>NC_140302.1:26286783-26786832 GCF_964211825.1 Aythya ferina | reverse complement strand
ACTAGGACAGGGAGCACTCCTCCTGACCTGCCATTTCAATCATATCAGGACCAAATGCAAGCTGGGGGCTGCCCCTGATGGAGCGTCAGGATGGAGGAGTGTTTCTGAATGCCGAGGACCTGCCTGGTTCGATTTTCTCATGCTGTCCTGCAGATGTAACAAAACCTTTCAGTCACGTCACGGTTGTCCTTTCAAATGCACGTGGGATGAGGGCTGCTCTGGCACTGCCTCAAGAATGAGACTTCATCAGCCAACATCATTCTACCATTTTCATCCTGGCTAACACCTATAACAAACCTTACCCATTTTAGCATATGAGTCAGTCATGAACTTATCCTCCTGATGGCAAAGGTACTCATTTTCCCTAAGCATCCGAGAGAGAAATGACCCGCCCACGGGATATTTCCAAAAAAAGCTGCCTGCTGCTATTGTGCAATTGAACCTCTGTAACAAACTGTTGTTTCTGCTCCTCAGTAGGATTACTGAACACAATGTGAATAATGCATTGTGGGTGACATTCATTTGAAAATGTCACTCTGGGCTCCATCTGGGGAGATGTGGGTCTTTCTACATATTGACAAGATTACATGGCTGTCATCTGAACAATAGTGTGTGATAAATTATGGCAGCCCAAGCAGCAGAGCAAGTTGAGGTCTTTACTTTGAGGTTCTCCAAATTGTCTCTAGACTTTTGGAATGTAAGGTCTGGCCTGATAGTGGAGGCAGGATGAAACAAAACAAGGGAATAGGTAAATGGTAAATGGTGAAAAGAGATCCTGTTCTTCAATGGTGCATTGCAAAAAAAAAAAAAAAAAAAAAAAAGAAATTCAAACATGCCAACCAAACTTTGTTTTGGAGGGGAGTTGGGGAGGATGGCTTAAAGCGTTTGAAATGTTTTCTGAAGGAAATGTAACTGAATTTTGTTGTGACAGCGTCTTGCTCTGAACTTTTTTTTCAATGCACTTTGCCTTGACTGAATCTTGTTCTATTCTGATATAGCCTAGGTGTTAATAAAATGACCAAGAGATTTTTCATGTGATATTAAATAATGTTTCAGCTAATTCCTTCCTTTTTTATTTGTGCTTTTCAAATGAAACCTTGAAGAAAAGAAAACCTTGATTCTGCTATTTTTCTCTATTCAATGAAAAATATTATTATTAAAGTATTATTATCCAGCTCTGCAGATTCAGGAATTCCCCATGCACCTACACACAAACACACATGACAAGATAGGAACTTCGGTGTTGTAATAAAACATTTGCCTCTGTTTCTTGCATTTGAGCACACATTCAGATTTTTCAAGAAAAAAATAAATATGGAGAAAGTGTTCACTAGCAAGCAGTGTGATGTAAGATGGGTGGATTTGGGGAGGGAAATAGTGCTGAAGAGGTACGTAAATCTTGCAGATATTTCAGAGAGTTTGGCTTTAGCTTAGCTTTAATGGTGTCATGAGCTCTAGTGGCTTGATTTCATACTAAATGAGTCCAGCTCACATGCTCGAAGAGTAAGTGGTGATGCAAATCAAAATGCTGTAAGTTGGGCTGATGAGTAGGTTCACTGTGTATTAACAAATTGCAGCAGATGCAGTATTAGATACTGCCTTCTGGGAACAGACAGCTCCTTTTCCATCTGTGGATACTTACTCCTGCATTTCACTGCTTTAAAACTTTCTCCATTGCAAATTTTGACCTTTTGACCTCCCAGTTATACAGAGCTTGGCTGTAATGGATGTCCCATCATGCTTTCATGATGATCTTCAATTTTTCACAGACAAAAAAAAAACAAACACCATTTTTAGTTATTAATAGCAACTGTTTACTGTGCAATGATAATTGCGATGTGAATTACTATGTAAGAAGAAATATTCATTATTGTAATTGTTTAGAAAATTTGTAGCATGATGGAAGCTTTTGTTAAATTAGCTTGAAGACAACTTTAGAGACTTTCATCTTGCTATTTTAAATCTAAATAAGTGTAATTTCAAGATCTGAGAGACCAAAAACCATACTGTTAAATTTCAGAAACATAAATAGTTTTGTCACATTATTAGTGAAACTGACAATTTGACAGTTTTTTTTTTTTTTTGTAGATGCAGACATGACATGTACATACTTAAGTGGTTTTACTCTGCAGGAAGTAGATTAATTCACTCTTTTTAGTCCCACAAACTGTCATCTTGGGGAGATGGTTTATTAAATTTACCTGAACATGAAATTAAAATGTGATTGATGTCTTCCTATTTGATGTATGTATAACTTTGTGATGTTAGTGAGAGCTCTGTATTTTGAACAATATGTACAATGGAAATTCAGTTGCAATTAAATAGACAATGAAGAAGCAGTTGATATGCTAGGTATTTCATGACTGGTTAGCTCTTGTAGTCTCAGAAATGGTAATTAACCTGTGAGGATCTGAGATCTCTAGCTAATGAAATTGAACTGTCCTTGGGGAGAGTAAAAGAGAACTTGTCTTTGGAGGGCAGTTTCTGAAGACGTTGACCTTATGTCAGTTCTTCAGTGACATCTCTTCATATTTACAGAATTGCCGTATGCCTTTATGACCCCAAATGTCAGCTAGAAGCAATTTTTTTATTGGAGCTGAACAGAACCCTCTAATTTTATGGGGATATTGGCAATAGTAGCCTGATAATTTCAAGAAACAAGGCCAAAGATAGGGTAGTAAAGTTCAGCTCTGCTGAACTTAAAACTGATGCTGCAGGTACACCCTGGAACGAATTCTTATTTCAGTACTTAAACTTGTCCCCTTCATTTCCTTGATGGCTGAGAAGAGATTGTATGTCACTACTCAGTTGTATTGAGGATATTTACAAATTAATGTATTCTAGATAAATCTTGTAGGAAAAGGGTTTAAATTTCAATGTAAATGACAGAAATGAAGGAATTAATGGCTTGCATAACTTTTTAAATAGTTAATGCAAAAACTTCCTGCAATACAATCTTCTGCCTGGAAATTAACATGCTGAAATCCAAGACAATTTAAAATGATAGTTCCCATAGCTACTGTAACTCATCTAGCAATCCAGTTAGGCAGTCCTTGATAAAAGTTCATCTGTCTGTGTCTAATTCAGAGTTTTGGAGATGGACCTGCTAAATTCCTCAGAGGGATAAAAACACAGTTTTGGTCAGCAGGGATATTAGTTGCTAATCCTCTCCTTCAGTAAACACTACTGTGACTCAGCTATTCCATCATACCCTGAACACATAATAGAACAAACAAACAAAACTTCTTTTCACTTCTGAGAAAGGAATAAGAAGAATAAGGAATCTCGTTGGATGGAGGGGATGTGGGGAGGGACCCAGAGATGCAGTGGAGATTTACGTGCTGCAAATAATGGACACACCAGTGAAGATCCTCTTCTAGTCTGCCTTCTGCAAACCACAAACTTTCTTTCTCTTGGGCAAGCTGATAACACAAGAATAAATAAACAGCAGTTAATGTTTCCCTGCCTGTGATCAGAGAAAACCATCATTCAAAACCGAACTAAATGCAGCAGTGCTCAAAAAAAAAAAAAAAAAAAAAAAAAGAATTAACCCTTAGATCTGTGGGCTTTCAGCAAAAGCATCTTCTAGGTCCTTGGAGACAAAATAAATCTTACTGTCCTGATGACAGTGTCTGAAAGTGAAATTTGGTGATCTAGATAGTTTGGGGAAAATCGAATCTTGTATATTTGACAGCATAATTATTATGCTGTGCCAGATTTATACAGCTCTTTCATAAGAAACACTTAATACTTCATACGGATATTACTTTTCCCATCAAATATCACTTTAGAAAAAGTTAATAATGTAGGAACTTTTATATTAAAAAATGGCTAATTCAACAGGCACGTGTGATACCATCATCAGGCATTGTATGAAGGGCATTAAAACTTTCCCTTTTGATTTGAAATAAGTCTGTTGTTTTTGCCTAACTCTCCCAAACTTGATGATCTTTGATCTTGAGCAGCAGTTTAAAGCTACCCTACAGAGGATAGATGGATGCTCCCTTCAGTATCGTTTTGGCATTAGACTGATGTACAGTTTAATCTCTTTGCATTTCTCTTTCCTCTCTGTTTCTGATCTCATTAGAAAAAAATGTATTTTGTTTTTGTTCTCCTATTCAACTTTTAATTTTTGGGTCTTCAGGCACAGAAAAATCACCTGCAAGTTATACTATATAGATGTACTGTCAGTACATCTATCAATTGGAGAAATAATAAAATTAACCTCTGATAAAGTTCATATAAACTGGAAAGAAGTGTGGGTTTAAGTGTGAATTTGAAAAAAAATTCTTTCTTCTGAGGTAGAGCATTTTCCTGATTTAAAAGAAACAATTAAGGATACTTTGTATGAAATAGAAAATTTCTGATAGAAAAAAAAAAAATAATTCCTCTAAGATATAATCAATTTGATTTTTTTTTTCCCATTTATAAATATATGTTGGGTACAACCCAGGACAGCACTGTATCCTCAGAAGAAACAGGTATATATTAAGATGTATATATTTTACTATGCATACATACACATACATTTACTTAAGCCTATATTTATATGTGCATAATGTATATATATGTACATAAGCTTCTTTTTCCTTAATTTCCCAGTCACCCTGAACAACAACAACAACAAAAAAAAAAAGTTGTGAAAACTGGTTGTTGTGGGACCTGATTTGGAGGGAATAAATAACCAATGAGTAATGTTTTAGGACATTACTTAGGCTCAAATCTCAAACTGTGAATTCAGAGGGAAATCTGGAGAACTGTGAGTAAATAAGAGACTGTTTCTGAAGTGCCTTCCATGGGAGCTTAAATATTTCATTCTTGACATTGCAAATGCTCTTACTCCATCAGGGACACCATTGCCAAGTTAGCCGCATTGATTCTCAAGGAAAAACAGTATAACATCGCTTCACTTTTAATTAATCTATGTAAGAGAACAACAGCCCACTGCAGCACGTTAAGTGAAATTAAGGGATGTGTGTAGCTTCTTTCTACAGAAGTTCCTTAGACAACTATCAGTCTGCGTCTTCTGCTTGGCAGAGGAGATGACAGATAATGCAATGCAGAAACTATACAGTTGTCTAGCTCAAGCTGAATGCCACCAATAGCCAAATGGACAAATCTGAACAGTGGGAGAGGAAGGTTGTTGTTAATTGTTGCTGCTGTTGAAAATCTGTGTGCTTTGTGTGACAGATTCATTCTTCTGCATGCTTGTCTTTGAATATCAGGAGGAGGCGATGTAAATCATACTTCATACATAATGTAGCTGTGGAAATTAGGAGTTTTTGGTGTACAGTACTTCAAGATGCATTTAAAGGTGTTTCTCGCCATTTACTACATAGGAAGTTCAGGCACTTACTTTTAAAGGATTACCTTGCTTGGCACTTAAAATTATGTATGGCTTCAATTTTGCTGTGCTTTTTTAGGATTCATCAGTTGGTGCAATAAAGGGGTACAATACTCAAAATTTGTAGGGTAATGAATCAGCTTTCTGGAGATAGTTCTCTTGCATCAGAAGTAGGAAATAATTTAAAGCAAGAATCTTACCTGCCTGTGGCAGATGAGGTGACTTTCCCACTTCTGTTTGCAGTTCGCACAGAAAGCAGCATGGAAATCTACCTGCTATATGTAATGTAGATCTATATTCTCTGGAAAACCTAACTTCAAGTGAAGCGGAACTCAAGGAAACAGACGTTGCCAGCTCACAAGAGCAGGATTTACCATTACAGCTAAGTGCATACTTGCAGGTTCTTACATATAAAGAATGAGAGACAAGTCTGGCTTCAGAATATACCAACCACCTGCCCAATCCACAGTCACCACCACTGTTTTGTATCTTTCAAGTACTGGTGACATGCTGCATCTTTCATCATATTACACTACATTTCTCAATATATTGCTTTATACCAATTAGAAGTGCAATAGCTGCATTCACCCAAAAGTATCTAGGTAAACATAACATGTGACTCATTAGAGAAACTCTCTTGCTTGAAATAGGAATTGAGGAAGATGACATTGAACTTGGTACTCCTTTAAAGAGACGGGGTCATTAAATACATAGGTTTGCTTCAGATAACAGCAGAAAAAAAATGTTCTTCCAGAGTTATGAGAAACATCTACCAAGAGACTAAGCAGCATATACACCCTTGAAAGTTGTGGTCAAGCAAGTTTCTTATAGTTATTTGTCCAGCACAGAGAGCATTCAGTTACCTTAATCTTCAAGGACTGAGGAGGATGACTGTCAAGATGCTGAGGAAAACTGCAGACTGGATTGAGCCCCTACTTCTACCTTCTGCCTTGACTAGACAAAAAACTGTTGTTAATAAGAGTCAGAGACTTTAAGTGCTGACACCAATAATCAGTGTTTGCCACTGAATCCTAACCTGGAATACATATTTACTACGTATTGTCTTGCTTTGTCAGACCAAGGGTTAAATCTAAATCAGTGATAATGAAAACATTTCTATGAATATGCAATCTTTATTTCTATGCTGATAGTTCTTTTAATATTCTGTTATGATTAATTGAAATGCATGTCTAACATTTGCTACATGTCTGGTCTAAACATTTAATTCTTTTCCTTTGTATCTGGTTTTGGATCGTGTGTATTGTGGTTTAACTCACCAGGCGGCTAAGAACCACACAGCTCCTCCTCTCACTCCCTCCACCCCCCTGAGTGGGATGAGAGAGAATCAGTACGAAAGAAAGGGTTGAGATAAAGAGAGTTTAATGGGATGGAAAAATATGGGGAAAATAATAATAATTTTATATATATAAAACAAGTAATGCACAATGCAATTGATCACCACCTGCTAACCGATGACCAGCCAGCTCCTAAACAGTGGTGATCATCCCCTGCCAAATCTTCCAGTTTTTAATGTCCCACATGACACCATAAGGTATGGGACACCCCTTTGGTCAGTATGGGCCAGCTGTCCTGACTGTGGCCCCTCCCAGCTCCTGGTGCACCTCCAGCCTCCTTGCTAGCAGTGCAGCACAAGAAGCAGGAAAGCCCTTGGTTTCTGTGTTATCACTGCTCTGCAACAGCTACAACATCAAGGTATTACCAGCATTATTTTTCTTCTCAATCCCAAACATGGTACATACCAGCCAATATGAAGAAAATTAACTCTATTCCACCTGAAACCAGGGCATATGATACATAGGTGAGGCAAAAGAATTAAGAAAATGCTTATATTCTGGAAACCAAAAGTTTTCACATCTTCCCTCTCTCCCAAACTACAGGCAGCGAAGCAAAGGTTTTAAATGTGGGTGAGAAAGATTGGGCACCTTTACATGCTATTAAAAAAGTATCTAACAGAGAAAAGTGTCTAACAGAGAAAGCATATGTTGTGCCAAAAAAAAAAAAGAAAAAAAAAGAAATTCCTGGGTTTATCTAAACCCTCAGTATGTTTCAGTAAAGAAATACCAGTTCCTACAGACAGTGGTACCCGTGCAGATGACAGGCAACATATCACCAATGTCTCTATTGTCCAGCTTGACTGCCTAGAGATGCACTTGTGGGGAAGAAGGAAAAAGTAATAGACAACATTCAAGGTTTGCATTTAAAGGATGAACATTTCTGGAAATTAAATAGCGTATCTTTTTGCCATCAAGAAAGTCACTTGTTATCGGATGGCAAAGTAAATGCTTATCTGGTATCCAGCTACACTAGTACAAATAGAAAAGAAATAATTACAACAGCTGGGAGGGTAACAATGAGTGAACTTTTGGAATCTTATTGCAAAATCCCTTTTTTTCTCCACATCTAATTTATCTTCCAATGATTCTCATGTTTTCAAATTATTATGACTGCCTATATTATAAATCTACAGGCGCATCTCCTAAAGGCTTGTCTGTGTTTGAACTGAATTCATACTAATACAAAAGGTGAATTTACACTTTTCTTCATCTAAGCATATGAAATACACTGCTGTATTTCAGCACATTGCACTGTTATCTTGATATAGCAGAGACTAAGGTTGTGGTGGCTTGCTTACACATTACCTTTGAGCAATGGAGCAAATTAGCATGGTTATACTTTTGTCTGAAAAAAAAAAAAAAAAAAAAAAAAGAAACTGCACTTATGGTAATATCACAGAGTTAGAAGGAAGTTCTATTCTGCTGTGTATTGGACCTGTAACCAAAAACTTTCACTGATTTCGCAATGCAGAGTACCATGTTGCACAAATACTGTTAATTAAATATATGGATTGAATACTTTTCTCCTGAAATATGCTAATGGTTCCTATCATGTAATGCATTGATAAGACCTGTTTGAGACCATCCATTAATTGGATTTGTGTACTTCAAAATTGTTTCCTTTAGACTAAGGCAATTGTTATAATGGGCAATGCTGGTTTGGAACTTTTTCTCACGATTACAAGTTATGTGTTTGCTGTATCTGTGGAAATGAGCTGAGACACAGTATCAGTCCACATGGATGCTCTTGGCACAGCCAATTGCAAAGTGAAACAATTTGAGTTCAATCACAGGAAATGTGTTTTGCCTCATAATTGAGTGAGGTAGAAGTTAGCATCCCAGTTACTATGTGGTGGTTCAAGGTGGGAAGTTAAGATACAATAGTTTGGATGCTTGCAAAAATGTTAGTGAATTCTGTAGTTTCTCCTTAAATACTACTCCTTGAAAGCTGATGCAGTATCATAAAGGAGGGTAAGATATGTCTGATACTGCTCTAACCTATTTCTGGCTGAAGAAACACAGAGTGGCATTAAATCAACAAACAAGTAGCCATGCATAGCTAGTGATATTCTCTTTTAGGTTTTCCCTTTTCTTTTACCCCTCTGGTTCAATAGCTTCTTTGAATCTGCTCAGGGACAGTGTGACTTCATGGAGAATGGGAATGTGCCATACCAATAGAACATAAGAGGTCCTGTGGAGATCAATGCAGAACTGCCCAGGGTTTTATTAACTAAGTAAATGATTTGCATGTCAGTGGCCAAAAAAGTAAATTTTCAAGTCTGAAATGATGCCAAAAGGAGGAAAAAAAAAAAAAAAAAAAAAAAGAAAAAGAAAAAGAAAGAATGAAAAGAAAGGGAAAAGGACCCACACAGGAATGAATAATTAAAAATTTGCAACAGGCAGAGGAAAAAATGGATTCTAGATTAATGCCAATTGCTGCTGGTTTGGAAAGCAGTTTAACATAGATAACAGCATAATAAAGAGATGCAGCAATGAGAAAAAAGGTGTCTCTCAGAAAACAAGATGTTGAAAGTGGCATATTGAAAAGGGAAGAGACTTGGGAGTTTAACTGAAGGTGAAAGATAAACTTAAAAAATAAAAAGCTGCCCTGTGTTAAGGTGCACTCTGGAATACCACAAGGATTCTAAGTAGTCTTGTAAGAGAAATGTAGTGTAAATCAAAGAACATAGTGATATTGCTAGAAGGCTTGGGGAATGAAGACCTTGCTCACAGCTGAGTATTCAAGTCTGGTCTCTAAAATTGAGAAAATATGTAATTGTTATTGAAGGGAAAATAGTGCTGAGCAATCACAGATTAATCCTGATTTCTAAGATTTAACCACACTAGAAAGAGTGAAAAAAGTCAGACTTATTTTTCCTTGTTAAAGATAAGAAAGAGCATGGGGACCTACATGTTTCTGATAGAATCACCAAAGAATCCAGAGAAAACGTTATCCAATTATACTATTTAAATAACCTGCAAGTGGGAATATTTTGTCAGATGTGTGAAGGAAGGGAGGCCTGGATTTCAGAATTAAATTGGAAGAATCAGAAAATGTGATTTTGACTGGGAAGTTCAGAGAGAGAAAGAGACCCATAAAACTCAAGAATCAGAACGAACAAGTCTCTTTTAGTCTAACCAAGTCTTTTTTAATGCCGATAAAACTATGACAACAGTTACCAGGTGACCCCCCTGCAAGCACAAGCTTTCACCTTCTGACTTATAAATTCTGTTTTCTAAAGGTGATCTACTTTTTTTTGACCCTCCCCCCCCCCTTTTTTTTTTTTCTGAATGTTGAAGTCAAAATCATTTCCACAAAGGACAATACCTCTGCACTATCTTAATACTTGTATTGCAACAGTTCCTCAAAGCTCAGAGGTGGTATTGGTCTCTATGATGTCAGGTCCTGCAAAGAGCAAAATTTTTTTATTTTTTTTTATTCTTATTTCCCTTCCACAAAGGTTTTATGAGGCACAAAATAAGTTTATTTTCAAAAAGGTTTTGTTCCTTTATCCCACATCTTCCTGGTCAAGGATTTAGGCTGAAATTCTCACAGTTGCAGAGCATCATCCTGTGATTAAAAGGCTGGAGACAGCATAATAGGAATATTGTAACTGCAATTAGCAGTAAAAGTAAAATGGCTGCTAAATGCAGACATCATTTCTGTCATAGGATTAGCAAATTGTTAAAAGCAGGGAGTGTATAAAAACAGAGTACTGTTCCTATATTCTCTTCCTATACTCTCTCCAGAGACAGGGATTTTTTTTTGGAAAAACAACACTGTGCAAGATGAATCTTTGCTATGAAGTGGTACAGATGCTCTTGTGCCATGTATGTTTTATATAAAGAAACTTCTTTATCATTTTGAACTGTCCAAGGTGGCAAGTTCTTAGCTTTTCCACAGTCCTTGTCATGCACCAAATCACCAGATTGTACTAAGTATAACGACACTTTCATCATTTTCTGGTTTACACTGGCAAAGAAACAGATACACTGTAAGTGGACTTTTGTATACTGCTTTAACAGAAAATGTATGAGCTTTGTAAACTATTCAGTGGAAAGAAATATCCTAAATAAATATGGAAAATGAAATTTAGTGCAGGCTTTTCTGATTCTGGAGAAGTCCATGATAATTTAAGCTGATGCATGTTGCATGTAAATTGTTGTTGGTGCAAAGGGAAAAGGTATTCTGACAAGGAAGGAATGATGAGGAGAATTTGATAATACATGTGAAGAAGTTAATTTTCATTAAGCTAAATTCAACTCAGGAGGCTAGTTAATAAAGAAAACCTGTTCTGCAATGGTATCCTGGTCTGTGAATTGCCCTGTGGAAAAAACATCTTTATGGGTGACTGAGGGAAAGTAAGAAGATACGTTGCTAGACAGAAGTTGTTTCACAGCTATGTTTTCCCTTCATATGGCATCTTTGGCATATGTGCAATGCCCAGAGTGAAGATCTTGTACTGGTGAGTCTTTTAGGATCTTGACAGACACCTCTTAACATTTTTAACCTCTTGACTATTATCTTTGATGTAGTCATTTGTGGAATGATTACAAAAGTGGGATAACCACCAGTCCACTGTGGAGGCTCATCCAAAACTGAAATTCAGCTAAAACTTTGAAAGACCAAAGTTGAGATCTGAACTTCTGATCCAGACCCATTACTTTTGTTGGGGACAATCTCCATTTCTGTTCAGGTTTGTTCAAAACTAGTCCCCACACACTTTGAATGTGACCCATGTATACACGCACATCACATGATGAATTTTTACTCAGCTGAAAACATAAAGATATCAATGTTTTATTTCACACCTAACTGTTTAGATCTCTGTGTGTAGGTAACCTCATTTCTACACATTCTTGGTGATCATTTCCACATTTTTTCCTCTGCTGCTTCTTTTTTTTTTTTTTTTTTTTTTTTATATATATCTGTGGCTTGGTAAGTGTATAAGAGGGAGTGGAGGATGAAAATGTGATCTGAAAGGAACTGTAAGGGCATGAAGGACCTGGTGAGAAGTGACTGGTATCATCTGTTGTTGTTGTTCCCAGCAGCCATATCATAAGTGATTTGTGTTTCTCATGAAGAAGTTCCTTCTATCCCATCTGTTGACCATATGGGTGTAAAAACTGGTTTTCAGCATGCCCACACCTACTCTCTGGCCAACAATCTGCTGGCCTAAGCATTGCTGCTTCCTGTGCCATAACAAATTGTTCATCTTAGGAACCACCAAGGGAATTTCTGCATGGAAAGTGGGTTTTAGGAAAATTCTGAGAAAAATGAACATATGCATCAATCTATTTTGAGACAATAGTGCTCTTTAGTTTACCTCGCTACTCTTTCAGAGGATAGAGAGAAGAATTATGCTAGGTTTTCAGCCAACTGAATCAATTGATAGTATTCTGAAAAGTGCCTGAGCAGAAACCTGTTGTAAACTGGGCTGGCCACATTCCAAGTCAGAAGAAACCAAAAATGGTCATATCTTAAAATCTATCCTATTTTTTTCAGTGGATCTATATGCCTCAATTTAGTGTGCTGCAGAGGGAGATGAGAATTTGTCTTGTGTTTATGCTTGGATTCTTGTGATATGCACTTGAGTGCACTGCTGAAGTCCTTAGAGTGGTTTTCTTCTTGGCTGAGTCAAAGTTGAAGCCCATGCTTGAGCACTGTCAGAGGCCCTGTGCATGCCATGTGGATCCAGGCCCTGCCCCAGATAGCTCTCTACATATGCACAGTGCACATCTGGGAAATACAACTTACAGGAACTTCAGTTCAATAAGTACAATACAGATATGTGATCCAGAATCTCACTAGATTTTTGCAGGTTAAACTCTGGACCTTTCCTCTTTCTGTTTCACCAGGCACTACTGAAGACATATCCACTGAGACCAGAGCTTTCTGGAAGGGGTGTGTGGTTATTTGCAAGGCACAGGCAACCACCAAAACCCCTGTGTACCTAATGAATGAATTTGAAGGTCTCATATCATTGAAGTATTAAAAGAAAAAAACGTTTTAAAACTTCTCACTGTTTTTTTTTTTTTTCTCTTGAGGTTGGACCATGACCTAATTTAGCACCTTTCTCCTAAATAGCATAGTCCTTTTCACAGCTGATACTCCTTGCCTGTTCCTTTCAACCGAAAAAAAGAGCTTATTTTCATTTACTAGGGAATGGCTTGGGCTCTCTTAGTTGTTTCATAATTGTTATTCACGGGTATATGTTTTTGGGTAAGTTTCCCTCACGTTATGATAATGTCTTGGTGGCCTTCAGACACTCTGCAATTTTAAGTTTAGAATTCAATAAATCACTCCTATCTTCATATTCTGCAAATAGGGGGGAATATCAAAAGAAAGCAACGAGGATAGAAAGCAGAGTCAAGATAGAATCTAAAATTTGATCATGCTTGGAACATGAACAATGCAGCTTAAATACAATGTTTTGGGTCCAACAGAACTTTGGCAGTAATGCTATTAGCTTACACCAAAAGCTGTGGGATGCAGGAAAGATTTTCGTCATGAAAAGTGGTTAATAAGGAAGAATCTTCTTCAGCTGATGCCCATTTCAAGAGTCTGAGTCTACTAATTCTCTCCCTGACTTTCCTCAGCTGTTCCTAGCTGTGTTTTGGAGTGTTTTCTTGTTGTTTCTACCAGCTATTCTGCTTTTTTTTTTTTTTTTTTTTTTTTTTTTTTGAGAAAAACAGTAAGGTATCAGTCTTAGACTTTGCTGTGTGATTTTTATTCCTTACATATGAGGCAAGATCTGGAAGTCTCTGGATAGTAAGTAGTCTGAATCATTCATTATTCTCTTAAGCATAGATGCAGGTACCTGAATCCAGCAAAATATGTACTCATGTATGCTCTAAATACAACTCTAAGTAGCTATAAAATGTTAATGTTCCATACCAAGGAAGTACGCTATAATATATGAAATGGAATAACTCTGGTGACTCTACTTATCTCTGTACTTCAAGTGATTTTTTCCAGTTTCATGAAATTCTTGGGTGATTAGAAACATATCTGTTGCTATTGGAGGTAATTATTTTGCTGAGATTATATATACATGAACTTGCTTTTTTTTTTTTTTTTTTTTCTTTTGTTTTAGGACATGTAGATGCCTGTTCTACCAGGGCAAAAGGAATAATGCCTATGCTTGAAACTTTCCTCTTGGACAGTAAGTTATCTTGAAAATCCTAAGCATCAACGGTGAGTTAAAGAACGTTATTCTCAGCTAGTGGAGTAAACCTCTGTAATGTTCCCCTGCTAATGACTTTATGGGACCTGAATTTTGTGAGTGTTCCTTTGGCCTTTGATTACTTGCACAGACAACAGATTGCACTTAAAAACTTACAACCCAGCAAGAGGAGAGCAACACCACTCCTTGCATTGACTTTTGCTTTGGATTTTCATATTGAAAATCACCAGGATAATTTTGCTAAGAGAGAAGTTATTGTTGTTGGAATCCTAATGACAGTCTGTAGGGTGACATGACTGCATTGGCAGGTATTAGAAACATTTGGTTTATGTTTATTGTTTTCAAAAAGAGGGAAACCTAAATCAGCTTCAGGAGGCAAAGGAGCTCTGGTCCACAGTATTTTTTTTTTTCTTCTTCTCTGATTACAATGCAGACGGGTATGTTCTTCACAACAAGGGAAAACATTTTTCTAGGTTGTTAACTAACATTATGAACATATTTCCTTTTTGTGGAACGTGGGTTTTTATTGCTGTTTCTCCCTCATGCACAAACAAGACTGGAAAGGAAAAAAGAATCCCATCATAATAAAATAGATTTATTAAACTGGGGCTATTTGCTTACAGACTGATGCTAAAATTAGAAAAGGCCTTGTTCCTTAGATAAACTGATTCTGAGACATACCTTTTATTAAAACTTAACACCCACACATCTCTTCTTACTGTGGTGTAAGGAGGAAAAAAAAAAAAAGCCTAAGAAAGCATTTACAGTGGAAGCAACTGTGGTTTCTACACTAGTTTACCTTGCTGAGATAGGAACTTTCACAATAGGTCAATCAATTAATTTAAGACCACCTTTGATTACCTGCCGTCAGAATTTTTTTGCAGCTCTGTGTCCTAGGAAGCTGTAATGTGGCTGCCACAGTCTGTGTGGATATGCCACAATATTTCCTTTTAGTTTATGTAACCCTCAACTAAATAAATATTAGAAGTCTATGAATGTCGCGTTGGAAATCCTGAAACAGGAGCCTTGAGACCAATACCCTTTGTAAGTTATGGCAGTTAAATAGTAGTGTGTGTGTGTTTATATGGCCTAGTGATCTCCTAAGATCTTTTCCTAGTCATGCCTCTTGTGCATGATGCAGAGCAAACATGTCTGTAACTACCCCCACCACCCCTTCTTCTCTCTTGCACCTTTGTGTGCCTGGTCTCTTCTGTCTTCCAAGTTCTCTGGAGTCATGATAGAAACTTCAGCCTCGTGTTGCAGGTGCTTCCTGGTGGAAGAGAGATCCTATGGATGTGCTTGGACAAAGATATGGAGTTTAATTTCATTATTTGAAACTCATGTAGCATGTAGAATGGGGTGCACAGATGACAGTGGATGTGGCTTGGGTCCAAAGGTGACCTATGTCTCTACCCTATGGATTTCTGCCCTCTAAAAGTTTAAAAGTTGATCAAAGTTATAAGCAAGGGTTGAATATGTTTTATTGGTCTTATTTTTTTTTAATCTTTTTATTTTATTTTTATTTAATAATAAGGTATAAACCTGCTTTCAGTTAGTCCATTTGGTCATCTTTGTGAACTCCAGGTGCTTTCTACTTGGATTGTGAGATGCCAACTATTAGAGTTATCTCTTTAGCGAATAGGTCCCTACAGAATGGCAGAGTTGCCACCCAGAGGACTGTATAGTATCAGGGAGATATCTGCTGAGTGAGACAGTGGGTCTATGAGTTTTTTTCTATTTGGGAGATGCCAGGGTCACACTGTAACTATGTTTAGGAGATGACAAAGACCAACAAATTTGCAAAAGTGTGTGGTGCAGATACGTGATTAAGGTTAGCTTGTATTTGTCCTCTGTGTGCGTGAAGAATACCCTGCAGCAAAGCCACTCTGGTGTCATTCCAGAGATGAGCAGAAATGCAGCCTGTAGTTTCCCTTTGCCCTCCCTTCCCACAAGAGCTAAATCTTCCTCCTCCAATCCTAACTGCATTTAATTTCTCTGCTAAGCTAGTGCTTTGGGAAATGTGTGTCTGAGTCAATGAAGGTTAACAGGATCAGATCCTCAGCTGGTGTCAAGCAGCATTGCGCAATTGTCATGGACAAAAAGTAGCACCAATTTAGATATCTCCTATTGTATCTATCCTGAGGATGAGCATCATTAATGGGCTTGTGCTCATTAGATGGTGTCTTCCCGACTATGCCTTTCTCAGCTTCTGTAGAAATGCATTGGTTTAAAAGTTCAATCCCTGTAAAATAGCATGTAGTGCAGCTGTTCACTGAATGGAAAATTATCTGGCTTGTTACAGGAATGCATATGTAAATTCCTTTTGGAACGCTATGTTAAAACTTATTGTTACCAAATCCTCCACATTCTGAACTAGAAACATTGTAACTGAGGAACTATTTTTCCTTGGCATTTTGTAAGAGCATCCTAAACATGGCAAGAGGAGGAAGGAAGTGGGTGTTGATGAATTTGATAACAATGAGTTGTTTTAACTCTGAGGCAATCTTAATAAACATGTCTGATTCTTAGCCGTTACAGAAGAAATCCAGACTTCATATGAATAGGTTTCATCTGGCCAGAACAGATGGGTTCTTGCTTGGAGAGCTCAGGCTCTGTGTTGGTGTGGTGGGAGATGATGGTATTCAGTGTGGGACAAACTGAATGCGGGAAATGAGAACTGAGCAAAGAAAAATAAAAAGGGGCAGATTCTTTTGCGGCTGTTATCTCACTCGGAGTAACCAAGTGGCCTTTTTTAGGATGAACTATTATAAGAGCATATGTTTTCCTCTTAAAATCTCTTGCAAAGAATCCTCTCTCTGTCTTAAACAGCTCAGTCTCATCAGAGCACAAGCCACTCTGGAAGAGGTGTCCTTTATTATGTCTCCTGTCCAGCTCCTCAGTAGATCGCATGCTCTAACCTGTGGTCATGCCTTTGTTTCCTTCTTACCATTGAAGACCCTCAGTTTCTTCACAGACTTCTGTTAAAATTCAGGCATCCTTGTCTAAAAGAAGCCAGTGGGATAACCACTAGTTTGTGTAGTGCTGCTACGTGATCAAAGTAGAACTTCACTCAGAGTTCAGGGATGGCAAATGTAGTCCAAGTTCAGTGTGTGGGATATCTTGTAATCTGGGTAGGAATCACATTTGTTTTTCCTGTCTTTACTCACCTTTCTTATTTCTGAGCACACCTTTCCCAGACCTGGAAAAAGAAAAGCATCTGACAAGAAAATAAGTGATGGCTTTCTGTAGGAGTGGGGTTGAACTGTGCTGTGTGCCCTGCAATGCTCCTGCATTGAGTATACCATCATACCATCCATGCCTCTCCTATGCGTAACAGGATAATTCTGGGTTTTGAATTAGATGTACTATTTTTGTTTTGCCATTTTAAATATTTGATGACGTAGTGCTGATTATTCCATTTGTGTCCTTCACATTGCTGGGTTTCTGTGGCATCCAGGATTTGCTTTTTAGTTTTCTGGGTTGATATATTTTTTTTTTCTTTTTGTAATGTGACATTCTCTCTCTGCCTGTCATGATATTTCAATTATTTATAATCACTACTAAAACACTAGACATCTCCTCTACCTGAATTCTTTTGCTATCCCTTATGCTGTATGTGCTTAAATTTTCTAGGTGTTGATGTGGCACAGGATTTGAGAATATAACAGATCTCTCACAGCAGGAGAGCCTTCCTTGTTCCCATGATCTTTTTCTAAATTCAGACAGTTTTAGGAAACTGTCTTTCAGCTGTCTTATCAATTAATTGCTGTGAACCCCTAATGGATTTTCTGGCTCACCTTCAGGTGAAAAAATCTAAACATAATCACAGTATTTTAGGTGAAATAATTTACTCAACTTAAAGCAAAGCTTTGGAAAACTTGGTTCTTTTCTTGAGATAGAGACTGAGTGTCTTTTAGTGTTCCTGGCAGGTGTAGGCTATCCAGCTAAGAAGGCAGGTGACAGACTCCTTCCCGCATTCATATGCTTCCCAATTTTAGTGGCATCCATCATCAGAAAGCTGTGTACGGAAAGTCTAACAGTTGATGAATGCAAAAAAAAATCTCACCATATGACTTAAATTCATTTTTAGCATTTGGAGAGGCACACAATAGGATGTTATTATTAAGTCCTTATATGCATTGTGTACCACACACCAACACTAGGCTCTTTCAGGTGGAGATTCTTGGCAGAAGTGTCCTAAATTTGGTAGAATTGTACCTGGGTAAAACAGCTCTGAGTTGGGGCAGAATAGGACTAATGTGAGAACATGACAGCAGGTGTGATAAGTACTGAAGGGCTAATCCCAGCTATGCTTCTTTTGCTGGCCCTTTTTTATGGCCACTGACTTCTTTTGTTTTGTGTGAACAAGTACTTATTTTACTTATTTCTTCTATACCCTTCTAAACCTCCCAGGGAGCATGCAGAACTGTTTGGTTGATGGATGGGATGCTCTATGGCTTCACTCTTTACTGAGGGGGCTTTGGGCAGGGACTATGAAAAGGAAGGAGATTTAAATATTTCGTTGATGGACTGCAGAACAAGACATTTGTGAATTGCAGCTCTGTGTGGGCAAGCCACGATGCTTTAGGCTGTTAACTGTCCTTCCACAGTCATGGGTACATCAGAAAAGTTTCTAAATAACTTTCTCACAGGGTTGACTCCTGGCTGCTTTTCTGAAAGTGTGAATCATAAAGTCCTTCCTGAGATAGGTACCAGTCACCATAAATAACGTAATGAGTGTAGAAAATATTGAGATCACTAGGCAAAGAAAAAAGCAAACTTAGCCTGTCTAAATCATATGCAGTCCTGGCTGTCTTCAGAACCAGGTGATTTTTATTCAGTTAGAGATAGAAGGAGGGAAGGAGGGGGAGAGAGCAACACTAAGATGATTTTGGCATGAATTTGGATCATCTGTCTCTAGTTTCCAGCAGTGTGTTGTCACATATGCTACTTTATCACTTCTATAAAACAAAACAAGGGCAGGTCTCCTCGTTCTCCCCCCTTTACTTTCAGCAACAGTTGCTGTGCTTGAATTCCACTCCCATTTTTTCTCTGACAATGAAGCATCCTACCTCCTTCTGGCTAATTGGTGCTCTAGCAGCAGGAGATCATGTGTGGAGACAGCAGAATTCCCTGCCTGTTCAGCATCTGTAGTCTGCTCGCATACATAATTTCAGTGTGAAGCTTAAATGTTGTGAGTATAGGTAGTAATTGGTTGAACTTCACACAAGGATATCAAAGGTTGTGTAGTTTCATGGTGTGACTTAAAGTTGTAAACTTCTTAGAATCAATCACGAGAAGCATGCTTAAAAGCAAGTCCCTTAAAGATGTTGCATCTATGTACATATTGGCTAGCAGAATTTACAAAATTATTTTGTAAGTTATGAGTATATGTTACCTCCATAGTCTCATATATATTTGTGTGAACCAGGCCTCTTTCTCCTCTAGGTAGAGGTCCAGGTTAAAATAAATAAATAAATAAAAATGATTAGCAGTAGATGATGTGTTTGAATTTGTCTGTGTTCAAGAGATGACTGAGAGGCACATCTAGGTGCTGATGAAGGCATGGGGTGCAAGAGATCCTTGTTTTCTTAGTCCAGAGTGGGGTCTTGAAGCTGCGTCTCTGGGTGCTGCCCTGTGGCGCTGCAGGTTCCCTGTTGTGGTGGAGCCAAGACAGAGTCTTGCAGAGACAGAGCAGGGTTTGTAAAAGTCAATGTAGATGAAATCCAGCCTCTCTGGTGTTCCTCAGGTACATACTTATTATGTCAAATATTAGACTCAAGTGTTTGAATTTCAGAGTTAATAACTGTTCATACATCACTGTGACAAACACAATGCTTTCTGAGAAGCTATTTTCCAAATGGTTGTTATGTATTTCCAGCTTAGCAAATATATATATTATTTACACTGTCCAGAACTTTTCTCACTTTCAGTGTAGCCCTAATAACAGCTTTTTATATCTTTTTTTTTTTTTTTTTTTTTTTTTTTTTTTTTTTCTGTGTAATGTGCTCTCAGGATCTTGCAGATGCTGAGGAATAACCAGGTGGGCCATCACAGCAGCCAAGCAATCTCCCTTCTTCCTGAATCTTTTTCCTTCTTGTCCCCAGGCTGGAGTCTGTAAGCCAGAGAAACAGGGGAGTCCAGGGTTTCACTGTGAAATTGGATTTCATCTCTGATTTGTAACAGTTTTAGCTACATCTGCAGTGCACTAAAACCCACCAGGAACATCCTCTTAACCTTCTGTCACCTTTCCTGCTGTTGATGGAGAAGGAGTCATGACAGGGAACAAAATGGATTCAAAAGCTATGCTTTTGGGAATGGTTTATAGACAAGAAGATGGATGTCATCTAATCACTCCATGATAAATTCCTGCCTGCTTCATGCTGTATTGTTCTATCACTGTCCTCTCTCATTCATTCCCATCATCACCCAGGGCATCCTTTTCCCCTTTTCCTGCTCTCCCTGCTGCTGAAGCCCCAATCTGCATTTAGTAAATATAGGGCGAAATGAGTTCTCATCCACCCAACTGATGCCTCAGGTCTGAAATGAGAGAGCTTCTGTTGACGATGTGCCCAATTTAAAGCAATATCACCTGTCAGTTTGATAAAAGACATAGAGAAAATATCCTGTCCTGGGCAAGGGGGGAAAAAAAGTGTCATCTAAAATAAATGCTAACCTTAGGAAGAAAAAAATATACAAACAAATGGCTAGGAATTGTTTTTATGTTTCTATTCACTGGGGCTAGTCCTCAAAACATAAATTACTGCTTATTTGTGGCTTGAACAGAATGGCCAGGAGGAAAGCTTGCAGGCCATCCAAGATGCAAACTTGCTTGTGTTGCTTTTCTATCATAGGTGTTGAAAAGCACGATATGAAAGGTGCATTTACAGGACCTTGGGCTCAGTTGTCTCAGGCCCCTGATTTTACCTTCTGCCAGAAAAAGATCTAATGTATTTATCTTTCGTCCTTGCCCTCCTGAGTTTTTATTTCTATTTCAATCTATAGAAGCACAGTGTCTTATTACTGTTTTGTTAGCTATTAGAGTGCAGCGAGGACAATCTAGAAACTTTTAACAATATGAAATGGATTAGAACTGGGACAGAAGAACATACTTATGTTTTAATGACACCCCTTTTTTTAATCTGGAAATAGTCAAAAATTTTTGTACAAACATCTGTACATGTAAAGTATAAGGAAAATGACATTTTATTACCAAACCCTATGGGAGTTCTTCAAACAATAGAAAGAATATGGACCTGCACAATTAAGTATATGTTGCCCTTAGAGTGGAAATAAGTATGTATTTCTTCAATAAGAAGTTTGCTGTAGTGAAACAATTCTCCCATGACTTTGAGATGGACCTTCGACCCATTAGTGAAGAATTCTTCCCCGAGACATTCAGCATAGGATTTGCATACGAGAGAGGATATTTTAAGAACACTGGCAATATTGTGTTTATAAAATTATTGGCACAATCAATAGTTTGTATTTTGCTGTCTTTAAGTAGTCAGAACCAAGTTTTCCATCTTCTCAGCACATGAGGGTGCAAAGATCATCAGTTTTATGATGGGAGTTCGGTCCTTAAGGTAGATCCATGCAGGTAGCAACACATCTCAACGTCTGAAAGTACAGACATCACACTAGACGTAAACTAGTCAAAGTCTATTTTGTGTTTTCCTGTAATTCTTTTTAATCTGGATTCTCTATCAGTTGTGCTACACTGACTTCCAATGCAGAACCTGCTCCAGATCTAGCTGAAATCAGCAGGAACTTTCTCCTGGATTTGGAAAGCTCTGAATCAGATCCTTACTGCAGATGTAATTAAGTTACATGGAACATCATACTTTAGCTTCTGTTCCTAGGATGTCTTCATATTTGTCTCCAAAAGGATCATGTGTTTTCCATGTTGTCTCAGTTCCTCAAAACTTTCTATGTAAGACAGGGCAAATATTCATTGTTAAAAAACATGGCAACCTGAGTTTGTGGCAACCTGAGGAGTTAAAATAAAACTGTGGGAGATGCTGGGCAACATACTGAGGAACAGCAAAACCTATTAAGGTGAATAATGCCTGTGAAGACAGGCCCAAAGTATGTAGATCGTGGGAATACTTCACTAAGTATGTTGCCCAGTGTAGGGAGGGACATGTGGAACCTACAACTTGCAGGGAAGTGTTAAATATATTCATAGCTCTCTAACCCTCGGGGTTTAAGTTTTGCTCCAAAGCCAGTTTGAATCTGATTTCAGATGAAAGCTTTTACTCAATCTGTAATGCATTGTGATATCCAGCAGGTAGAACTCATTGAGGGAAATTGCTTCCTGCGATGATATATGATTCATTCAGTCACATCTCTGAGCTATTTAGGGGAAATTATCCATGGGATTGTATCATTAGTTTAAAAGCTGCCTCAATTGTTTTTCTGTCAGGATAATTTTAAGCCACGCAAGAGTATTAGTTGGAAAAACATATTTGAAAAGGAATCTAACTCCTTCCATATTGCTCAAATCTGATTTTCAGGTAATATTTTCCTCTTCATTTGTACCCACTATATTGATGGGTGGTGAGCAGAGCTCTGGCTCTGTATTGGTCAGTGACTTTCTGTCTGAAAATAACTACCCTCTGTTGATCGGACACCCAACTTTCACAGACTTATACTTCAGCAACTGGTCTTGTCTGCCCTTGCTACATCAAAAAGAACACAGCTTTGAAAATTTCAAACCATAGTCCTAACTAACTTCAAAATCCATGAAGTAACAAAGCACTAGTAAAGGAAAAGGCCCTGTTCACATTAGTCAGTAATAGGGGCTGATTCCAGGGGAGTTTATTTAAATAATCAGAAGTCTCCAGAGCAAGTCAAAAAGGAAATTTAGACTACATGATGGAACTAATCAAAACTAGAGGTACAGAACAGATATGACTGTTGGAACAACAAAGAACTGAGAGTTGGCAGAAATAAGCTAGAAAGCAATTTTTTTCCTAGAGGAAAGTTATATACATTCAAGAGAAAACCGAATGAATAATGGTAAATAATAACGAGACTTAAAGACCAAAGGAAATACAATGCAGACAGACATAAAGGCATGAGGGGAATTCCTGGGTGGTCTTTGACAAGTTGCTTGAGCCTCTCAATAAAAAAAGGACAGCGTGACTGTTGCTCAACTCAGGTATAAGGGAAAAAAGCATAATGAGCCTGATGTTTGCAAATAGTCTGACAGTAAGCATTCTGTGTTGCAATGTTGGATCCACAGCTTTAGTGGTAGCTTTGTAGGCATACCTAGGTCCTGATCTGACCACAGCAGATTCAGAGCTGCATATTTCCGAATACAGCTCCTGTCATAGTTCCAGATTATTTACTGAGCCTTTCGTGACTGTGGTTTCTACCTTGAAATCTGGATGAAAGTTAAGATGATGCAGCCAGGAATTCTGCCCTGGGACGTGGGATCTGGACCAGGAGGTGCTAGAAGAGCAGGCAAGCTCACATAACAGAATTTGCATATATGGCTAATCACATGTGTAATCACTAAGTGGCAATAACCACTTAGAATCACTTTGTAGAAGTGATTTGTAGAAAATATTGCAAGGAGAAATACTGAAGAGAGATCCCTCTATTTCATCCATAGGATTTAGCTTTTGTTGTGATAGGCCAGCTGTACTTGCTTACTTTTTCTGAGCAAAAACTCTTTACAAGCCTGTGTGTCCCCTGGTAAACAGAAATAGTTCCAACATTTTTAGTCACAAAATTGCTCTTTCCATTTTAATTGTAAACTAGATTTTTCCATTATAGTTTGAAGCCATAAGAATGATCCGAAGTGATGTGACGTATATTCACTTAGGAGGAGGATGTAGCTACAGGTATCACAAACAGCATTCATCACAAAGCAGAGCTTTCAGAGTTTGTTCAGGCTCACTTGGCTTCCATCAATGTGCATTTTAAATTTTTTCAGCAAAGGATACACCATAGTTAGGAAGAATGCATTTCTACTATCGGAAAAGAATTGTAGACCGTTGGACCACAGAAGACCATACATGTATTTTAAAAATTTTGTAGGCAAAACTGGAAGGGCTTTCAAGATGGTGGATTTTATTTTCTTGGAGGAGTCTGGAAATTGGCTATTAACATTCTTCTCTCTGTCCTCTAATGTGTTCCCTTGGCAGTTAGGAGAATCATAAAAGTTTTGGTCTTGCCAGAAATACCTTCCTGGAATTGTTGCTATCTATTAGAGAAATATTCAATGACAAAATATTTGAAATCACAAAATGTGTATGGCCCAAAGGACACGTTTATAGAACTAAACACGGAGTCACAGAATGGCCAAGGTTGGAAGGGAGCAGGATCACCTAGAGCACATTGAACAGAATGGCATTGCGGGGGGCGGAGGGGTGTTGATTATCTCCAGAGAAGGAGTCTCCACAGCCTCAATGGGCAACCTGTTCCAGTGTTCTGTCACCCTCACAGTAAAATGCCCCCTCATATTGAGCCAAAACCTAGTGTGCTTCGGTTTGTGTCCATTGCCTCTTGTCCTGTTGCTTGGCACAAGTGAAAAGAGGCAGTCTCCATCCTGTCAACACCCTCCTCTCAGATATACATGTATATGTACATTAATAAGGTCTTCACTCAGTTTTCTGTTTCCCAGGTTAAACAGGCTCACTTCTCTCAGCCTGTCCTTGTATGACAGGTGCTCCAGTCCTCTAATCTATACAGAGTCAGATTTCCAGAACTAACTCCAGTTTAAACTACTGGAGGTGTTGAACAAATATTTGGATGTAAATAATACCCTACTCAAGGAATTGTTGAGTTCTGGGTAGTCTCTGAGACCAGAGAGAGAGAAAAGACCAGGGATCTTTTACTGAAGGACTTCTTTAAACCTCTGGATTTGTTTGAATGTGACTTGAATCTGATCTTTGCACTTTAAGATCCCTTGATTAGAAGGGATGGTATATAATTGCTTTCTGTTCAACGTCTTGGTTTCATACAGCTAAAACGGAAGTGTATTTAGGATATCTCTGTACCACAGATTTCCTTCTCTCCTGTTGCCAGGGACTTAGCATCATAGTTACACTAGAGGGGACTCAGATGCATAAACAAATACAGTGTAGATGTCATAGGGCATCCCACCCCCTTTCCAACTGCCAGAATACTGAATGTCTCAGTAGGTAAGAAAATCATACCTAGCAACCTTATGCATGTTTAACACATCTACATTTATGCAACCGAATTTTATTGCTCTCTCAGTGCTGTTGGTATTAAACCCTGTAGTTCCCTCCTTCCCCTCCTGCCCCTATCCCCCCCCCCCAAAAAAAAAAAAAAAAAAAAAAAAAAAATCCTACTGGCCAAATAAAAGCAGAGGTCCCTGTCTTCATTCGTGTATATATATATGTGTGTGTGTGTGTCTCTGTCGTTATGTATACATATTATCCACCTGCAGATGAAAAAGGCAATCTCCATTTCATCCTCCAGAGGTGAAATACTCCACAGGAGACCAGGACCCACCTCACTTGGGGGGGTACCTGTGGCACCAGAAAGAAGTGTGTATTTCACACATATCCTACTTTGCTGCATCTGAAATCTGAAAAGGCACAAGGGTAAACAGTAAATATATGTGTTTGGAGGTGAATAATATCCATCATGAACATTACTGCTTACAAGAAAATATGTATTTCTGATTCAGAATTAAATATAATATGAGCTTGACTAATTGAAACCTGTGTGTTTCTAATAGTCATACCTTCCCACTTTGTGAAATCATCATATGAGTGGTGATCTTTCATTCTTATCTTAAATCTAATTGGCCATCGTATTTAATTACAGAGTTCATACTGTACTTTTTAAAGTGAAGCTTATTCAAAATTCCATCATGCTAGCAGTTTGGGTTGAGAGGGTTGTTTCTAGAAAATGGGGTAGAAAGACATTTCCATAGGAAAAGTAACTCTGAGAAGTGCTTGACGGAGTGTGGATGACTTATGTATTTGGAAGATGCAAGATGTATAGTGACTTCCTTGGCAGAACCCAAGGAAAAACGTGATATGTGAACACCAAATACACAGAGATACTACAAGTGTTGAGTGATAGCAATGTTTCAGCATAATCCTTCTCCGGAATGGTGTCATATCCTCTGATATATACTGAGCTGGTGTCTGGTTTTGCTCTATACCACAGAAAATATGCAGGCAATAAGAGAAAATATTAGTGCTTGTGCATGCATGTGTGTGTGAGAGAGAGAGAGAATACAAACCAGTGACCTTTAATGGATGGAGTCAAAAGCAATCAACTTCACATCATAAGATCAACTGAATGTCAGCAGCTTTTCAGAGTGGTGACACTGTTGGAAATTCCACTTTAGCTCAAATCTTTGGCCTTCGTATGTAGGATTTCAGCACCACACCAACATCTCTTCAAAGTTCCTATGAATCATGGTATGAAATGTAATGGAAAAGTTCCGAGGAAATGGTGACTTTATTTCAGGATGTCTGTATCAGAGCAATTTACAAATATCAAACTCATTTTAACTAATTTTAGCAATTTTTTTTTATTTATTTTTTATTACTTCAGTTCAGAGATCTTTCCTCTCTTTCATGGAACAAGTTGTCTATGGGCCACATGTCGTTACCTTGTATTATAATCACTTTTGGATGTGAGTAGTTTTGTTATTTATTTAAATTTTTTTTGAATCCTCATACACAATAGAGATCTGTACAAATAGATAGAGTTCTGTAAAAGTACAGTTGTTTGACCAGTTCTTCTTCTTCCATTTCAGCATCCTCTCCTAGGATCTGAAACACTAATTTCCAATGTTTCTAAGACGTTTGTTCCACAGTGCGTTCCTTTTTAAACTTGTTAATTTTTGGCTGCATTTTTTGGCAGGCCTGCAGTTTTTCTGGGTAGGTTTGGTGATGCAATTGAAGCTGGGACTCAATGGACAGATTGAGAAAGAAACAATAGGCTATTCCCTGTGTTAGTGTCTGTTCAATCAGCATCTTTTTCTTTTAGGGTAGGGAGGGCAGCATTAAAAAAGAAGCATCTGGAAAGCTCTTGTTGCTTTGGCTGCAGTTCTAAGACAGCTGAACACCTTTGAGTTAAAGATTTTCTGTGTGTTTTCCAAGGGCAAGGTATTGAGCTCCCAATATGCTTTTTATCTGTGTTTTTGGACCAGATAGAGTGCTTTTGATTTCAGTGATTCCTATCCAAATGGGTTAAATCCTGAACATGTGTTGTCTCTCCTTACATGACATGCATGACATGCTGATTTCCATGGGAAGGAAACTCATGCACGGGGATTAGAAAAGAGCCAGAATTATTTTCTATCAGTTCCCCTGCCTGGGTCATTAGGAGACCATGCTCTCTGTGTGTGCTCGAGTTTACTTTTTGATTCTGGCATAGCTTTGATTTCCCAAAATTAATCCTTGGAAATTCTTGTTATAAATCTACCTTTGCTAATCCTTCTATTCGGTTTAAGCAGAATCAAGTCATGATCACATGCACCAGATTTTTATCCTGCAATGGTTGCATCTATTAGAATGCAGCCGTTCTAATGTCTGAAGACCTCAGTCTTCTATAATCTATGAAGACCTCAAAGTTTGGCATTATTTATTTTATACAACTTGTTCTTGCCCCATATTAGAGTTAGACGATTCTCTCCAGAAATTTGCTAAATGCTCTGTGCAATACCAAACAGCTTTTGGCCAAAATATGTTACTTTTTAATGCTCAGGTCATAAAGTTCCTATTAAAAGGACATTAAAGCCAAACAGAATCTATCCAAAGCCTCAAATGAGCACTGGATAAGGCCTACACTAGAGAATATGCTGTATAAGCATGCTCATAAATCATTAAAATGAAGATAGGATATATCACTAATAAATGAAGTTCAAGGACAGCCTTTATCTTGTTAAATTATCCAATTTTTGCTGTCTATTAACATATCATTTAGAATGTAAGAATAGCTGTAGGGTGCTGTTCCCCTCCAGCCCCCCTCACTATTCTTGATAATAACATATTATGCAGAGTAAGAAGCCTTAGAAACTGTTCTAATACACCATAATAATGCTGGAATTATTCTTTGGGGGAGGTCACTGCATTAAGTAGCAAGTAATTAATAGTAAATTGCACTGGAAATTCTTGGAAAAAAGACAAATTACTTACACTCTTGTATTCATACCCAGCAAATCCCATGTAATTAACAACATTAAGATAAATATGAGAGGAATTATTAATGATGAGATTAACTTCATAGTGCAAACAGATGTATTTCATCTTGTGCATGTGATACAAAATGAGAGTTATTTGTAACTGCTGAAAATATCTGATGCTATTGCTTCATGGAAATTCACTGCAGAACTACTGAGTATTATGTGAAATCTGACGTTATTCCCCACAGATCTCAAGTCACAAGATCAGTTTTGCTGGGTGTGTTGGGGGTGTTCTGTTGAAGCTACAACTGCTTGAGAATATGAAAAACTCATTCTAGCTAATGTGGGTCAGACCCTCTGTAAGCATCACACTCTATTGACCAGGTAGCATATTTGAAATTACTGCAGAGAAGAGGGCTGACCCACTTAGCGTTATATTCAGCCCAGGTTCACGAATTGTCCTTGTATTATAATGGTAAATATAGAACTGTCCAGAAAGAGAAAAGGTAACACATAACAACAGAAGGTGACTATTTCAAATGGGAATTTAAGAAGGGTAGTAGTGTACCCAGATGAAATTTCAAAGGAAAGAGAGGGAAGCAGCAGAACAGCTTCTATATTTGAATTTGTCTTGAACATCTGTAGCACTTGTCTTAGTGCATTTGTTTTGTGCCTCTGGGATCTTTTAAATATAGGAGGCAATGCGCAGATTATCCTTGAATTCAGAAAACTTATTTTCAACTTCTAGCTCTCCTTTGGTCTCTGTGCCTCAGTTTCCTGCCTACTGCCTTCCCTCAATAGCATGATGCCCCAAAACTAGTAGCTTGATGTCTATTCTCTTGCACTCCAGAGTCTGGAGATAATATGGAGTAAGCTATGTGTTTTCTTCTTGTTACCAGGCAGCGTCATGCCTACTAATATTAGCTAAAAGGTTATCGTCTCAGGGGAAGGTCCATATCTCTCAAATTACTAAAACCCGTGTCCACCTTAAAACAGGTCTTTCAGGTACTGGCCTCTAATTTGAAGACAGACTGTATATCACCTCAGTGCCAAATAAGAAAAATTTGCTTGGTGAAACCTTCACCTGGAAGAAAGAGAACTGTGCCTACTTTAGTACAAATGTGCAAGAGGAATGCATTTAAATCCTGACCCATTTGACCTCATTGACACACATGGAGGAGCAATCACCAGTGCTTTTATGTTAATTTATCATGGCTCTCAGAAATGCAGATTCTTAGTGGCCTCAGATTCCTTTCATCTTTTCTACAGGTCCTGTTTTGAATCCAGTTCAAATCAGCAAGGGTGGAGGTTTTCAAACAACTTCTGCTTGCTTTGTATGGTAGTGAAAAGAACTGGTGACCTCAGCTGAGTTTCCATTTCATTAGGCACCTACAGGCTTAATATCAAAGTCATAATTAGTCACCTCAGTTGGCAAGCTTGGGCTGAATGCGTGGCAACAAAAATACCAGAGGGGAGTCCCTTCAGGTCATGCTGGAGGGAGACTGGTCCGTGACTGAGTGGACATTTCAGGTGTCGCAGCGTGCTCCATGCTTACTCTCAATTTCCATTGCTTGCTCTCTTACATGCTCTGTCTCTGAGGGAAAGGGGAATTAAAGGGTATAATTTTCTCTGTCAATCAAATAGACTGGTGAGTCTCACGAGAACCCAACTGTAATCAAAGTCTGCTTATTTTCTAGCCATAAAAATAATAGAAAATTGTTTTACTCTTGAAATATATATATATATATATATATTTTTTTTTTTTCCTAGCAAATATAAAGACACTTTGGTGCCTTTTTCAAGGGAAAATAATTATCTCCTGAAGGTATAGATGCCAGATTGTGTGTCTCCATGGATTTTTAGGGCTTTCTTTTAGGGCCTGTATTTTCTGATATGTCTGTGCAGTGCATGGCAGAAAAGGATGTTGCTCCTTCTTAAAGTCTGCAAGGTGGGCCCCAAAGGAAACGTGATGATATTCTAACATCATTTAATGTAATTTTATGTATTTTCACATGTGTACGATGCACTTGTGATAAACTATATTTCTTTATTAGGTTTTGAAAAATCTTTATGCAACCTGAGCCAAGGCAGATACAGAGGTAGGAAACTATTAGAGGAAACAGTGAAGATCATGGGAGATAAGAGGCAGGAAAATTATTAGAGAAGAGAGGACCTTTGGGATAAATTTTCTGTTATTCTTCTCTCACAGTACTGAATTAAGTTGTTTAAACCTATAACTTGAAGGTTATAGGGAGGAAAGCATGTTCCTTGAGATGGTTTAATGCAATTTTTCACCTGTTTGATGTGGTAACAAGATGATTTTTTTCAGCTGTCTCTGGTGGTTACCTCTTGCATTTCCTTACAGCCCAAGGTGGTGCTTTTTTTTCTGGTAGACTATGGGATTTTACTGGATATTTTTAGTTTCTGATGTGTCTGACGACATACATATTGAAGGATCTGAGAGTCTACACAAGAATCCTGAACTCTAACATCTTTTTGGGATCACAAAATGTTTAGACATTAAATCCCTCAGGAAATGCAGGATTATTCATTAAAGACCTCCACAGTATGCTGAACCCCTTAATGTTGACATCTTTCAAGCTCTGGTTTGATGTCCTCATTGTTAATAATAACTGAGAAGACTGAGAATAATGATTTTTTTTTTTTTTATTGTGTCCACAGAAGTGCTGCTTTAGCAACTGTAACTTCTGCTTTTAAAGATGTCATCAATGTAAAGGGCAGCTCTATATTTCTCTGTGACTACAGCAGAACCATTACTGTCCAGAAAAATGACATAGGAATAGATTTACTGTTTTAAGGGCTCCTCAATAAGTCATTGGTTTCAGTGGAGAAGTGTTTGCCTAATTTATTGAGGAAGCAATCGGTCAGTAGAAAATACATCCCATGCATTAAAGTAAGCATTCACATCTCTGCCCCGTGCAACCAATGGATCTGACAGTTCTCTGTAAGGGTAACCAAGCACTGGTAGTCCCTGACAGTAGGTCAGTGGTTGTGGGGTGTCTGGAGTGGTCTTGTTTGTGTGTTTTTTTTTTTTTTTTTGTTTTTTTTTTCCACTTCAGAAGTGACATGGGGAAGACAAGGACAGCCTTCACCTTACACAGACAAAGAAGGTTGACCAGTGCCTCTGCTGTGGAAAGGACCAGGAATTGTGGGTTTGCATTACCGGCAGAGATCCAGGGTAGGATTTAGGGAAAATTGTCTAGCAAGCAAGGCTACTATCATTTTGGAATAGGTTATCTAGTTTAGACAGTCAATGGAAGTTTTAAGACCAAGCAGAATGTGGTTTACCTGTTGAGTTTTAGAAAGGTGAAGCTGAAGTCTCATAGCCAGCTCAGAGTGGAGCCATCCCAGCTTTTGTGGCCCCAGGCTGCTTGTCCAGCTGAGGGGACAGAGAGGAGGGCAGTATATAACTGTGGCCACATGCTTATCTTTATCAGGTATCATCTTTCACTGTAACAAGTCTACAGCTAAGGCCATGTAGGGCACCCTACAGTCCCTTTTGAGGTTTCTCCTAACTGGCTCTCATGATTTCTCTCTAGTTCTCTCTCCTTCTTGTAAGCATTTCTCTGTCACTTCATTTGCCATAGACAGTAGTTCAGGGAATCAGAAATGGTCTATGTTCTTTCAGTTATTGTTCTGGTGTGCAGGATTTGGGTATAGGTGCTAGGTAGTGATGTAACCACAGGAGACAAAGGCGAGTTGACACCTACCAGCTCCTGCTCTATTGTTCTCTCTGAGCATTACAACAGGCCATCAGAGAGCTGTGCTCCAGGTTTGAGGGCAGTAAATACAACAGCTGTTAGCAAGCAAATGATGGAGTGCTTGCCACTAATGCTGCAGTATGCTTAAAAACAAACATCTTTTACTGCAGGCTGACCAGCTCTACAGAGGTCTTTTTGTAGGTAACCTATGCTCTTATGAGGGCTGTTTACTTCCTGTTCTAAAAAAAGCTAACCTGCTACACAATAAACAACATGTTAAATATCTTCATATGCTATTATACCTGCCTAATGAAAATGTTTTCAAGCTTGAACACAACTACATTATATATCCTATCCAATTGAATGTCCTGATTTTGTACACTAATGGACAGAAATAAGAAAGGAAAGAATGAATTAATAGATATTCAGTATTGCCAACTTCCGTGATCTCAATATTTTTCTTAGAAATCACCTCTGAAATATTGTTGACTAACTTCAGCTTTCATTAAAAAGAGAAGTTAATTTTGAATCCTCATTCACATTGAATAGCGAAATGTGAGCTGTGAGCAAAAAGCGATGAGACATTTTCTTTATTATTTAAAATCAAATGAAAACTACAGAACACTTTAACCTTCCTGTTTTTAAACTCATGTCATGATTTTGAGACATAATTTCTTGTTGCTGAAATCATTGTGTTAAAAATACCGTGTATGTCAGCAGACAGAGGTATCACTTCTAACAGTCAGGTCTGTTCTGCAGGGGTGTTGTCATCCTATTGATTTCTTTTGAAGTCTGCATCTTTACTATTGACTTCTTAGCTGTGGAGATATTTCCTATATTTTTGGTATCAGTCCTGCTGGGATCTGGAACTGAAGCAAAAGCATTTGCCCATTTTATAAGTACTCTAAGTACTGGTTGAAAAAATTATGTAGAAACTGAAGGGGAGAGTATTTTTTAAAAAAACTTAAATCAAAGTTTAATTAAATGTTACATTCACGTCAGAAAAAGCTAACTTTGGGAAATGTAATCTTTTGGTCAAAACACTTGAATTTCAAAGTCACAAATAGTTAAATCAAGAAACTGTTCTGCCTGTAGTGCAGAGCCTCCAAGCTGACATTCTCTTCTCCTGGGTGCAGCTCCACCACTTGATGCATCTCCAGTAATGTTCCTACTCTCATGAGCACCAGATAGATAATTTCCTTTCCAGAGAAGCACTTATGACGCATCATAGAAAATGCGTTACTCTCAAGATGCTTCAGTTACAAAGGCATTTGAGGCATTTCAGCTACAAGTCCTATGAGGTACCATGAAAGAGCTCAATATCCTTCCCAATACCTTCTGTAATGGTCCCACTGCATACACTAATCCTTCCAAGTAGGTGTCTTCAGTTCTGGTATTTTCTTTCTTACTCTCTTGGTCTGACAAACTTATTTTTTAAGCTTACTTGACATATTGTAAGCTGTACGTACTCACTGAGGCTTTTGCTGGAGGCCAGTAGTTTGAGAAGGTTGAATTTCATTTTGTTGGTGTGAGGGAATTTATTTAAGCTGGTTCTTAGTCAATTATGTCTTGTTAACTGATGTTTTATCATTTTTGCACATGCATCCAGAGGGGACCTACATTGGATCCATTTTTATGGTGTGGAAAATAAATAACATAAAGAATGCCAGAGGGAGTGTTCATCCCTTTCACCTTTGGAATCTTCTGTTAAATAAATAAAATGGTGTGGGTTCTTCAGGAGTTGTTAATTGTTCCAGAGGTCTGATCCCTCCCTCAGGAGGGATCTCACCTCATTAGATATTTCAAGTATTATTTGGCTCCAAGGTATGTACCCTGCTTATATGTGTTTCCTTACACTTTTTGACACTCTCTAGCACCATTTCTGGGTGTGCAGAAGCAAAGTTGTGAGCCAAAAGCCTTGAAGGCTTTTTCTTGGAATTACAAAATGTAATTTCATGGCTTCTGATGGTGACTATGGAATTTTTTTCAATTTGTAGTTGCTTTCTCTAAAAATAATTAATTAAAAGTGAGTGGTAAGAAAGTGCAGAACTGGTTGTAGTATTTGAAATTTGTAAACTTGAAATCCTACATGGCAGCGATAGTTTTACCAACCTATGGGTTTGCCATAGTTTAATTACCAAGACTTTACCTTTGTCTGAATCTAGTACCCTTAGGAGTCATGTCTCCATAAACATAGATTAAAAAATTAAAGAACCGATGCTTATGTAAGTGAGTATCTACTAAATATGGTCTCTGTCTTCCTAAATGATATTAATTTCATATCGTGCATATAAGTATGTGTTGAGATACCTCTCAAGTACTTAAAGGCTATAGACCACTACAATCCATAATTTATTCTGTCAGTGTTTTACTGTCTTTCAGTAAACTCTCCACATTCCTTTCAGAAACTGTTAAGACTATTTCTGCTTATTGATGGTTGTTATTAGTATATCATTTTATATGCACACACACACACACACCATATATACCATTAGTATATCACTTATAATGTAGGGGTGACTAGGAACTTAGTATAGACCTTTTCCTTGAAAGCTTTTCTTAAGGGGTCACACACAGTGTGTACATGTAGGACTTTTGAATAAAGGTGTAGTTTAAGCTGTTATTGAGCTGCACTTAACTAGTTGGATGAGAAAGAAGTTTTGCACAGATTTTGTAGGTGACTTGAGAATTTAACTTTTGTATGTTCCCCCCCCCCCCCCCCCCCCCCGGTTTCAACTCTATTTTTTCCTGTTTTATTTTCTTTTACTTATTATTTTATTTATTGTTTATTTATTTTTACTTTCAAACATATTTGTCTAGTAAAATTCTAGACTAGACATGGAAATATTTTGGCTGAATCCCCAAAGAACTGAATGGTGTGATAATAATTCTGTCTTGATTAATCTTTATGTGTAAAATAAGTTTTCAGTAGTAATTTCTCTTTTGTAATTCCAGTTTGTGTGACCATCACAATCTCATATTTTGACATTGTGAACACTTCTGATAATTTTAACAAAAATATTTTTAATTTGAATGCTCATCATGTTTTGAGCCTTTTCTTATTTTCTGTAACTTGTTTCTCTTCTGATTTTACTTCCCAAGTTCCTCGGATCTTTCCTGAATTGATAGAGGATCTCTATGAATTACTATTTATTTCATTTTCATTCCTTTCTCCCCCTCAAGTTCCTTTTTTCCTCTTTAGTTCTTTGATTACTCTTGGGGCTAAGGTTATAATTTAGTCTCTTTGTTCTGCTCTACTGAAAAACAAACAAGCAAAAAACAACCCTCTCTCTTCCTGGACAGTAAATATTTCTTGAGCTTGCCTCCATGTCTTTTACTGTACTTTTGATTATTATTATCACAGTCTTGCTCTACTGCTGTAACGTTCTCTCATCATTCAGAGGAAATGCCTTCCTTCACCTAACCTCTCAGCCCTCCTGCTCTCACAACTTAAGTTTCTGTGCTGCATGTAACGCAATACAGTGGGATGCCTATTGTTAGGGACTACAAAGAGATAGTCAATCCCAGGGTGATTTCTTTTAACAGCTACTTAGTGATATCTTCTCTATATATCCTGTGTTGCTAGTTATCATTTGAAATTCTCACTTGAAACTTCAAGTCCTTGCAGAATAATAGCTACAGTAAACCAGTTGTTGAGTTGTTGATGTGTTTTACCAAAATGTAAATGAAAGCGATTAGTGGGTTAAAATCATCATGAGATAGAATGAGTAGGAACCATAAAGGGCCATCTGAGCAAAGGTTCTGTGCTGCCTGCAAGATTATTGCGGTTAGAAGTAGATTGAGCCTTTGATCATGTACCTTAATGGACATTTTTGTGGTCAACCACCACACAGTAAGTTTGTTCTAAGGATGGCCATTTGAGAGGCTTTTATAAGTGTTTTTGCGATTAAGGGCAACAGTTTTAGTTCCTAAGTCTGACATAGATACCTTGTAGGATGTGCAGGAACTCATTTAAAATCTTTATGCCTTAACTCTGTAAAATAGCAATGGTGATCTTCTTACTGACCTTGTCCATTTGAATTGTGACAGCTTAGAGATCTGTCTGATTCAACAGTTCCTAGGCAATAGACCTCCTCATGTGTAAACAGCACAAAACATCAAACCTAGAATCTGAATGCTTCTTTTGGTTCATGACTTTGTGTTATGACTCAAAGCCTCTAGTTCTGTTCTGGAGTTTTTCATATTCTGCAACTCAGGGGTTTTAATCTTGCAAATAATAAACACCCTCATTCCACAAATGACTTCACTGGCATATGAGACTCGTGTTTACAGAACTGTACCTGCCACTAGATTGCTGACTGGTTGCCAGTCATGGTTTTGGTTAAGATAGAGTTAATTTTCTTTGTGAAGGCCCATATGATGCTGTGCTTTAGATCTTTGAAAATAGTGATAATAACAGTGGTGCTCTTAGTTGTTGCAGAGCAGTGCTTTCACAGCGCCAAGGACTTTTCTGCTTCTTGTGCTGCCCTGCCAGCAAGGAGGCTGGGGGTGCTTAAGGAGGAGGGAGGTCACACAGCCAGGACAGCTGGCCCAGACTAACCAAAGGGATCTCCCGTACTATATGGCATCATGCTCAGCAATAAAAGCTGGGGATAAAGAAAGAGGAAGGGGAGAGGACATTTGGAGTTATGGCATTGTCTTCTGGGAAACCATTTCTAGGTAATCTTACATGGGCAGAAATGGACTTTAAAACGGGTTAAATATAAATTTGAAGTTAACAACCTGAAAACTGGCCAAATCCATAGAGATCACAAAAATAAACATCAAAAGAGGCATTTCAGAACAGAAAGTGCCAGGAATTAAAAGAGGAATTTGCTGTAGACTGCCTTTTGTGGCAGTCCCATTATTGCTCAAGTCTGAGTGGCTTCAGATTCCTCATGCATTTTATCTTAATGATTCCCTTATTGCTTCTTCCTACTTCTTTCTCATAAAATGTTTCTTTCTAGTGAGTAGGATAGAATGGAGAATTGCTAGGAACACTCCCAAGAATGGCTGATCATCCCAACCTGTAAGTTTGATTGTAAAAAGATCTTCAAAGAAGACAGTTAATGCTTCTTAGGAGTTTACTCTCAACAAGACATGAAGGGCTCCCAAGTGATGGAGCATGAAGTTTCTGGAGCTGATTAGTGAAGCAGAACTCTTTAGGCTTTAAAGTCAATAGACAAGCATTGCACAGTGGTCTTTTGGGGGATTCATTTGCACAATACAGTGGGTTTAAATGACTCATAGATCTTGCAGTAGTGGCACCAGAGAAGAAACTGATGAGTTTTCTTCCTAGGTTTCCAAAGAACAAAACCAGAAGGGAGAAGTTTCTGGGAAAGGATAACTGGCTGGATAGGGAGTTTTGTGAAAGCTGAACTGTGCTTTGTAGGTAACAGCCATCAGTTTTGCATCTCCTATCTCAGTAAACATGGAAACAATCTTCTAAAGCTTACATTGGCCAGGTTGATCAGGATCAGACTGAATAAACAACAGAACGAAGAAGGAAAAAGACCAAGGATGCATTTACCTAGCAGAAAATTAAGATATTAAGAAGAAGGAAAAAAAAAAAAAGACTGTAGTCTATTATCTATTTTCCATTACAGAGAACTTTGATAACAACCACATGTAATTTTTCATTTATGAAACTAAATTTGTTATTAATAGGTATTACTCAAGTCCAGTAAGAATGTTTGCAAGTTGAAGTTATGAACATTTCTATTTAGAACCAATTTAGGAAGGTTCAAATTGACAAAGTTGACCTCCTCAAAACTATTATTATTTGTGTCATTGATGAATTTGAGAATAATCTTGTACACTCACAGATAATATCAAAATATTCAGAGCACATGATGTGTATTTCTTGCTGCTATCAGTTACCGATCACCAAATTATGAGAGAACAGTATAAAAACTTCTTTAAAGACTCCTCCATAATGCATAGGGGGGAAATGTTATCCCCATTGTTACCGGGAGGCTGACAGCTTCAAAGCTTCATGCTGTTAATACTAAAATATCCTTTATAGTGCACAACAATAATATTGCATTCAACACTGGAAATTCTTTATATTCACAGTCAAAGAGAAACTGATCTGGGAACTACCTGGCAATGCTTGCTGAGGTGTGCATGATTATGTCTTTTATATAAACAGAATACATTCAAATCATTTAAACTTGTGCCTTATGCTTTAAAAAGGTTTTAGTCTATGCAACAGGAACAACTGAGTTAAATTTGCAGGGAGAGAACACTTAAGTGGAAAAATGAAAAAGGGATCTGTTTAAGAACACTTTAATAAATGCCCAAAAAAGTCACAGTCACATACTTTGAGGAAAAACCTATTGCTTAAAAAATCTCTCAGCCCTGCTTAGAATGAAAAGGGAAATAGCTAAATTTGAATGTGTGTATGTGCGTTTGTGCATTTTTTTATATGTATTATCAAAGAATGGCTTGGGTTGCAAAGGATCTTAAAGATCAACTCCAACCCCCAATGTTTGTACATACATAAACAAATTTGTCAAATGGCAGAATTAGCAGGACATGAGTATGAAAATTTTAAATGGAAAGCAAAAAGACACAGAAATTTGTAGTCACCCGATGTAAAGATATCAACACTTAAGTATGTCAAAAACATGAAAACCATAACAATAACATTGTTGCATTACTGAGATTTCTCAATAATACTAGAAGTATTTCTGTTCCATATTTCAGTCAATGAATATGAACATCAGATGATGATCAACATGAATAAATATAATTATTTTATATATCATATATAAAAAAATATTTATATATGAAATTATGTATCTCCAACAAAAATCTAGGATAATGGCAAACAGAACTCTTCAAATCAGCAGAAACAGCTTGCAGATAAGGAAACTAAAAAGCAGCAATTAATGATCTTTAACACTATTTTAGAAAAGCAGAGTGTATCCCAGAGAAATTCAACACCAAGATTTGAAAAGGAAAAATGGTATGATTCAGGTAATTACAGGTTTGTTAGCCCGTGATCAGTTCTGGGCAAAATAAAGGCATATTTTAGGCACACAAGACTCTAGTAATGAAGGAGTTAACGAGGGGGAAATAACAAATACAAGTCAACATGGTTTTCTGGAGAAGGGCCTTGTTTAACTGAGTTGATACTATTTTTCAAAATGAAATTACATGTCTGTTTTATAAATGTAATATTGTTTATATAATAGACTTCTCTCAGACATTTGGAATGATACTCACATGATGTATTGATTTGTAAGCTGGAGTGATACAAAATCAATGGGACACACATTGAATGCATTGAAAACTCATTAAACAATGGATCTCAAAGTCTAATTACAAAAAGGGAATTTTTGTCAACTGTCTGTGTTTTCCACAATAATCTGTTCTCAGCCCCACACTGTTTAACAAACATATCAATAACTTGGAAATAAAAATTAGAACGTAATTATGGATTATGTCTGTAAATAACACAGGCTTGGGGAAGCATGGAAAAGAACAGATTGCTGAATGATCTGGCAGGTTGGAGATATCAGGCAAACACTATGTGTTTTAGCTGAGCCAAATCTAAGATTATATGTCTGGAAAATAAAAATATTGGATATACACATAGAATGGAAAGCAGTGGCAGAAAAGAGGTCATGGTGGTCAGAGATGGTCTTCATGCTCCCTGAGCATGATTCAAAAACCTAGTGTAATCTTTGAAGGTTTAAATGCAAGGGAACTGAGTAGGAGTAAGGTTAAATTAAGTCTGCATTTGGGACTGGTGAGGCTGCTGCTGGAATACTATTTGGTTCTGGTGTCTACACTTCAGATGGATATTGATGAACTGAAAGGGATTCAGAGAAGAGCCAAATGAATGCTTGCAGGCTTGGAAAATGTTGCTTGTTATGAAAGACTCAGGCAATTCTAGTTATCAAAGAAAGATTAGATGGTGACCTGATGGTAGCTTAAGTATGGTGACAGGGGAAAGGGGTCAGGCAGAAGGAATAAATTTGATAAGGTTCTGCAGTGTAACAAAAGTGAAATGATGACTGTGAGTCCAAACAAGAAAAATTTTGACTAAAAATGAAGTGCAAATTTCAATGACTGTGCAAACTGACCACTGGAACAACTTTATAAGGGCTGTAGTAGATTTTATAAAATTGCAAATTTTAAATTCAACATTGAATTTATTTTTCCAAAGAAGAAGAAAAAAGTCAGAAGAAAAGCACTCTTGGTCATGCACTTGGGATCAAAATGAGTAGTGTGACCTGTGCTTGAGTTATTCATGTCACAGTAGACAATCACTGAGACCATTTCTGCCCTTTAAAATCTATGATTCTTTTTTCTATACTGACTTTGGGGATAAGATTGAGCCAGGATAAACAGAACCAGAATGTCAAGTAAAACCCTCTAGCAGTGACTTCCATTAATTTCTGGAATGGTCTCCCAAGAGGTGAGCTGGAGGGAGTAGGGGGAGACATTACTAACTTACTTAAAAGGCGAGTGGTAAATATAATGGAGAAAAAAAAACTTGACTTTGAGACAACAAACAGGGACTAAGTTCAGACATCTTTTCTTACCCTGTTTTTAATGGTGTTGAGCATTTAACTGGGCCACAAATGGAAATGAAACATGGTATCTCCAAAATCTCCTTTTATTCCCCAAAGCTGTCAGTCCCAGATATTTGTCCCCCTAGGATAAGGGAAACCCACCTTTCAGGAGTCCAGTAGTCACTACTGTTCTTTCACTCTATTAAATAGTTTAACTTGATGACTGAGAGGAGAAGCTAGCCGAATACTTTCCTACCAGAAGCATGAGCTGCTGTAGTGAAGCAATGAGGTCATTGAGGGTTTCTTTATCCTGTGTTAACTGGGGGTTTGTTTGAAACCTCTGCCTCCCATTATCTTCCAGACTTATTATCTCTCACCCCATCTCAACCTGTTCATTTTACTTTTTTTTTTTTTTTTTTTTTTTTCCCCTCTTCTCCCATTTGCTGCTATTTCATTCAAAAGAAAGCCTGTCTTTTGAGGTGATGTTAGAGCAATGTGCTTTAACAAAAAACAACAAAACACAACTTTCTGCAATGGTCTTGCAGAAGAGGGAAAAAAGAGGGAAAAACCAAAACAGCTTTAAGATAGATCCTGATATTTTTATCGCATGATTACTTTCAGTATCAAAGGACTGGTGTGATGATATAGTATAAACTCACTTTAGGATAGAATAAAGCTTGTGGTTTGATATTGTATAAACTTACTTTAGGATAGAATAGAACTTGTGATTAAAAGTTAGCAAGGACAAAGTAAACAACATCTTGTTATCTGTAGACCTTCTGTTACGTTTAAGCATTTTGTTATTTGAAAACACCCCATTATCCGTTAACACTCAGTCAGGCTAAGACTTGAGATAACTTGAGTCAACTGTCTGTTATGTCTTGTTAACTGAGACATCCTGTTATCCGCCGACCCCCCAGTTAAACCGAAAGACAACTCAGCATTTTTACAGCCTGGAAAACAACTGATTAAGAAAGTGCATTACGAGGAAGACCTACGGCCTTCCTCCCAAAGACCACTGCCCACATCCTGGAGACCCTGGCCCACAATTCTTGGAAGGCTTTGCGCAAGCGCAAGGACTGATAAGCTGATTAGCATACGAAGCGAGGGTAGGCGGGGTTAGGTAATGAATATGTATAGGTGCTGATTGAATATTCATTGTTTCGCTGTATAAATACGAGATAGTTTGTCACTTCAAACATGCACGATAGGCGGAAGGATCCCCCGTGCATCCAGCGCTGCAATAAAGAATATACCACTTAAGGAAATTCGGCTTTGATCTTTAAATCAATTTGGCGACCCAGATGGGACAACCTCTCTGCCGGTCCGCAGGACCCGCTGGGGACAGGACTTCCTAGGGTACCCCCGGGATTTCCCGGAGGGACTCCTCGACTCACCGGATCACTGCGGAGGCAGACAAGGACCCCATCATTGTAAGTGAGTATATTCTTTATTCTGGTTTGGTTTTCTGGTAGACCGGTCGTCTGGAACTGTCCAATAAGTCGGAAGGTGATCTTCTGCAGGACAGTGTTTGGTATATACTTTGTGGATAATACCACAAGTATATCTGGGGACCTTGATGTCCATCTGGATCTGGAACTGTCTGTAAGTCGGAAGGTGATCTTCTGCAAGGCAGTATTTGGTATATACTTTGTGGTAAGAACCATAAGTATATTTGGGGACCTTAAGGAAAGAGCTCGCTTTAAGGTCCATCTGGAATTGTGTTGCCTATTTTGGTTTTCTGACTCATGGATTGTGTTATTTAACTCTGGTTATTGTTACTGCGATTTTGGCTATTTTCTTGGTGATAATAAGTTTTGTGACGTTGTTATAAGAAAGATATCGTTACAGTGTTACATATTTCGGTTTTCTGACCTATGGCATGTGGAATTTGACTCTGATTATTGTTATTGTGACTTTGGCAATATCTCCTGGTAATAATAGTAGTTTTGTGACATTGCTATTGAAAGATACCTGCGTGCCCACATTTTTGTAAGTGATACATATATTCTGAAATTGTGAATTAGAAAATGGGGGGGCGAGAAAGCAGTGAAATTCCTAAGAAAAGTGCATTGGGCTGTATTTTAAGTCATTGGAAAGATATAGGAGGGGTCCCGGGTGGAGGTGAAAATAAGAAAACTCTGGTAAAATATTGTAATCAGTGGTGGCCTCTTTACAAATTAGAAGAAGGAGAAAAATGGCCCAGAAATGGGACTTTGAATTATAACACTCTATTGCAATTAATGTTATTTTTAAGGAGGGAAGGAAAGTGGGATGAAGTCTCATATGCGGATATGTTTTTTACTCTGAGAAACCACACAGAATGGCAGAAGGAGTGTGGCATTAATCTGGCTCCACAAGACCCTTTAATCTTATCAATTGAAAAGGATATGAGGAGGAATGGAGCGGGGAAGATAAGGAGGTGTTGTTCGGCATGTAGCATTGGGCAGAGATGTTTAAAATTAAATGAGCCAGAGGAAAGGATGGAAGATTATGTTTTGCCACCTATGACTGGTGATGTACATACTGGAATAGAAGTTGAAAAAGTAGAAAATGACATAGAATCTAAGGGGTTTACTCCGATAACTGCTCGTACACGGAGTAAATTAGGACCGATAATCCAAGCCCCTTTGCGGCAGGCTATGGGAGCTAACGGACCTGCTAGAATTAAAGTACCCTTCACAACTAATGAACTAGACTCTTGGAAAGAGGCAGTGACAGGGTATCGAGATGATCCAGAGGCGGTGGCTAAAAGGTTTGAATTGATTGTGAAAAACTTAGACCCGGATTGGAGGGATATAGAGATAATGTTGGCTGCATTATCAGAAACTGAAAAACAGTTAATAGTTAAAGCTGCTAGAACGCTGGTACAAAGCCAGGTAGCCTCAGGAATTCTGCCCGGCACAGTGGAAGTACATGTGCCTAGGGCGGATCCTAATTGGGATTATAATGATGAGAATGATTATAGGATGCTAAAACGATATCAAGAATGGATTAGGATTGCTTTAGAAAATGCGATACCAAAGTCTGTGAATTGGTCAAGACTATATACAATAAAACAGGGAATCTCAGAAACCCCGTCAGAATTTCTTGAAAGGCTGAGGGCGGCAATGCAGAAGTTTACCACTATAGACCCTTCCTCAGAGGAGGGTAGACTTCAGTTAGTATCTCTATTTTTAGGTCAATCAGCAGAAGATATTAGAAGAAAGCTTCAGAAAATGAAGGAACCAGATGTAAGGGATTTAGAAAGATTAATAGAAGAAGCCTGGAGGGTGTTTAGAAATCGCGAGGGGAATGAAAGGCAAAAGTTAGGTGAAACAATTGCAGCTGCCACTGTGGCAGCCCTGCGAAAACAGGAAGAGCCTCTTCGAGGCAGGGGAAGGGGGGGAAGGATGATGCGATCCTCTTTGCGGGCTGAGCAGTGTGCCTATTGTAAAGGGGTAGGACATTGGAAAAATGAATGCCCGAAGCGGCAAGAGGGAAACAAGCTAGTAATGATTACGAACCAATGAGGGGGACCGGGGGACTCTACCCTAGCAGATCCACTGGTTAAACTTAAGCTAGGGAAATTGGAACAGGAGATGGAATTTTTAATAGACACGGGAGCTTCTTACTCAGTGCTGAACCAGAAACTAATACCAGAAGATAAAGACTTTGTGACTGTGATGGGAGCCACTGGCCAACAGGAAAAAGCCTTTTTCTTAAAACCATTGAAATATAAATTGGGAAAACAAATGGGAATACATAGATTTTTATACCTGCCTGGATCTCCAAAATCTCTATTAGGTCGAGATTTGTTAGAACAATTAGAAGCAGAAATTATCTTTGAAAAGGGGAAAATGGAATTAAGGATAGGAGAAGAACAACTAATAAATGTGTTAAGCTTGGCACTAATACAAACAGACCCTAAAAGTGAAATACCCTTGCAGATCATAAATCAAGTATATCCAGGAGTTTGGGCCACTGAAGTTCCTGGAAGAGCTAAAAATGTGACCCCAATAATTATTAAATTAAAGCCAGGAGAGAAACCTGTTAAGGTTAAGCAATATCCTTTAAGGATAGAAGATAGGAAAGGAATTAAAGAGATAATTGATAGATTTATACAGTATGGATTATTGATTGAATGCGAATCAGAATACAATACACCCATATTGCCAATTAAAAAGGCAGATGGAAAAAGATATAGGCTAGTTCAGGATCTGAGGGCCATAAATAAGATCACTGAGGATATACATCCAGTAGTGGCAAACCCTTATACTTTGCTGACTAAATTAAGGAATAGTCAAGTCTGGTTTACCGTACTGGATTTAAAAGATGCCTTCTTCTGCCTACCTTTAGCCACTGAAAGCCAAAACCTATTTGCCTTTGAATGGGAAAACCCTGACTCAGGCAGAAAGACACAGTTAACGTGGACAGTGCTACCACAAGGATTCAAGAATAGCCCCACTATTTTTGGAAACCAATTAGCAAAGGAACTTGAAACTTGGATACCTCCGGACACTGAAGGGGCTTTGTTACAATATGTAGATGATCTCTTAATAGCTACCGAGACTAAAGAGAGTTGTATTCAATGGACTATAAGTCTCCTTAATTTTCTGGGTTTAAATGGATATCGAGTCTCTCAACAGAAAGTCCAGCTGGTTCAACAACACGTGACCTACTTGGGATTTGGAATTTCGGGAGGTCAGCGAGAACTAGGAACTGAACGTAAGGAAGTCATTTGCCGGACTCCAGAACCCCAAACGGTAAAGGAGCTACGAACCTTTCTAGGAATGACAGGTTGGTGTCGCCTTTGGATTTATAATTATGGACTAATGGTAAAGCCTCTATATGAATTGATAAAGATTAACCAGTCAAAGTTAGTCTGGACTGGAGAAGCACGAAACGCCTTTAAACAACTTAAACGAGAATTGATGCAAGCTCCGGCTTTGGGATTACCGGATCTCTCGAAACCCTTTTGGTTGTTTTCTCATGAGAGACAAGGGATAGCTTTGGGAGTACTAGCACAAAGACTGGGTCCCTATAAACGAGCAGTAGCTTACTTCTCTAAACAATTAGATGAAGTAAGTAAAGGATGGCCCGGATGCCTTCGAGCTGTTGCAGCTGTTGTTATCAATATACAAGAAGCTCGGAAGTTTACAATGGGACAGAAAATGACAGTGTTAGTCTCCCATACGGTCTCAACAGTTTTGGAACAAAAAGGAAATCATTGGCTTTCACCACAAAGATTTTTAAAATATCAAGCAATATTAGTAGAACAAGATGATGTGGAAATTGTGGTCACTAACATCGTAAATCCAGCTTCTTTCCTTAGCGGAACTCTGGATGAACCTATAACTCATGATTGTATAGAAACAATGGAGACTGTGTATTCTAGTCGACCCGATCTTAAGGAAGAACCTTTAGAAGATGCTGATGAATCTTGGTATACTGATGGGAGCAGCTTTGTAAAACAAGGACAACGTAAGGCAGGATATGCTGTTACAACTGCTCAACAGGTAATCGAGTCTAAACCATTACCCCCTGGGACATCCGCCCAGAAAGCAGAGATAATTGCTCTTACACGAGCACTGGAACTGGCAGCAGGAAGGAAAATAAATATTTGGACAGACTCTAAATATGCATTCGGCGTGGTACATGCTCATGGAGCAATTTGGAAAGAACGTGGATTGTTGACTGCCCAGGGAAAACAGATAAAACATGCTGAAGAGATTTTAAGATTGTTAGAGGCAGTAAAACAACCAGAAAAGGTAGCTATCATGCATTGTCGGGGACACCAAAAGGGGAATGCTGATTTTGAAATTGGAAATCGATTGGCAGATCAGGAGGCTAAACGGGCAGCTGAAATAATTGAGGTGAAGGCATTGTCTTTGATACCAGACGGTAAAATCCAAACTATGTACAGGAACCAAAAACCAAATTATACAAAAGAAGACTTAAAATTAATTGAAGATTTGAAAGGTAAAAAGAAACCAGATGGATGGGTATATTTAAAAGATAACCGCGTGATAATACCCTCTAATTTGATATGGCCCATAGTTCTTACAGAACATAATAAAACACACTGGGGAGCTGACACATTGCATAAGAGCATGAGTCAGACATTAGTGGGACGAAATTTATACACAACAATAAAACAAGTAACTCAACAATGTAGCATCTGTTTACGTAACAACCCCAATACTAAGAATAGAATAAAATTTGGAATAATTGGTAAAGGAAATTATCCAGGACAACAGTGGCAAATTGATTTTTCAGAACTCCCTAGAAAAGGGGGGTATCGTTATTTACTGGTTTTGACTGACACGTTTTCTGGATGGCCTGAAGCTTTTCCCTGTCGAACAAATAAAGCAAGAGAAGTGGTTAAAGTCTTGTTAAATGAAATAATACCCCGCTACGGGATTCCAGTAGCAATGTCTTCTGATAGAGGTTCACATTTTTGTGCACAAGTGGTGCAACAGATAAGTAAGATCTTAAAGATAGATTGGCAACTGCATACTCCTTATAGACCACAGGCAAGTGGACAGGTAGAAAAAATGAACCATTTAATTAAACAACAAATAGCTAAAATTGGACAAGAGGCTAATTTGTCATGGCCTCAATCCCTCCCTTTAGCATTACTCAGAATTAGAGTTAAACCTAGAGTAAAAGAGAATTTGAGCCCCTTTGAAATTTTGTATGGAAGGCCATATCAATTTCTGTTTAGCGGAGAGGATCTAACGCAGCTGGGATCAGAATATTTATATACTTATATAACTGCACTTCAAAAACAATTAAATAAAGTACATAAATTTGTTTTAGGGACCAGGGCTAGAGGGTTGGATCAACCAATCCACCCCTTTAAGCCTGGGGACTATATATATATAAAGACTTTTTCAGGACAACCCCTAGAGGAAAAATGGAATGGACCGTATCAAGTGTTGCTGACAACTCACACTGCTATCAAGATTAGAGAACAAGCTGCTTGGATCCACTATTCCCGAGTGAAGAAGGCTCCAGGAGCTCCTTGGAAAGTAACACCAGGTGACGACGAACTGAAACTAAAGCTTACTCGAACAAAATGAGGACATTAAGGTTGGGAGTATTTGGTAATATGGTTGGCAGAAGATTTGTTCATAGAATTGTTTTGTTTTTATGGCTTATAATTGTAATTGTGATTCAAGAAGATGCCTCTGTGATAATAGAGAATGGTGGGTGGCCTTGGACTGAAGCCGTAACAACAGAGGATAAGAATCTTAATGGAAAGTTATCAGTCATGGTCGTCTGGCGAACAAATGGTAACTATTTATATAAACCATCAGAATGGCGAAAATTAGGGGAAGGGTGGACACACCAAAGAACCATAGGGGATGAAATTAAAATAGGGTGTCAAATGTTTAATGGAACGACTGACGAGAAAGCAACGGGGATTTTAGTTAAACCAATTTCCAAAAATGAACAACAGGAGGGTTGTATTCGCCCAGGTAAATTGGATTGCTGGTATAATTTTATATTAACAGAGGATGTAGAAATTAGCTGTTTTTGGAATAATAATAATGGCCGACAGTCCAAAGTCAATAATGATGAGGGCCTCATGTTAAATTTTATAATATATGCGACACTTCCTACCACAGTGAGACCCTCTACAACCCATGCCCCACCTCTAATCAAACTGGAACCCAAAATTTATGAAACAGGCCCGTATGTAGTAAGGAACACGGGCCAACAGCAATTGTTATTTAATCCAGAATGGTCACTCAAGCGTGTTGAATTGCTAATACAAATCAACATCTCAGCAGTTCAACCAGCCTGTTCTCCTTTCTTAAGGACATCATTTGAAGACTGGACAATATGGTCACAGAAGCAAGTACATTTCAGGGGCAGGACACGGAGAGACTTAACTGGAATGCTAGGAACAGGGTTAGGAATTTTAAATGGCATTGATTCAGAAATATTAATGAATAAGCTAGCCACAGCAACAAGTGATTTGACAAAATTAAAACAACCCTTACAATCATCCTTATTGGCATTGGGAACTAGCCAATGGCAAGTTTCAAAGGTGTTACCGAAATGGGAAAATGCAGAAGACCAAGATCACAAACTAATAATAGATGCACTTAGTGTGATTCAAGATAATGTATCCTTAGCTCTTAGTTGTATGCAAGCACAGTTATGGTTGCAGGCAACGGCTGCCTTGATTATTAGGGAAGGAAGTGAAGGCATTTTTCCAGCTGAAATCCGAAAAGCAGTTTGGGACAATGCCAATGATTTTGAGAAGAAGTTCCAGTCTTGGTGGACCCTGGTGAATTTTACTTATGATCCCGTTGTTAACATGGCTACTGCCTTCGTGCTTACTATACGTAATGCTACAGTTCATGTTATTCACCCAATCCTTGCACTAGGATTAAACCATGAGAAGACAGTGCTTTATCCTTCAGAGCATAGAACATGGGCACGGATGGAGAATGGGAAATGGCAGTCTGTAAATCTAGAATCATGTGTTACACGGGAACAACAAGGATTTATTTGTGAAAGTAATACAATTGATGCTCAGGATGTATGTTTTGACACGGAGCAAGGTATCTGCCACTTTGAAATTCACCCAAATACTAGTCTAAAGACTGTGCTTGTATATGTTGGTCAAGGGTGCGTGTGTTTAAGAACTGCTTGTGATTTTGTAGAAATAGACAAGGAGAATATAACTCTCCATAACAGAAATCATTCTAATTTTTGTATTTGTAACTTTGTTAGAATCGTCGGGTGTGATTTTCTATATTTGGCACCAGTGGTATCCCACCAGCTGATCAAGTCTAACAACACAATGTATCATAAGTTACTACCTACACCTATTGGGATGAACCTCACACTAGTGAAGCAACTAGTTAGACACCAAGACCTGATTAGAATTCTAAAAGGTATTCAGGAAAGTGGAGAGAAGACTCTAATTACTGTCCATCATGATACAAAGGAAATAAGCAGAGTTTTGCAAAGGGTAAAACGGGACACAAGTCACAACTGGTGGGATACACTTTTTGGATGGTCGCCAACTGTAACTGGAATTTTGAACACATTGAGTCACCCAATTATTGTTTTATTGATATTAGTTGGTATAAGTTTAATATTGTCTTTTGTGTTACTTGTTTGGAATTGGAAATTGTTACGACGAATGTCCATGTTAACCTCCTTGACAAATGTGCATGGTAAGGTATTGAGGGGTACATATCATAAAGACTGGGAAGAAAATTTTCGTATTAAGTAAAAGAATTTACTAGATTTTCCAGAAAAGGGGGGAATGATATAGTATAAACTCACTTTAGGATAGAATAAAGCTTGTGGTTTGATATTGTATAAACTTACTTTAGGATAGAATAGAACTTGTGATTAAAAGTTAGCAAGGACAAAGTAAACAACATCTTGTTATCTGTAGACCTTCTGTTACGTTTAAGCATTTTGTTATTTGAAAACACCCCATTATCCGTTAACACTCAGTCAGGCTAAGACTTGAGATAACTTGAGTCAACTGTCTGTTATGTCTTGTTAACTGAGACATCCTGTTATCCGCCGACCCCCCAGTTAAACCGAAAGACAACTCAGCATTTTTACAGCCTGGAAAACAACTGATTAAGAAAGTGCATTACGAGGAAGACCTACGGCCTTCCTCCCAAAGACCACTGCCCACATCCTGGAGACCCTGGCCCACAATTCTTGGAAGGCTTTGCGCAAGCGCAAGGACTGATAAGCTGATTAGCATACGAAGCGAGGGTAGGCGGGGTTAGGTAATGAATATGTATAGGTGCTGATTGAATATTCATTGTTTCGCTGTATAAATACGAGATAGTTTGTCACTTCAAACATGCACGATAGGCGGAAGGATCCCCCGTGCATCCAGCGCTGCAATAAAGAATATACCACTTAAGGAAATTCGGCTTTGATCTTTAAATCAGTGACTGAGTTTATTCCAGGTTGTATGTTTCTGTGAAACATATTTCCATGTCTAATTTTACACTGCACTTCTGCTTTGGGAGGTCTTTGGTGGTTGTGTATTTATTATACAGTATAAACCTGTAAGTCTGATACTGTCTGTCATGTTTGGAAACTCACTGCTTTCCTATTCATGACATGCAAGCATCTGTCACTCAAACTTGTTCATAAATTCAAATTTACTAATAGGACTCCTGCGTGCTCCTGTTTATTAAGGAGCAGAAGGGTGACCCTGGATATAGAAGCAATGGCAGCAATCACATGGTTGTAGCTTATAAAGTAGTAAAAGTTGGTGTGCCAAAATGAAAACTTCAAAATTAATAAAAACTTCCTCAGCCATGCATGCTAAAGGAAGTCTCTTGCAGTGAAAAGAAAATGAATTTACGTGAAAAAAAAAAAAAAAAAAAAAAAAGAAATGAACATATATTTTTTCTCTAACCAAGTTTATGACCATGAAGCCTGAAAACACATTCAGTTTTTATGATACCCACAATATAAATTGTCTTGCTGGACCTTTAGGTTTCTGTCTGGTTGTTTTTTCTCCCATGGGAAGAAAAAAAGTGTTAGACTAAAAGGTTATTTTTCTCTGAAAAAGAATCAGTGTCGTTATAATTCACGTTTAGTTTGAAATAGCTGTCTGAATTATAGGGATTCAGAGTGTTGGTGACTTCCTCTAAAAGCAATGGGGGACACCTGTGAGGAGGAGGGATTCAGGATTTTACCCAGAACTGAGATTTCCTGAACGGAAGTTATTAAGGAAGTGCTTAGTAATATTTGTTGTAAGTCACCAATACTGATATTCTTTAACTTTGTTCTCTTGAGTTTGCCAATCTTCGCTGGCTTGTACTCCAGGCGAATTAACAGTGGTTTTAGTTTTGTGGCTAATTGGCTGAGGCTACAGTAGTAACTTAGTGTTGTTGAGATTTAATTGCAAGTGCAGGGCTTGCTGCATTAGCACCGTGTTCTGAGCACGAGCAGAGTGCTTGCCATAGCCGACTGCATCGTGGGCTAATGCCAGCTCCTTCTATCCCAAGCCAAATAACACTTTCTTTATGAACAACAGGAAAACCTAAATAGCACTGAGTAATACTTCAAGGGGGAGAAGACTTACAGTCTCTCTGTGTGCAGATGTTTTTTCTACCTTTCAGAGCATGTTTAAGTCAGTTTAGTGAGGTGGGTGGGTAGGTCACCTTGTTCACATAACCCAGCATTAGGATTGGATTTGGCTCATTGTAACTCAATACCATCAGGCAGAGCTGACACTTAGGTATGGTCCTGAATATTTTTCCATTCCCTTTCCTTGAGAAATGTGAGGATCTAGATACCAACAAGTTTGCAACCGTCAGCTCAAGGACACCACTAGTTTCAGGCTCCCCGCTGAGGACCTCTGCTCTGTGTGAATGTACCAGTTTTGCTCCATTGTAACTCAGGAGTTTCTGCCCTCTGTGGTTCATCTCAGTGAGGGTGAAAATCTTTGGGGAGCAGGATCTTGCAACATGGAGTGAAGCAATGCCAAAATATTTTAAAAGTCTGAGCTTTAGCCAATTGCTTTTCAAGGACAGGGCATTCTATCCTCACTCCCAGTATCTCTGCAGTGAGCACATCTGAGTCATCAGAATCTTCTCAAAGCCAAATCGATTTATTTTTTTATTTTTTTTTTTAATTTCTCTTTGGCCACTGAAGTCAAACAAACCAACATGATTTTCCCTTCCACCAGGCAGCTTATGATGACTGTGTGGCAGCCCCATGGTTTTGGAAGTAACACTCCTCTAAGGTGGCTTTTCTTTGTAAAGGAGGTAATTTTTGCTAGCTTCCCCAGGGCACCCAGGATGGTCAGAACAGAGTCAGGAACAATTCGACTTGGTCACCCACCTCAGGTCTCTTGCCACTAAACATTTTGTGTAATGCACATCCATCCTGAGTCTTTGTCTTCATGTCCTGTCACATCTAGTGATCCTTTGGGGATAGATATAAATATAGTCCTTAGACTTAATCCCCATATTTTCTGGAACAATGCGGTGAACTTACAGGTCATACTGTACTTTACCACCCTTCCTGCTTGCAAATAAAAGGAAATGGGATTGATTGTAACAAGGTTTCCCAGAGATGTGTATCCTTCTCTTTGCCTTTTTTATAGGGCATCCTAGCAGTCTTTTCAAAAATAGATATCGATTTTGGAAGATGAATGGTACTTGCAGAAGTAGAGAAATTTGTTTTATTTTATTATTATTTTTTTAAACCTCTCTTGGAAGATATTCTGTCTTTCAGTCTAGGTCTTGAGCATCTTTAGAGACAGGTTTCCACCACAAAGATTATAAACAGAGCTGGCTTCTAAAACTTGCGTGTAAGAAATACATCTCTGTATGGGCCCACTTCCAAGGATGTGAAACATTTTCAAAGCATGGATTACATTTAGATTCAAATTTAAAATACCTCAAAATGTTGGTTTACTAAATATTTTCCTTTACACTCAGTCTCTATGCGCTATATATGGTACAAAAGACTGTTTGCTTAATCATGTATAATTCTATCTGTAGCTCCTAGAAACCTTATGTTTCTATTTTGCTGATTATGCCAGCACTTATCGCAAATCTGCTTCAAGATATGCTTAAAATAATACAGTGCTCCAGTTTTTGGGCAGTAAGAAAATGCTCAAAATGTGAAAACCTCAGAGACTGAGGTGCATGGGAAGGATCATGGAAGTAAGGATGGAAGGATAAGAGGAGTAAGGACTGCAAGGATGGGAAGAGTTGTGAAATGAAAAATTTCAAAGGTAGTAAAGCAGGTTTCTTCCAAAAAAGGGTGAAAAGCTCTGACAGCCAGAGGAACCTACCGTCCATTTTTCCTTCTATTTCTAGGCTGCAGATTGATAGAGATTTTCATTCTCCAGCTGTAAATCTGAAGTCATGTAGTAGAATACAGTCAAAAGAAACACTAAAAAAGAAAATAATAATCCTATGTGCTAGGTAATTAAGAGTGAGAAATATCATTTTGTGCTTTTTTTTTTTTTCTTTTTTGTTGAAGTTTTTTATCTCAGTAGTACGGACTGAAAATATATTTCAATTATACAGCTATGCATGTCTTTTATATTTGGTGGAAATGTTTCAATGGATGTTTCAGTTATCCATTTATTGATCTTAATGTATTTTTAATATGCAGACACCGGTCTCTGCTAGCTGAGATATATCTTCTTTTCCCTAGTTGAGTTCTACAAATTAAAAATAATTATTTCTCTTTTATAATAAGGAATATATGGCAGGCTTCTGTCTTGTGGGCAATATCTGCTATGAGCTGTCTTTTAATTCATGAGATTAATCTGTGCTTGCAAAGGGAAATCTGAATGTGAGTAGCAGAGTTTGGATATAGAGTGTAGAAGAAACAAGACTGGGGGGAGATGTCAATAAATGAGAGTTTCTGGCTCTCTTTTGAGATTGAGATTCAATTGTAAAAAAGAAGAACCAGCAGCTGACCTAGGACTTTTTGCTCTTTTGTTCACTATCTGAGCCCTGGTTTTGGTACAGAGAAGACCAATGTGGAGAATAGGCTTTTTTTTTTTTTTTTTTTTTTTTTTTTTTTTTTTTTTTTTTTTTTTTTTTCAGTGAAAGGATTGTTCCCTACTTGTATTGCAAGAATTTATAAAACCCCTGTACCCAACAGAGAAGATTTTCCAGAGATTTTTAAATGAAAAAGAAAACAGTTGATGAACATTTGAGAATCTGGGCTGGACCTCTTTTATTACAGCCTCTATAGAAGCATTATAAAATGTCAGAATGAGCCCTCATGGTTGACAAATCTTGTACTATACTACTGCGTATTCTTGACAGAAATAAAAATGTAGCAAACAACAGGTCAGTCACGATCTGAGTAAAAGATATTTTGGACCCTTCTGAAGCTTTCCTCAAAAACTATTCCTGGTTCCTCATGATTAGTGCTGAAATCATTTATGGAAAGGTCAATGACAAGTTACATGAAAAACTTGCTTCCTACAAGGAAGCTTCAGTGTTTCAGCATTGTTTGGGGATGGAAAAGATGCTCTACCAGAGCTTAACTCCAAAATAGAAACATTTCTGAAGATCCTTACTTTGGAAGGATAGCATTCTGTGTTTGGGATATTTTGAACAACATAACACTTCTCAATGTTTGTGATTACAAATCCTTAATTTAGGTGGCTAAATGTGGGAGGATTTGCTTCGTATCCATGCAGACTGTGCTTTCATTGAGTCTCACTGGATCTTGACTGCAAAAGTTTCATGACCCAGTAATTCCAGAGAGATTGTTTCTGGACTGAAATATACCTCCCAAGAAGTACTGCCTTCTACAGGCATTTCTACTCACTTGGGAAAGGCTTAAAAATGAGTGAGGACGTAGATGAGACTGATAAAGAGTTAACTGTGCATTACCTTTCAATGTAGGTATTTTGGTCATTTGACCCTTGGGATAAGAGGAAACTTTTAATCAGTGATTAGCTGGCTTACTCCAGCAATCACATTTATGTGTTGTATCTTGTTCCCTCTGTTGGTCAGTGGGAATCATAATTCCTGCTTTATAAAGTTTGTTTTTTTTTTTTTTTTTTCAGATAACCAGATCTGTCAAAGGGCTGTGAATTGATTGTGGTTATTTCCTATGCTAGGGTTCTCAAAGGAAATACTCTTTCTTCCGTTGAAACTGGGAGCATATTTTGTTGAAATATCTTTGCAAAGATCATCTTTGATACTAGGGGTAAGAACATATTTCCAAGAGTCCCAACATGGTACACTAGCAGTGAAAGAGAAAATGTGATGATATTTTGATGCACAAAGACAAAACACAATAAGAAATCCACCCAAAGAAAGTATCAGCTAAGTCACTCTGGAGACAGACATCACAATGAAGAGTAACAGTAAAGAAAATAGTGCAAGGCAGATAGTTGTGTGTCTTCCACTATCACATTGGAAGACAGTGAGCAATGAGTGAAGCCAAGGAGGAAATGAAGGAAATTGTTGGTGCAAATCACAAACTCAATATCAGATAAAATATTGGAAATGTTAGAAGGGAGAAGGGTTGAGTATGAAGCCAGAGGGTGGTAAAAGATGAAAAGTTCTTTGAACTGCACAGCAACCAGCACAGTAGTAACTGTGGTAGACTGTTGAGCATAGTTAATTTGCTTAAGTCGATGAAAATTCTGTTTCTTGATAATGCTTTTTGCCCTCTTCTCTTCACTTTCCAAAATAATGAGGGGGAAAAAAAAAAAAAAAAAAAAAAAGAAAGGAGAGGGGAAGTCTCATAATAGAGGAGAAAGTTGTCCTTTTTGCAACATCTTCCAACTGTTCAGTTCCAGCATGGAGGTTGCTGTCAAGTACATTGTATCTCCAGTCAAGCTAAACAGGGAATGATTCATCAGGAGATTAGGGTGGTTGTAATCACTTCTGCTCCATAAGAAACCACTGGGAACTGTGAGCCCATGGTTAGGGATAGCGTGAATATAAGCAGGTCATCCCTAGGGAGGGGCTCCAGGAAAATGAGGAACAACATCTCTTCCATTTGCAGCCCAGGCCACTTCCACTCAGGAAGCTGAGAAAAATAGCATATTTTTTTGTTTACACCAATTCAGTACTGTTAATTTGGATACACCTGTATCTTAGCAGTAGTATATTACAACCACTTTTTTTTCTTCCCTATTCCTGTCATCTCCTAGTTTGAATCAGTTTCAGTCTTATGCTGATTATTACTGTACTGCAGGGTTTCTTCTTCCTCATATTAATATGTTATGGAGCATTGACATGCTTTTCCACCTCAGTTCAGGACTTTCTTATGAGGCAAAGAGTTAATATCCTCATTTATACTTACATGAAGCTGGGGATACGTTTCTCTTCAAAGAAACGTGTTTTTTTTTTTATTATTTTTATTATTATTATTTTTTTTTAAAGATAGTTTTCCAGATGATAAAAAAAATGATCTTTCATTTTTCTGTGGATTTGGGGTTCTGGATGAAAAATGTGAGAGAGTGTTCTCACAGATGGAAAAAACCAACAAAACAAAACAAAAACCACAACGAAATAAAACAAGCAAGCTCTAAAGAACTTGCTCTCATATCATACTAGGGGAAATAGGACCCAATGCTCCTTGTATAATTAGTTGACCCACAAGCACAGGGCAAAAGATGGGAATACCAATATATACATCTATAAAATAGTGTTTTATTAGTGAACTGTCATAGTAGCAGTCATAAAGATACTTACAGAGAGAAAACAGTGTGTATTGCTTGATAATTCACTAAATTATCTGACAAAATTGCTGTCTTCCTAACTCACAATTCGTGTGGTTTTGGCAAATTTGCTTCCTTTCTTTTAAGCAGTGTTCTCCCTCCATCTCAGCAAGTTCCTTTGTAAGCTTCAGGCTCACCAAACAAAACACAAAAAGAAAATGTAATTCCATTTATGGACTCTGTATTATGCTATGATATATGTAATAATGCAATTGAAAGGATAATCATGCTTTTGTATTAATCCTCTTGTATGAAAAACCTGTAATCTACCAGAACAGAATATATAGACTATTAACTTGTTCCTACACCAGTCTTTTGACAACAGACCATGGAGCATTAACGAATAGATACATTTCTCATAGCTTTGTGATGATTTTTCCCAAACTTATTAAAAAAAAAAAAAAAAAAAAAAAGTATCTGCATGAGCAGAGGTGAAAGTTTTAAAACTATAAAACTTTCTGATCTATAAAAATGACATATTTATAATTGAATATTTCTAGGGCACTTGCTCCTTTATTATCTAGGTATTATAAAGATGACATGATGTAATGTCTGTATATATTGGTGGGAGCATTAGTTTATATGTATGTGTGTATGTTAAGCATACTTGTACATTTCCAGAGGGTGACAATGCTGTGCTGTTAGCTCTCTAGCAATTAGCTAGAGAGGAGACCCTTGAAAATGTGGTAGTGATTCACACAGAGAAGACAGCAAGAGCAGAAATATTCCAGGACTCAGCTAATTATAAAAAACATAAATAAAAATTATAGACAGAGAAAAGAGGTGAAAGGGTCAGAAAGAGCTTAGAAGTGCAGAGACACCAACCAGTGAGACTGTTGCTGCAGCACGTTTCCATGTGGTGGGTTTCTTCTGCTAAAGCTCTGCCCAGATGGAAGGGGTGGGTGTGAATAAGGGAAACATCCTCACTGTGCCTGGGAGTGTCCTTGTGGATTTAGGCATGCCAAGTAGTGATGGAGCAAGCATCTACAGACACTTCAGATGCAACAGAAAATCCCTGGGAAAAGTCCCCCAAATGAGATAGAAATTCTCATTGTGGAGGAAAATCTTAAAATAAGAACCAGTGGGGACCAGGAGTGGGAGCAGGCAGTGATTCAGGAAGTTTATTACCATAATATGCAACTTAGCCCTTTGGGAAGGATCCCTTCAGGCAGGGCTGACAAATCACCTGCTGTGCAGCCCAGACAGTTTTATCTGGCATCCTGGTGTACTCACTAGGTCATGAAACAAAAGAAGGAAATCACAATGTTTATGACTTCAGGGAAGGAATGTATGCAGGCAGATTGAAACTGAAGATGTCAAGGTTTATTAATCAAGTTCTGCTTTGGTACGAATATCAGTTACTGGGAACAAAAGTGGTACTTAAATATACATTTAAACTGGGCTTTCTTTGGTGACACAAGTAGCTTCTGTCCCCTTTCTCTTGTTGCCAGTGCCAATCTGGTTGCTTTTTAGTTGTACCTGTTTTCCAGCGTGGTTCTCTACCTGGCCTCCCAAATTCATGTGCTGATACTATGCAGAGGTAGAAGCAAGCAGCAAGGCATGGAGGTGGAATATCAAAAGATGTTCAAGCTCTACTGACACCAACTTCTAACTGCTGCTAGATGAGAGATTGAAATGGCTTCCTTTGATACAGATGGTACCTGTTAGAATGGTTTTACATTTCTGAGCCACTTAAAAGTCTGTCTTTGCTCAGGAAAGGAAGACTTTTTTGAGATCTTTGGAGTGAAAGGGAATAATTATAAATCAGAACCCCTTATCCTCTGCAGAACTGGGGACTTGGTTTGCATTTTGTCAATGTTAGTAATGTAATCCTTGTATTTTGAATATCGGTCATTCACCATGGGTTAATCTTAACATCATTGTCATTTCTACCAGCACATTCTTACCTTTTGGAGGGTCTTAGAAACCAAACTGCCTAATTCTAGGTTTTATTCTAGAAAAAGAAACCTGTTTCTTTCTTCTAGAAAAAGAATCTCTCTGTCCTGAATGGGAAAGTAATGTCTGTATTTTCCTTTTCCAGACAAATATATGTCAAACTGGGAACCTAAGAGAGAAGTCCATTAAATTTTCCTTAAATCCATGTCTCTGCAGCTAATGATGTTTGAAAGAATGTCACCTTGTTAAAACTGTCTCTATGTTGACTTTTTCCTTTCTATTGGGAATGAGTTGCATTCTAATTTAACAGCCTCTGTAATTTCCTTAGCTGTCAACCCAAGTGGTCTCTTTCAAATGTTATGATCAATGTGAACGTCCTCCTACTTAAAATAAAGGAAGTTCTGAACTCAGGAGTGCTGACTAGAATGGATGAGTAAGAAATCACAAAACTGTGAAAAACAAAAAGCAAGGGAAAAGCTCATGTCACTATACAGATATAGTTATCTATGGCACATGTGGCCTCTTTTAATTGCTAATACAGAAGCTTCCGTATGGATAGGCTGGAGATAACAATTGTTTATTGTCAATGTGTTAGCAATTGTAAAACTAATTATACCCCTCCCAAAATGTAAATAATTAACAACAAGTATCTCCTCAGCCTTTTATTCATCTGCTTATCATTTTGGGAACAAGTGCTTTATCTGGGTTTAGGCATGTGTGAGCAGGAACAACGGGCAATAATTACAGAAATCACAGATGTTCCAAACAGTCTGCACCAGGGGAACTCTCCCTGGAAGTCTGCAGAGGTTTTGCCCCTGTATTTTACAGCATCTGTTAGAACAGTGGGATTTCCCTGGCATAACATCCATTGTAAGATCTCTGGAAGTGTTATGCACTTGGGATAGGATTCAGTTCCAGATTCACATGTGTTATTTAAGTGTCTGCATGTCTAAGTGTTCACTGGGTGTCTTTTCAGTCTGTAGAGATCTAGTCGGTACAGAGCGTGGAGTCTAGAGAGCTGTTCAGTTGATTGAATATAGGTGTAAACTTCAGAGCTAGGTGAACAGCTTTCCATACTCAGCAAATGTTATTGACTAGATCCTCATCAACTTTAATAGGCATATAAACACTCGGCTCATGCATCAAGCTGGTTCTGTTCCCTGTATATAGGCATTTGAGACGTTAGTTTATTCAAGACATCCATTTGCAGCTGGTACGAATCAGGACCAGTACCCTCTTGGAATAGCAGTGAGTCCAGAAGGGATAGTGTAATGCTGTTAAAATGACTCCCATGGCACCAAATTCGACTTATAAATTAGTGCCTTTATCTGGAACTGAATCTTCCAACTAGGCTTTTGCCAGTCTTGACATTGTGGTAGTACTTGACTCAAAACACTTGAAATGGTGTTGATCTAAATATCTATATCTAAATATTATACTAAATATCTACACTATAGGTGTCTATCTTTTATGAGGCAGAAGGTACCCACATCCTCTACTCCCTCTTGAGTTCCTGGACAGAAATATGTACTTTTTTTCATCCATCCTACTATGAAGGAATATTTTTAAATGAAATCATAATCTGGAAGTGTACCTGTTTATCTCCAGTGTTTATAGATAGAGTTTACACTAGTAACTTGAAAATAGTACTATACCAGTTTGAAACCCAAGGCAATTTTCATCTCATCAGTTAAATGACACATTTATGGCTGCACTTGGTGCATAGGTTCCCATTAAATCAGTGGTGCTCCCTGAAGCCTAGCCAGTGGAATTCAGGGTATGATTCATCAGCTTGTCCACAAATAAAGAGAGGTATCCACTTCAGGATGCAGTGAACTGTTTCCCAAAGTCCAGTGGTCATACTGAGCATGTTTCATTTTTTATAAAGAGAGGAAAAAGTCTCTCACTTTGTGAGGTCTGTCTTAGGGGTTTTGTTACATATCTTTTTGAGCAACTAATTTTCATTCATGTCACAGTAAGTTTTAATGCTTTTAAACAGGTGCTAGGAACCTAAATACTTCTCTATTATGGACAGCTGAAGGTTGCCTCTGCAGTCTCTATCATCAATCACCAAATTACCGTGGCTTGGAGAATCAATCCCTTAGTTTAGGGAAGATATCATGGTTTATATCCAGAGTGAGGAAAACATTTGTGTCCCTACCTATCCATTAAACTTTTATTATGATTATTATTTATTATTATTATATTTTTTATTTTTTTTAAATCTAATTAGTCTGGAATCAGGGGCTTCAGGCAGGCACAAAATTAAGAAATAATTTTTAACTTTAACTTAATTGTTACAGCACTTAGATTCCTGTACATTTTCTTACGAAGAAACAAACACTTGCTATGGTTCATCAAGGCTGAGCATTTTAAATTACTTTTGCATTTCATAGAGTAATGCATGTCAGAGCAGACTGTGATCTGATCTTTTTTTTTTTTTTTTTCTTTCTTTTTGGGTGGTTCTTTGGGGACCCAGGAGTTGGAATCAATGATCCTTGTGGGTCACCTCTAACTCATATATTGATATATATTATATCATCATTATGATTATGATAATTATATAATCATATAATCCTGTGATTATAAGCAACTCTTGCAAGAGCATGGGTAGGATCTTGTTCAAGAGGGAGGTGTTTCTGTGCCACTTTGAAGAAACAGAAAGTGGTGGAGGAGAAGGTGCTGCTGGATATATCCCATTATTTCTGGATTGGAGAGAAGGTTTACCATGTTACTGCAGCCAGATCACACCCTACCTGGTTCACCAATGCAGAATGCTGCCCTGAGAAACCCTGTAGGATGGTGCCAGGAGCTGCTTTAAAGGCTGCCAGGAACTTTTGGGAAATCGTTTGAAGGCAGAGAGTTTAGAAAGAAGTGGTCTGACTCCCCATGGGTTTTGTTTAAGGAAAGCAAGTGCTACAGCATCTAAAGCAACACAGGTGTATCACCATAGAGGAGCAGAAGATGCCTGTTTGTGCAGTCTGCCTCGTAGAAACTCAGGGAAAGGGAGAAAAACTGCTTTGGAAAGTTGTCCAACTTTCCTCTGGGTACAAAGGCAGCACATTTAAAAGCCACTGGAAAGGAAATGGATAAATACTTGATTTTTTTGAAAGTGATGACTATTTGCACTAGTTGCCTGTGGAAAGATTTGATGTTTTCAGCTGATGTCCTCATCTTCTAGAAATATATTCTGACTGGTGACTTGTACTGAGACAATTTGCTTTGAAAAGCAAGAAGTATCATGTGTAACAGTAAATTGCAGTCTTGATCCATGCAAATTAACAGTGACTCAGAATTCATCAGGTGGCCTTCAGTGATAGGTGCCAATTCCATCCAATCCTGGAGACAGTGTTGTGTCATTTTTTTTCCGCTGCTGCTAATTTAGATTAATGCTTTTTATTGTTGGTTGTCAGCTTTGACTGATTGAACAGTAAAGTTACATTTCATTTCCCCTCTTTCATTATGGCACTTTGTGAAGAAAAATACAAATGAATTCAGATGTTTAATTAAAGCATAGAAATATTTTTTCTGGCTCTGATTTCAAGAACAAGCCTAGAGAAATGTACTGATTGGGTTACTGATTGTGTTAGTGTAAATTCACTAATTGACTGTTCTCTCTCTCTCTGTGGCAAGTAGTTCAGACTGAAGTTGTTATTTATTGCCAGTTTATCTCTTTCCAGGATGCTGTAAATATCTGCAGAAAGAACAATCACATTCCTGCAAACAGATTTTTCCACTACCTCCGCATCAGCTCTCTCTCTGGATTAATTTCCCTCTTCTGTAAAATCTTAATCTCACTCTCCCTGACCTATAAACAGAGAAGGTAAAAAATCCTAGCAAGAGGGCAGATGTAAGAAGTCAGTGTGTGTGCAAAGTTAATTGGTTACAAGAAAAGTTGTCAGTCCTAGAAGTTGATCAATCTATCAGTGATGGCAAACACACTTATGGACATTTATAAAGGATGAAAATGGATAGCACAGGAGTGTCCTTTCTAGCTTGTGGGTTTTTTTTGGTTTTTTTTTGTTTTTTTTTTTTTTCCATAGCTGAGCAAGGAAGTGATTTCATTATTCCCTTCTGCACCTCAAAATGTCATTTTGGTAGACATTGTAATGCACAAGGACAGCAGTGGTGTTTGATCTGGTCAGTCACAGACTCCTGGGTTCTACTGGAGCTGAGTTCATTGGAAAAGCCAGTTAAAATGCTTGAAGAAACTTCAGACCCTGAAACCACCATCCATAGCATTGGGCTGTAGGTTAGTCAGGGTAAACTATTTGGAGAGAGATGTACTTTCAGCAGAAAGAGTAGGAATATATTGCAAGTCAGCAAGATACAGGATTTAGAAAAAGAAAAAAAAACAACAACAACACAACAAACAGGAAAGCTATGAAGAGAAATAGTGAAGGGATAGAGGAAATTTGGGGGGATTAAAACCATGACCTGCCAAGTTTTCTGATTTCTGGCAGTGATTTTTGACCAAGAACTCTATTTACTTTGGTTTATTGCTTCACAGCTTAAGAAAAATAAAGTCTTGGTCCATGCATTTGAAAATAGAAGAGGATACACTGAAGAGAGTATCACCCATGATTTTATTTTTCTTTCAGTGGAAACAAACCTCTAGCATACCAGATAGTGGATCGCAGTTCAAAACACCAGAAAAAATAGATCTTCTGGGCTGATCAAATTCATTCACAATAAAGCTAGTTTTTCAAGATGAGGACTGTCTTCAAGAGAGCCCATACCCTGATCTTGAAGTACTTGGGGCCACGTTTAATATCTATGCTGATCTAACCCAAATATTCCTAAGCCCCATTCAAAAAGTTTTGGTTTTTTTTTTTTTTGAAGAAAAGTGTATTGTAGCTGTCTTATTTAAAAACAAACAAACAAACAAACAAAAAAAACACAAACACAAAAGCACCAAAACCAAGTTGGACAATACTGCCTATCATTTGGACAGCTCTGCAATGGAGATGCTCCTTATCATTGCCTTCTTCTGCACTTCTTGAGAGACCTTGCACTAGCAGCCCTGAGACATACCTGAAATGTCAAATTAGTAGATTTTGTGGTAACCGACTTTGTGATAACTTGTTTCCTCTTCCCTGAAATAAACTTATTGCGGGTAAATATTGCTGAACTGACATGACAGAACAGATGTCTATTATGTCTAAGCACATGAGCTCCACTGATATATAGGGCTGTGTAGTTTAACAAACAACTAAGGGCAAGCTTAGGGTTATTGGGGGTTGAAGAAAAAAGCAAAGAGATGTTCCTGTGAGTTCTATCCAATGGGATGTGCAACAGGACACTGCACGATGTGGAGAACTAATGAAATTTCAGAGAGAGAAAATTTCTTTCATTGCTATAGAAATGCAGAAAAATCCACTGCAGCCTGTAGAGGAAAGGCAGCCTATTTCCATCTGCTTCAACCAACGGAAGAGGAGTCTGCAGGACTGGGAAGGATATGGCCAAGAAGAGTTCAAATCTCAGCTACTTTCTCCAGTGCATTTTAAAAATCTCCCTAAAAGCTGGTTTCTTAGTTGATTTAGCATTTTTCTATGCAATCAGATCATTTTTGTCTCTGGTCAATGAGTGTTGCTGCTACTGGAATACAAGCCATCAAATCGGTCCAGTCTCTTTTCTCCATAAAAAGTGAGCCTGTGGTTTTCAAAGTGCAAACCATCAACCTTAAATCAGTACTTCACTAAAAGTCCACTGGCAAGAGTGTTCTGGAAAGTTTAGAGGTGAAAATGGCAGCTACTGATAAAATTACTTTGTGAACTCAAGTTGATATAAGGCAAATAATTCAGAAAAGGATTAGGCACTTACATGAATATGAATAACATCAGCAATTGCACTGGCAAAGAGAAAATTTACAAGGGTTATCAATCCTTATGCTTCAGAGCATGGGGCCATTTCTGGGAAGAAATATTTTCCTGCCTATATAGCCCTTAATCCTCAGAGGCCTCATTGTATGACACCAGCATCTAAAGCCTCTCTGAGTGTCTTGGAAAGAGAGGTACAGCAAAACTCTGAGGGAGGTGAGATGAGTTTCGCTGTGAAGTTAGGAAGAATGCATGAATGGAACAGGATTACCAAGACGATGAAGGGCTGGCAATTCCCATTGATCATTATTAGTCCTAAAGCAGAGGCTGGCTGGTTTTCTGGAAGACAACACTGTGTGTGAAGTGGTTTGACTACTGAAGGGCGATAGCTCTTTTCTTAGTGTGGTGAGGGTCTCTGACAGTTTTCCCTGGGAGTTAAGTACAGGATACCTTTTCACTTCCAGTCTGTGGCTTAGCAAACATCTTACTGAGTCAGTATTAAATCATGAAGTTTGTGAAGAAAGTCCTCCCTTGCTCCAGCCAGCTGTACACACAGCCACCTGAATTATGAGCTCTGCATAAACATACTGGCTCCTTCTGTCCTCCTCTTACCCCTGCAAGGTTGCACTCCTTGGGGAAACAAAGAATCACAAACAGTTTGCACAACTGTGATGTTAAATCACTACAGCAAAATTTATGGCAAGGCTAAGGAAAGCAAGTTTGTACTTTAATGACACTCTAAATACTCATTTTCTGTTGCCTTTCTCAGAAGCCAGAGAAGAGGGAATTATCTTAGTTGTAACTCTGCCAAAGTATGTAGAGCTGCACTGGGAGTTTTTCCCTTGTGATGTTGTCTCTACCTGACTGAGGGGGTCTTATCTTCAAATTGCTTAAAGTACTTGTTTTCCTGCCCAAATGATAAAATAGAGCTTTGGGTCCTCAATGTCCTTTGGGTTTTCAAATAGGAGTATTTTGTTGCCAAAAATACAACCTGGTCTCATGCTTACCAACCTATCTTTATCTTGATGTCTCATGTGTGATATCCTGGATTTCACCAGGAGATGCCTATCTGATACAGGAGACAGTGAAGCCAAGGGAGTAGTTTTGAATTCAAACCCTCTTAAGCACAGCATCATATCATGGTGAAACCACTGGATGAAACAAAGACTGACAGTTTAATTTCTTGAAGTACTGGAAAAGACATCTGCCACGATGGCTAATGGCTTCTGCAACATGATGGTAATAGACTGTGAGGCTCTTTACAGCTAAAGAAATCAATCCTTTTCTTTTTTTTTCTTTTTTTTTTGTTTTCTTTTTTTTCTTCCTTAATCTATCTGTCTTTTTGTGTATAAAATCATATTTTTTTGCTATCTACAGCATGACTATTTTGTCTCCCCATTCCTTCTCTGTCTGCCTTTAACATCTAATCTCCAAGGATTTTACAAATCTGCCAGCACTGATACCTTCTTTTAGCATTAACAAAATTGCTGAAATCAAATTCTGAAAGGACCTTTATACCTATTGCCATTAAAATGTCTTCTCTACCTTGTGATGAGGCAGAAGTACTTTTGGCCAAAAATGAAAACAAAAACTAGACAATGTTTGATCAAAGCCTTGTATGATTGTTTTGAAATAAGTATGTGTCTATGTTGAATATGAACAGATGATTTCTACATAATAATTCTAAAAATAATAGTAATAAAACAACAATAATCCTTCTCCACAAAAAAAGAAAAAGGAAAAAAACATTTCATAATAGCACTTTTTTTCCCTAGTATCTTAAATACATGACAGAAAATCACCTCAAAGGCAAAAAAAAAAAAAAAAAAAGTATGAAACTTGGGATCAGAAAAAATATCTGGGAATTTCATAAGCAGAAGAGGTAGAGTATTGACATTATGTGTGCATTTGTAGTCTTGTCCACCAGAATAGCAGCAGCTCCCTTTACCCACCCCTGTTCTCTGGATGCCTGTGGTACCTTGGGTCCCCATCCACACTGATGGGCCAGTCCTAATTCCCAGCCTGGGTGGGCATCTGCTGGGTTGTCCCTGCCCCTCTTCTGATACAGCTGCTCCCTCAAGCCTCACTTCTGTACTCATGCAGTTTGGTGAAACCTGTAAAATGTCACTGTTTCTGGGACTTATCTCCTTCTTTCAAATGTGGTTGAAATTGGCAAGTGTATGCAAAAGTAATTAAGGGAGGATTGACAGACAGTTTGACAAGGTACCTTATTTCCTTAGGAAATCAGGCTAAAAAAAATAATAAAGTATTGTTATATAAAAATCATATATATATATTTTTCAAAACAAATAACTTCCTTTGTTCCCTTGAGCATCAAAGATTAGCAGAAGCCGGAGGAATTCTTAAGTCCAATTTAAACTTCAGAGCTTGACTAGAAGTTTACTACTGAATTGTCAATTACCTTGGACTTTTTAATTAGCTCAGCTTTTGGGCTCTGGTACAATATTTATTTAGTCTGTTTTTAAAGAAAAATATGTAGAACTTAGTGAAAATAAAACTGGCTTTATGAAGCCAGTTTTTTTTTGTTTTTTTTTTTTTTTAATAAACATATGAAATTAGAACATAATTTTGTCTAACGTATGAAGGTGATTTTTTGTTTATTTTTTAAGGTTTTATATTAGTGATCATTAGTGATCATGAAAGTGATCATTTTGTAATACATGCTATAGGGTTGTTCCTTCCTGATCAATGCATTATTTTTAGGCTTTTCTGTTGGGTTCATTTGTGTAGTGTTCTTGTGTTCAGTGAAAAAGTGAAGGTGCAGAGTAGTGTCCAAGAGAGTGTCTGTGGTGTGTGTGTACAATTCTTCAGATGGATGCATCATCCAAAATCTAAGTCACAATTGTCCTTAGGAGAATATAAGACTGCTAATTAAAGTTTTGACTTCAAGACAGAAGACCTCTGCATCACAGTATACAAAATACAACAATTGATGAATTCTCACACTCCCTGTCCATGGAACTGTAGAAATACAGAGGTTGCAAGTTGGTTGTGAGACATGAGAGATGGCATAAAGGAGCTCTCTTCTTAACCTTCAGCCACACTTTTCAGGATTCTCTTTCCCAAAACATTTTTGTGACACGGTGCATGTGGGTACTTGACTTACATGCTGGGAATTGAATTGGAGAGCTTCAGATCTGCAAATTGATCTGAGAAGTTGAGCATCTGTACATGGAGGCTATAACCTTTTATATTCTTTATGGATTGAGAGAAGAGTATTTTCATGTACGCTATTTGCTGGGTTAGATGCAGAATACTTAAGCAGAGACAGACTGAGACTAGAACTGCATGAAATTGTACACAGATAAATTTAGACTTTATGCTAGAACAGATCTGCCTGAGATTTTCTTTCCTCTTACCAAAACAGCAGAACATTTGCTTGGAGTACTGGAGAAGTAGGATTTCTCTCAGAAATACTTCCTGTGCTGAGAATTTGTCCCTGTTCATTCCTATTACCAGTAAGAACAGCAAGTCTGTGGATAGACAGATGACAAATATTTAACTGTTACTGATATGGAAGAAATAATAGAGGAAGAAATTAAAAATAAATAAAAAAATATTTTCTTATGTCTTTTTTTCTCCTCCCTTGGTTACAAGTCCCAGCATTTTTTATGCTTCAGTCTCTCAATCTGGCTGTAGTCTGCTAGAGGTGTAAAATGGGTGACAGGGTTTCTGTCCCTGGGAAATAGAAGTGAAGAGTAGAAATCACTTAAAGTAAGAATTAGTTGCAGTTGATATAGTTTGATGTCAAGCTGCAATAACTGCAAAGACTTTCTCAGGAATAGCCAGGTCTTAAGTATCTGTCTGTGCTGCCTTCCCAGGTTCTTTTGCTCATTTTTGAGCTAAATGCCTAGATGACTATACAGTGTTTGAGTCTCTATCAATGCAGTACGGGACTGGATCCAGCTGCCTTGCTTCAGGATGGCCATCTTTTAAAGGAAAAGAACTTCTATTACAGTGGTTTTCAGCATTTTCCTTGAGAAAACAATTTCCTTGTTCACTCTTTAACTTAGAATAGCTGAACATCCACATCTCCATGTCTGCTTCCCATTAAACTGGGATCAATATGAGATTGTGTCTGCTGGCTTTGGCCACACTTAATGAAACAGGGATCTATCAAACTTTTTTCTGCCTCCTGGTTAAGTTTGCTGTCTATTTTTTCAGATAAATATCAGTGAGGGAAGGGTCTGTGGTGGCAGGAGAAGGACCATTTTGAGAAGCAGTTGGTTAAAGGTTTAAATATTTGTCTGCACCATGCCCCACGGACATTATTTGTGTACTTTCTCTCTGTGTTTATTCAGATTTGCAATGTTCTTGTAGCAGGTGAAGTGCTGTTTTGAGGGTTGCCAGTCCCTGAAACTGCTAAATCAAAATGCTCTGGTGCATTGAATTTTGGCATTACTATTCAGTAAATTGTGTATCTTCCCCTCCTCTGCTCCCTCTTGATATGTCTTGTTCAATAACAGCCTTTGCCTCTGACACCAGATGAATGTGGCATGGATATCCAGGCAGACTGAAGTACACCCAGGAACAGAGGTTGTTCCTGAGACAACCCTCACATAGTGTGTGCCTCTAGATACAGTGACAACAATGTATCCTGAGCTGCTTATCAAGTGCCATGAGTGGCTTCTGAAATACTGCTGGGTATCCTTCAATCTCAGGCTACAAAGCACAGAAGGAGCTGAAGCCAGGCAGTTAGGAGGTGGGCTGGCTGGGCAGTATAGGCTAGATGTTTAAGCTGGTAGCTAAATGTGAGTGCAAAATCCCCTTCAATTCTCAGTGAATAAGCCTCTGGACTGCAATATTAATTCATTGGTTTGGAGATACTTCTAGAGCCAACAAGGTTCATTCAATGTGCTTATGTATTTCTCCAAAGATTTTGGGTTATGGTGTTGCTAATTTCCTATAATAAATGCATGTTTTTTAAAGAACTGTTTTATTTTAGTTGGGTAAACCTGTGCTGTACTCAGAGAGTTCTTCTCACTTGTGTAGAAAAAAAAATAACAAAAAAGCTTATCCTTTAATATTTTTCAGAAAGGAAGGGTCTGCTCTGAACCTAATGGTTGATAAGTCAGTTCAGGCTCTTTTACTATTTCTTCTGATAGGTAACTCAGTTCTGAAATGTCCTTTCACTCCACAACCTAAAACATGCTTTGCTTAAGAGCTGCAGCTCTATTACCCGTTCAGAGCAAGCTATAATACTTATGAAAGTTTTTCAATCATGCTCCAATGTCCTTTGGGACAGACTACTTTTGCTTATTAGACACTTTTCTGATAATGTCTTTTCTGCATCTTTCCCTAAGATGACACGTTACTGTATTTCATGTTGGAAGTCGTGGGAAAAGGTCTATGTTCAGTGATATATATATATATATATATATATTCAGTGACTATATGACAACATGGCCCTCTGATATCTAATAATCCTCTGGACATATCTTTGACATTGCCACCCTGCTAGCTGCCTTTTCTTCTTATGTAGTGAGTGGTCAGTCATCAGCAACTGAGATGAGGTGAGCTCACATGGAAAGTTCTTCCCTCAGAAAGAAAACATCCAAAAAGGAAGGATGGGAGAAAAATGAAGGCAAAATATACCAATACGTTATTTGAACTCAAGATTTCTAACTTTATTTTCCATGTTGGGAGGCTGTGCATCATTTTATAGGAACACCTATTGCCATGCCCCTGTGGCAGGCTGTGGTTTGTGTCATAGGGTCTGTTCCAGTACTTAGAGAAAAGTCTGCAGAGAAACTCCCATGAAATTTATTAAGCTAAGAATTGGTTCTCTCCTAAGAGAGCTGTGTTCCAGAAATTTGCCTGCTGACACTTGGGGAAGGCGGAGACGATGTAATTTGGACTGTTTTAAAAATAAAATTGTTGTCTTTCATAAAAAGTCTGTTTTCAGCTTTGTAATTGCTTCTGGCAAACACTGACAAATTGGTGAAATTAGTGGGATGGTTTTGGCAAGGTAGCTGGCTTCTTCAGGTTCTCCCACCCCTCATCTGTCCACTTCATCAAGTTATGCTAAATTGGCAGCATTTAAAAAATAATAAAAGGGGGGAAAATTCCAATATTCAGAGACAGCTAAGCAGAAAGTTGAAATGCAATGGCTTCTACTTTTTGTCAAATTTGAGATATATTATCGAGGATAAAAAACACAAACTGTGACTGCCAAAAAAAAAGAAAAAAAAAAAAAAGAGGAGAAAAATCATAAAGTCCAGAGGAACTAACTTGCAGGTAAAACATGTTAGGGAGATCATTTAGTATGATCACACAAGCTTCACAGGTGGTATCCAGATGCCACCAGCCTGAACATCAGTGTAAAACCCCAGCCTGATTTCACAGCCTCGTTCATTGTTCTATCTTGATATGGCATCCATTCTGCTTATCTGCAATAAGAGACAGTTTCTTCATCCACTGCCCTTTCAGTGTGTGACGACCATAAACTACTGGTTACAAAGGCTGAACATTTGAGAATCTAGTGATATTTAAGGGAAAAGATTTCCAAGCCCTTGATAGAAATACACCACTGAAATGCACAAAGAAGCAAGCACAACTTCCTTGCTCTTAGAGTGATAAAGAAATTAACAGCACACCAGGTTCCAAAATCCCACAGGTGTTTGGAGATATCTCCTTTTTTCTCTTCTTTAAACACTTCTCTTCCTCCAAAATGTATAAAGCTAGCTGCATCTAAAGGGATGGCAAGACACAGAAAAGATATTGCTTCCCCTGAGTTTTATGAAGCCGATATCAATCTTTTATTTCATAAACTTCAGGCCTGTTATTACCCTAAAAGCGTGTTCCACAGCATTTAATGTGACACTGATGAGAATACAAATAAGGAGAAGTGAGGGAGATGGAGGACAGAGGGAGAACAATCAAATGATGTTAAATGTAAGGACCTGAACAGCGCTTCCATATCCGCTGCCATTGAGGAGAGTTTAAAATGGCCATGAAACCACAGAGCATCTGAGTTGTGTTTGGGGCAGTAAATCAGTTTATGCTTCAGTACTGAAGAGAAAAATACCAACTGAGGCAGGTGAAAGAAGAAATTTGCATTATGGAGGCATGAAGGCTTGCATGTGAACTAATGAGGCATGTTTTATCTGAGCACTGTGTGGAAAGTTAGGGGAAAAATGTCCTTGAAATTGAGATGACGTGGAGTGAAAAAAAAAGCTTCAGATTTTCTAAACTTTCACCTGGCAGTGTATGAAATGCTGATTAGTTTTATGTCATGTTTATCCAGTGCTTGCTTAGATTCTAGTTGACATGTGCATAACTTAAGTAGATAAATATTCTTGCTCCTGAGTAGTGAGAAAAGGTTGGCTCACTCATTTTGTTTCTTTTCTGATATGTGATTAGCTAACAATCAGTACATTTAAAAATCAGGTAATTCCTTGTACAGGGTGTGGCTCTGCAATTCCTTGCTGCAGTACATTGGGGGACATGTAGAGTGACATGGATTTAAGGAGACACAGGACAGGTACATGAAGTGAAATCCACAGAGAATTACCAGAGAATTTCACACTGTAGTAGAGACATAAAGCAAGACATCATCCACTGCTCGTCAGACCTTGGGGGAAAACCATGGTGGTCCCACTGGAGTCAGCCTTGAGCTGAAGATCAGACCCACAGTGCTCGCTGGTGGGTTTACCAAACTGCTTTAGCAATAGCCAGCATACATAGTCCAGCTGCATTGCCACATAGGAAATGGTCTCGAACACTCAGTTTGCTCATGAAATCCTCCTTTCCCCAAGCTATATCCTGAACTTTGATGAAGAGGGGCAATTTACAGGCCAGTACAGACAGAAGAAAGTAAGAGATTATACCATGTCTGAACCTAATCTGGAGGAGAAGAGGTGGAGTGTGGTCCGGATCCAACCTTGAATGTATTCAGGGAAATAATGTCTTTCTGTTCATTGTATTTTTTTTCCAATGTCATGTAGCTCTGGAGACAGTAGTTGAAGAATCTGGGAAGTCATTTCAACAGTCTTGAGAAATCTATGTTAGCACTTTTAAGAAGTGTTACTTTGAATGAGATGAAATTGAAATGGTGACAAATTACCCAATACTGCCTTAGGAAACAATGCTTCAGGCATCTTGACAGTCCCTTCAGACTCCCTAAATGCTCTATAAATATATTAATTTTTGGAATCAGTTGTACCATATGTGATATGTACTATCAGTTCTTAGTATTCTGTGCCAAATTTGTACACATCAGCGTATGCTGGAAAATTAGCTCATTTTCAGATTATTAGTCCAAATAAAGATTCAGAATATGCACATGAAGATTGCATGTAATTTTTCACAGACATGGACATTTTGATGTAACACATATGAATTTTGATACAAATCAAACTATCAAAAAACCTCAGCGTTTGTCAAAAACAAACAAACAAACAAACAACTGTTATATTGATTAGAAAGGAAAAGGTACTGATAAAATTTGAAAGTTAAAATATCTGTTTTTAAGTTTTGATGATATGTAAAATTGGTTTACTTTTTTTTTTTCCTTCAGATTTCTGCAAAAGACTGTCTTGAAATGATGAGGGTTTTCAATAGTTTTTCAAACAACACAAAGTGCTCTCATGTCAACCTTAGAAACTCCAACCCATGCAGTTGTTCCTACATAATGAATTTCCTTCTGTTGTGGCTTAACCTGGCAGGCAGCTAAGCACCACACAGCTGCTAACGCCCCTACCAGTGGGATGGGGAGAGAATCATAAAAAAAAAAAAAAAAAAAAAAAAGGGGGGTAAAAACTTGTGGGTTGAGATAAACACAGTTTAATAGACAAGACAGAAAAGGAAGGGAAAATAATAATAATAATGATAAAACAATATACAAAGCAAGTGACGCACAAGGCAATTGCTCACCACCTTCTGACCAATGTCCAGCCCCCATCTTGAGCAGTGCCCTCCCCAGTTTTATTGTTCAGAGTGACACCATGCAGTATGGAATATCTCTTTGGTCAGTTTAGGTCAGCTGTCCTGGCTCTGTCCTTTCCCAGCTTTTGGTGCACCTCCATCCTCCTTGTTGGCAGGGCGGTGCGAGGAGTTGTAAAGTCCTTGACTTTGTGTAAGCACTGCTCTGCAACAATTCAGACACCAGTTATCAGCATTTTTTTCATCCTTAATCCAAAACACAGTACCATGCCAGCTACAATGTAGAAAATTAACTCTATCCCAGCTGAAACCAGGACATCTTCACAAAGTTTACCCATGGCTGAAGGATCAAAGCAGTTCTTCAAGATTGTTAGGAAAAGGAAAAAAGTTCCAGGAGAGATTGCAAGAGCGCAAAGTAATGCCTTCCTCATTTTTTTGTTTTATTATTTTTTCCCCTACTGAATGCTCAGTGGAGGAAGAGAGGATAACTTTTGCTATGTTTTGAAAACCACTGATGTTAATGTAGTATAAAGGCTTAATCCTGCAAGCTTTTCAGGTGAAGCTTTTGCTGCATCCATGTCGCTCCCAGTAGTTTAAAGTGAGACAGATTTCCACTCCCCTATGTATAGACTGTTATGGGAAGGGGCTGTGGTCTTTGTTCAGTGCTCAGTTTGGGACTCCTTAAGGATTTCAAGAGTTACTATAATAAATTAAAAATGTGGTATTTCATAATGGTTCAGATTAGACACTTCTGTAGACTTAGTGTTTTGAGGGGAGCTACTCCTGAGAAGTGAAATAAGGAAGCAGTTCACCCAGTACCAGTTGTATATGAGAAGCAAAGTTACAGATCAGTGATCATTTGGGACTTTGGTACATAATATACAATAGAAAAATCTTTCCCTGTATCTATGTGTCCACATTTAATTCTGTGATGATGATGTCAGATTATTGAACAGCAAAAACCATCCATTTCCAAATACAAAGTGCCACTCAAACACTATTGAAACATTCCACAAAACAAACAAACAAATGAGCAAACAAGAAACCTACTTCACAAATGTAATTTGTTTTTCTTGAGAAGCATTTAGTCAGTGGAAAAACAATGAAAAATGTCTTTTTTATTTACTTTTTTTTTTCTCCTCCTTTTTGCAAAGTAAGGGATACATCACTCTGAAATCCTTTACAAAAGCGTATGTTTTGGACATATATACTAGAAGCTGGGAAATCAACCAAAGTGTCCTTTCTGAGTAAAGAAAAGTTATAGTGTCATTAGGTCACTGTGTCTTTCTATAATGGTTCCATGGTACCTTCTTGCCATGAACACCCACAGTCTTTGTCATGATATTTTTTCCCCAGCTGCAGATAGAGTTCTCTGTTCTATGCAATACCTTGTGAGCTCACAGTGGGGAAGGTGCAATGGATTTTCACTTCCAAAGAAACCACCTTGAGCACTGTTCATTTCCCATCATGGGCTCTGTTGCCATGCTCAGGTAACTTGCTAGAAAATTGTTTTGTTTGTGTTTGTTTGAAATCTTTATTTAGTCTTCTTCCTCCTTTCCTCATCTAGGCTTCATTCCTTTACTCCTTCATTCATTCCCGCTCTTCAGGGAGCAGACCCATTTTCCTTAATGGTGAAAATGGCCTGTAAGCTAGTGGTAGGACAGGGAGAGATGGACCAGGATATGATGTAATTATCTCTGTACTTGCTCCGACACTGTCAGCACTAAACTCCATGAAGGTAGGGGTAAGAATTCCCCAGCTGTACGCAGGTACAACATTGAGTGTTCTCCCATTTTTATGTTGACATCTGATAGTTAATGCCCTGAGAGGTATTGCCTTGCAAGGCTTTGCAAAATTTCTATTAGGGATACATACTGCAGCTCTAAGTAGCTATATTATTAGCGAGGCCAAGCATGCTGAATGCGTCCTCAGCTTTGGCAGCCTTCTGTGGCCATGAGTTCCATGATACAATTCAGCAGGAACAGGAGTGAAAGGTATCCTGGGTGTAGCTTCAGTTTGTGATTTATACTGTGCACTCATGACAGCAGGAATTGATTTATACTCTCAAAGCTAATAAAAAAAAACACCCACTTGGTTCTGCAGGGGCAATTCTGCCAGCACCCAATGGGTGGCAGAACAAGTTTCACCCAACTGAAATGTTTAAGAAAGGAAATAGAAATGATTTTATTTTATTACTTAAAACTCAATCCTGTTGAATACTAAAAGACCTATTTAATAGCAATACATTTTTAAAGTAATGAAAAATTTACAGCTGGAGCCTTCAGCAGAGGAACAGTTGAGTATGTTTATTTTGCAGCTCAGTAAATTATATATATATACCAAGAATCAAATTGATGCTTTCAGTTGATCATGCTAATCCAAACAAGCTTTCTTTATGCTTTTTAATCTGGAGAATTTGTTTTCCATTCCTATGCACATAATTATCAAAGCATCTATTAGACACTATAAATAAATCCAGGCCCTAAAATTTGTCTGCAGACTCTAAACACACAGTATGACTGTAGGGCCTATCATTTCTCAGCAGAAGCTGGTGATTTTGTCACTCTCCCTGGGCCCTTGCTAGACCCTTAAAGGAAAACTGCAGTGATAGCTAAATAAATATTTGCTAAATAAGAACATATATATTGAAATTTATGCAAAACAGATGAGAAGTATCTGGTAAAATTTCCATCTCTGCACAATAGTAAAGGGTACTTGTATCATTCCATAATCTTTGCCAACTTGTTATTTCTTCACTCAGTTAAGCTACAGGACAATTTACCCAGCCTCAAACCATCTTTGGAGAGCTGGCACACATTACTAGTGTAACACAATCTGTAAGTGATGGGGTTCAGGCTGGGAAGACTGGGCTTTAATCCCTGTGTAGCTGAGGTAGTGCACAGTGTTTCAATATATAATATTAAAGGAAATGTACGTACTTAGCAAGACTTTAAGGGGCACCAGAACACCTAATTCCATGAGTTTTCAAGTCTTTTTAAGATCCAGAATCTCAGCAGCTCCACCATGAAAATCTGAGATCATGGTTTATCCATGCATAATGGAAGGGTTGACCATGAAAGATCACAGGGCACTACTTGAACAGCAAGACGATGAACTTGAAAGGCTTGATAACTCAGACAAATCTTAAAAGCCTGTTAATAATAATATATATATATATATATATAAATATATATGTAAAATTTCACGCATATACATGTTTACCTATTGGATTCATACTGTTGGATGTTAGTGGTCATGTCAGGTGTAGTCATTCAGTAAGTGGTTGTTAAAGCACACTTGAAGGTGGCCAGATTGATGGTATTGTTTTCACTAGTTGTTTGCTATTAAATCTGGTGAACCTTCGTATATTACATAATAAGGAAGAGGCATCATTCTGACACAGAAAATAAAAAATAAAATAAAAACAGAAGTAGAAAAGGGTGTCTCAGACAGATTTAGACTACAGTTCATCACCAAGATCACTGGAATCTCAGGCCTGTTTTTATTGTCTTCATTTACAGAAAAGCATCCTGATCACCAATACTGTAATCAAATGATTTTACTCTGTCACACTTCCCTCCAGCACAGGAGCAGGGACAGTCTTTACTAGAAGAGTTTGCCTTCTGTTTCAGCATAATGGGTTGTGTCCCTACCATGGATACTTCACAGTCACCCCAATGGAGTCCATGACAAGTTAATTCCTAACAGCCAAAGAAATAACATAATTTTAAGATTTTTTTTTTTTTAAAGAAGTTAAGTGAGGAAAAAAATCACTAGAAAAAGTGCAGAGAACAGAAAGCTTTGTATTGCTTAGCTGGTTCTTTCCAGCTGGATTGTTCTCTAATGCTGAACGTTAATTGGAAAATAACAGCATTCCAGCCTGCTTTTAGAAAATCAATATGCGTTTTTCTGTCCCCCTCCCCCTATTCAGTCTAATTCATTACCAGGATATTTTTAGACAACTGAATAAATAAAAACAAGCCATTTTCAGTAAAAAAATAATAACTGTAACTAGCCAGAAAGATCTCCCCAGTGCAGTCCGCTCCCTGACTTCAGTGTTGCTCACCGATGTCCATGCCAGTTGCCTTTTCCAAATCACTCATCCCTTCCACAAAAATGGTTATTCCTTCTCTATTCCTTTGAACTGGCACAAGCAGGTGGATCTGTTTGGCATGGGCCAAGCTGCTGGACACTGCAGCAGCAACAGCTTGGCAGCATTGTCTTGGTACATGGATGTTAGAGCCAGTTCACTATTCCCCATCAGCCAAGTGAAAAAGTAAGGCAGAAGAGAGTACAGAATTGGAATTGCAAAGAAGCAACGTCATATTTCACAGAAGATACCTCACAATATAAACAAACAATAATTCTAGCAACATTGTTTTGCCTTTTTTTTTAATACACAGTCCTGCTCAAATCCCTGTGGATCTAATTAAAACTTTCTTGGCCACCCACCAATCAAGATAATTATGTTGTCTGGCAAAAACAATAGCAACAAAGACAAAATAAGATTGTTCAGAGAGATGCACCTATGTGGGGAACAAAAAACAACAAAAACACAAAACTGGAAAGCAGTCTAGGCCCCATGCCTTGTTTATTTATTTTTGCCTCCTTTGGTAACTGCAAAAAGAACCAAATTGTATAAAACATGGTGTGTTTGCACCTCAAAGAGTCATGCAGCAGATGTTCAAGGAAGCAAAATGCCCAGAGTGTGTCAAGGAGGATTTGAAATCATGATAAGAGAACATTGCAGGAGAGCCAAGCACCATATTAAATATTAAAATGAGCTGACTGCTGGGAGGGACTGAATCAGAAAAGAAGCTCTTAGCGCAGTGAAAGGGCAGACACTCAAGATGTGTTATATAGAGCAGTCACCATTAATAAACTAGCACATGTTTAAGTTTCTCCCAAGCAAGGTCTGAGATACTGGTTTTATTTCCTGTGCTTAGAAGAGGCACTTGCTTGAGTCCACTGGATACCACTGCTGTGGTAGATGGCTTATTCCATGACAGCAGACATATGTAAGTTATGCTGGAAATGAACCTGATCCAAATTCCATTGAAATCAATGAAAAGACTCCCACTGACTGCAATCAGACATAAATGAACTGAAATATACACAGAGCCTCAGCCAGACTTGAAAACTGAACCCATTTGCAAAAGGATATCAAGCAGTCTTGTTAAAAATATTAAAAATGACTTGGACTGAATGAAGACAAAAGTTAAGCACACTGTCTTTTGAAGTAACATTGTTTGAAATGGAGGAGAAAATCAGAGTGATTTAGACTTGGACTAGTACATGCATTTGGAGGGCTTCAAACTTTGGTTTTGGCATAAGAAAATCACAAGCCCCTAATTATTATTAATTACATGAAAATATATCCAAATGAAACTCTTACCCTTGATATGAGTGAATATTAAATACAGAGAGACATGCACATGCAAACACTTCTGCAAATATATAAAAGATTCTCAGGGAATGCTTGCAATGAAAACAGCAAAAGCTTAGTGTATGTTTTTCTTCTATTGCTTGTGCTATTTATTGACACATGTATGTGGATACATGTATTAAATGGTCAGATTTGTTCGATTTTAACACCTTTATTTCATAAATATCATTTATCTAGAATAAAGTTTTTTGATTGAAGATGAGAGGATTTTGAGAGGATTTCTTTCTTTCCTTTTTTTTTTTTTTATTTTTTTCTTTTTTAAGGGATTCATTAAAAATGGAAATAATTTAAATTCATTTTGAAATCATTTCATAGACTCCATTTATAAATAACCCTATATTTAATCCTAAAATAAATAATCATTGTCAGGTCCTATTTACAATAAACAAATACCTGTGTACAAGATGTATATAGCTTGATCTTCCAGGTGTTACACCCACAGATGTCTCAGATAAAGTGCTAGAAACTCTGGGCAAGAAATAACTGAACACCAAATTATAGAAATATATATATATATATTATTTATATTTTTCAAGCTATTCTGGCAAACATCTTAGATAATTAAAGTCATATGAATAACTGATTTTTAAATTCACTGGGCAAACTGAATAAAAAATATAGAAGAAAAAAATCAGAAACCGAAGATTAATTTCAAGCTGAATGTAACATTCTGTTCAGCTTTCAAAAAAAGTATTTTGTTTTGCTTTTCTGTATATATACATGTATACTTATGTATTTAAAATAAATTTATATATATATTTTAAATCTAGCATGCAGGCAAATTTAGCTCCAGAAAACCATTTTTAGTCAAAAAATGGAATCTTCATTTTCAAACTGCTAAGATGGAACATTTAAATTTGACTGTTTTAGTTTTGTATTTTGAATTGAAACAAGTCTGTAGATGAGATTTTGAGCCAGAAGGAGCCTTGTCTTTGTACTGTTCTCCATAGTTAAGGGTTAAAGGGGCTTTTTTTTTTTTTTTTTTTTTTTTTTTTTAATATATATATTCTCGTATAAAATTTTTGGAGCTCAAAATTCACTACAGTTTACAACAAAAAATTATCAACACAGAAATATAGATTTTCTCTGCATTTCATCCTGATTTTCCACCACCTACTCCAAATCCTTCCTTCTGAATTTTTGGTCAGAAGACTAGAGCTTCCCACCCAATGTGGAACTATGTCTGATATCTCATAAACATTTATTCTGTTCTCATTATAGGGTAAATCCTTCTCTGTTTCACCAAGCTCCAAAATAGTCGATGGATACCACTGATCTGAGAAGCTTTTGAAAAAGCAACCAGGTTGGAGGGAGTAAAAGTCTGAGGAACTTTTCCTGTCTGCATTTACATTTGTTTCTGGCTAGGTAGGTCCTGTGAAAGCATTAACCTTCCAAACAGTTGCTCTGATGGGAAGAGTATCTCTGAGTACTCATTGTAATTCTCAGAAGTGGATGTCTGCTGCAAAGTATTACACTGCTTATCAACTAGCAGAACATCTCATGTGAGTGTTGTATAACCTATTTTAGGCAAAATGAGCTGGGTAAGTAAAAACTGTTGGCCAGATCTATCTCACCTGATTTTGTACCACGGGAATTCATATATGAAAAGCTCTACTGGTTGATCTGTGAGCATCTGTCTCCAAACAAGGATTTCTGACCATGACTTATGAAATGATGCATCAATGAAGCAAGACAGAGTTGCCTATCAGGAATTTTTGCTTGCTCATTTTTTTTGGTTCTGAACTAATATACTGTCAGTGAAAAAGCTCACATCTTCAATCAATCTCAAAAGGTGTTTTTGTTGTTGTTGTACTTTTTTTGTTGTTCTTGTGAGTGAGTGTGCATTTTAATTTTTTTCTTGTAATGACAAGGTAGGCTAGAAGAATAGGTTTTTTTTTTGTTTGTTTGTTTGTTTGTTTTTCTTCTTCCTTCTGTCTTCTCTATCTTCTAGTTGAATATTTTGTTTAGCTGTAGTTCAAACTTCTACTTTGTCAACACTTCTGGCTATGAGGAATCAAGCAGGGAGCATGAGCAAGAAAATATCATCTGTAATGATGACAAACTATAAACAGCATTCACAGGCCATTAAGTTTGTAATCTTTTTCTCTTCATCATTATTCTCTTACCTCCATTAAATTGTTCCACAACCAAGGGAGGAAGCCAAAGGTGACAGCCGTAGAGTGATAGACAAGAATTTTTATTGTCCTGTCGATACAGATAAACTCAGAGCTGATAGAATGTCAGGTGAACTTCCCCAGTGATGACTAAAGTTCAGTAATCTCTGCAAAAAGGAGAAAATACAAATGATTTTTATGCCTGTTAGGCTTTTAAGAAGATTTATGTTACTGAAGTATTCCGAGTCTATTGAAGATACTTTGAGTGATATTTATTGTTCACAGGAAACTAGTATTTGCACTTGATCAGCATGCTTCAAATTGCAGATTTGCAAGGCTGCAAGACAATCAGGGGCATCTAATAGCCATGATTCACTTGAGGAACTGGAGAGGCCTAAACGATGAGGGAACAAATATGATTCAATGGACACAGCTAAGTAACTTTCAGCTGATTTTGAATAGCTGCAAAAACACTATTCTGATAATGAAAAGGAAGGTTTGCATCTTCAGCCAAGGAAAAGAAAAGAAAGGACCATACTAAGTGCCAGATATAGAATGGATATATAGACTGGTAGAACAAAAAGAGACAGCAGAGAAAAGCCCAAGTTTTTTTAATAAGGCCAAATGTAGGATGTTACAGAGAAACAGTCTATGATGTTTGTTTGCCATTGGATACCACCACCAGTAGTAGCACTATATTAGACCTAGAACTGCTGTTTACCCCATTCGTACAAATACTGGGAGTCCTGTAAGAATCTGAAGAAATTTGTCAGCAATACTGTCAACGTAGATGGGATGGGACAGGAAAGGGTGAAACTGTTTGAGTCCCCTTTACTGTGTTAAACTAATACTGCAGATATAGGCATATAGTGAAAGGAGAACTAGACCAGTCTCTGGAGGAATCAGAACTTCTTCATATATTGGTATCTGAATTCACGTTGAATCATTTATCATTGGTTCAGCAGGTCAGAAGCAGGTTACTGACTTTATCCTGGGGAGAGATGGGATTTATTCCTGATTTTAGCTATAAATGTATCTTCTTATTGAGCTCTTTACCTATCATAGATTCAAATATTCAAAGAAATGTTGCTTTGTAGAGACCAAACTACCAATCAAAGTCAGAGTACTATCAGTTCTAGATTAAGTTGCCCATAGTTGTCTTGCTGAGTTTTGTCTTCCTTGAAAACCTGCAGTGATATAGCTGCTACAATCTAGATAACCTGTCCTGGAGTGGCACTATCTTCTTGGGTGAGTTTTTGCTAATTTTCAGTCTGAACTTTTGAACACTAACTTGTGGTTGCTTCTTTGTTTTACTGCCTGGTACAACCAAGAAGAGTTTGTCTTCTTTGTCTTTGTAACTCCCTCTGAAGTATCTGTAGGCTGATATTTGATTGCAACTTAGCCACTTCTTCTCCCAGCTAGAAGACCAGCTCTCAACCTCTCATTATAGGTTGGGTGCTCACTGCCTTGGTAGCTCTCCAGTTGTTAGACTTCCATGTCCCTTTTGAAGGGGGCCCAAACTAGAAATAGTACTCCATGTTCAGCCTTCCCAGTGCACTGGATTATTTTGATTTGTTTTGGTCCCCTAATGATGCTCTTCCAAAGGCAATGGAATATGCAGTTCGCCTTATTTGCAAAGAGAGAGAACAGCGTTGGCTACTTGGCCTCCAGTGCAACCCCCAGGCTCTTTCCAGTCAGTTGATTCTCAGCCTTGAGACTAGTGGTCCAGCCAATTTTCAAACCATTTATCAATCACCCAACTTCCTCAAGCTACCCTGATACTGCCATGGGAAATGGCATTATAATAGTCAAGTATTTAATAAGAGAAGACAATCATGTTAGTTAAGCATTATTTGTATTTGCTAAAGCAGTTTTCATTTTTCCTGGTTACTTTCTTGCCTTTCATGTGGTTGGAAATGTCCACAGCATACATTTCACTTATTGGTGGTGAAAACCTTCTGGGTATTATTGGGTTGCTTTAAAACAGTCAGGATGAAATGTGACGACTGCTAGGTCATCCCTGTGGTTATCATTCATACTGGTAGTGGTGAATGACTTCACCATGAGGTACACCTCAGGCTCCCTCTTTCTACCAATGCTTACTCGTTTAAAAGTTGTTACAATAAAGCTTATTTGAGCTCTAAGCTCCAGCTCAGTTTTTCTTTAGCTGTAAGCTCAGAGCACTTGCTGAGTTTGTGCAGTCCTGGTATAAGTGCAATCCTTGCAATTCTACACTCAACTAAACTATGAAACCCAGGAGGGCAGCTTTCCAGGTTTCTGAGGCTGCAAAATCTGATCAAGAGAGCATGGCAGTTGGGAATTTCAAGCAGAAGATTTCCTCACCCACTATCTTCTGTGGCCTGGTATCGATGATGTGATTTTGTCTCATAAACTCCATTGTAATACCTAACATTGGAAAAGCACTCAGGAGTGTAGGGTGGGAATAGGTTGGTATCTTCAGATCATAGAGGGAGATGATCACCAGAAAACTGAAATGCAAGGCCAGCCCAGAGGAGCAGATGTCACTAGAGAAGAAATGGCATAGGTGGGATTAAATCACAGGACATAAAAACATAGTAGCAAAGAGGGCTGAATTCAGCTTCAGTATGGGTATTGTAGTTGTGCAGACACATGAGTATTGCTTCAGTACTTGTCTGGTAGTAAAAACTCATTTTGGGGAGAGTCACAGGCTCCCTTGCTCCCATGGCAAATCCACCCTTGGTTTATCACTGAAATTGTTGTGGAAAGCTGACCCATGAAGTCTCCACAGGAAATGCAGGAAGAAGGACTGGACCCAAAGAGCAAAGGGGGAGTTTGCACCATGGACTTTGCTGGCTGCAATGGGAGGGGATGATTCTTTTGGATCCTGAAGTGGAAGTGAATCAAAGGGTCAACAAGAGATTTTCCAGAGGAGAAAGATTCAGACAACTCCTATTGTCTCCAGAAAGAGCTGCTGGCTGATAAGCAGCACTAGAAATTTGAGTATAACAGTGCTTTAAGGAAACCTAGCACCAGGTGTGGGTGCTGAGTACCTTCCTGGAGTTAGAGGCAGTAACATTGATCAAATCTGCTTGCCACCCAGCTCTCCTTGCCAGATAAATTGCTATCTGAAAATTCCATCTGAGGATTTAGCAAAGCAAAATGGCTCTTTAAATTATAAAGTAGCAAAGTCTTGCACTTTTTGAGATTACTTTAAACCTCAGTCTTTGCAACAGGCTGCAGCAAGAGGGAGTAAAAGAACAAAAAGCCCTTGCTGTTAATATTTATGGCAACTAAAGCAAAATTGCATCACATTTGCAGATGAATGGGAGCCCCTGTTAAAAGCTGCAGCAGCTTAATTTTGGGATGGCACTGGTTTGGGGCTTCATTGTCTAGAATAACAAAGGAGAGCTTTCATGTTAATTAATTTAGAGGAATTATTAGTGTTAAAAATAAATAGTGCAGTCACCTTTCCAAAAATAATTGGAGTGAGGTAAATGAAATTCATTTGCAAGAAGATACAGATTTTATGTTATTTCAGTTCCAGATTTTTTCAAATATTTTTTCTTTGCCAGATACATTGTCCCTACATGAAGGCCTAGGACTGTGTTCTGATAATACCTATGTGCCATCTATATAAATATTGCTACAAAATAAGCCATGTAGATAAATAATTTCCATTTATTCAGTGAAATAAGAGGCACTTGGAAATGATGCATATAATTAATCACTCTTTTATTTAGAAAATGAAGCATCCAGAACCTATTTAGAAAAAAAAAAAAAAAAAAAAAAAAAAAAAGTCTGTGATATTTACAGTTTAGAGTCATTTTTTTCCCAAACACAGATTCCTTTTGGAGAAATTATGCATAATGTCTAACTACAGTATTCTTCACTCACCGTGGCTTGACAGGAATCAATGGAGCAGTGTTCTTCTTGGGATCCCTTCATTACACAGTCTTTACAGAGAAAACTGATGATTTAAAATGGGTGTAGATTTACAAAATCCTGATTATACAAATATTTACTACTGACGTATTTTACTGCTTAACCTAAAATATATTTGAGAGCAGGATAAACAAGATTATGTTATGTCCCTGCCCTATATTGAAAATTCAGCTGGTTCAGCCTACCCAATTCTGTTTCTTACTCTCTATCTTTCATTTCTCTTTTTCTCTTTCTTCTCCATCAAAGCTTAGGCATTTGCACAGTCCCTGAGGTGCTTCTGATGTGTAGAGTTCTATCACCTAACACCTTTCAGAAAACAGGAATCCTGTGGAACCAGGAAGTGTTTTGGGGCTGCAATTTCACATGTTCTGATTTCACAAGGCTTTTGTACAGATTTATGTCCTTGACCAAGACTATACTTCTACCTGTCTCTGAATCTGCCCATTCCTAATTGAAGATGTGTGTATTCAGTCATGTTTCCTTCTGTTCCTGCATCTCTACACAACACTATATAAGTCCTTAGGAAGATATTTGCTCCACTGCATCAGCTACCCAGAACTAGTATCTACTCCCTTAACTAGATTCCTGCCTGTTATTTCTGACCCCAAAAGTGAGAACTTTGCCAAACCTTCTCATGTCTGTGCAGCCTTTCCTTCCTTGTGGACATGGCCACAGAGCCGGGTCACTACACACCAGTGCTTTCCTTTGGCTTAGTGTATGAATTCAGCCCCCTCTGATAACAGCATAGGGGCCTACTGTAGCTCCCAATTCAGAGCATTATCCCTTACATCAAATGACAGGGGATTATTCTTGTGTGCAAAAGATTCTGGGTTCATATCTCTGATGACTCAATCATCACATCATCTATGGCAGAAAGATGGCTGGCAACAAGATTAGATTATGGCAATTCAAAATGTCTCTCTCAGATAAGTGCATACCATGAGCATTCAGAAGTACACGCAATCAGATTGTAAAACAGATGACAACATCATGCCCTGGAGACCAAGAGTATAAATAAGGATTAAACAAATTTAGGGAAGAGAGGTCCTCTATACCTACGGACTATAGGGTGCAAATGATGCTACTGGAATTGCCTAAACTGATGATTCCTGGAAAGAGGCATTAGGAAAAGGATCATACTGTTATCAACAGCACAGTCTTGTTGGAGGCCTGCAGCTAGTGGTGTCTCCCCATGGGTCAGTACTGGGTTCAGTCTCATTACTTGTCCTCCCACTCTACTCAGCCCTCATGAGGCTAGATCCAGTACAAGAGAGACATGGAGCTCCTGGAGAGTCCAGGGGAGGGCTACAAAGATGATCAGGGGACTGGAGCATCTCTTATGAGGAAATACTGAGAGAGCTGGGCCCGTTCAGCCTTGGAGAACAGAAGGCTTTGAGGGGATCTTATCTATGTGTACAAGTATCTTAAGGGAGAGTGTCAAGACAACAGGGCTGGACTCTTTTTGCTGGTGCCCAGCAGTGGGACGAGAAGCAACGGGCACAAACTGAAACACAGGAGGTTCCATCTGAGTATGGGGGGAAAAATTTCTTTACCATGAGGGTGAGAGGACACTGGAACAGGTTGCCCAGAGAGGCTGTGGAGTCTGCTTCTCTGGAAATATTCAAAGCCCACCTGGATGTGATCCTGTGCAATGTTCTCTAGGTGGCCCTGGTTGGCAGGGCGATGGAATAGATGATCGCCAGAAGTGTCTTCTTACCTCAGCCATTCTGTCATTCCGTGTGATTCTGTGATATCTCTTATATCCACAGACAGCAAGAGAAATGCTGGAAAAAGAAGTCCTCAAGCTGTAACCACTGTTTTCTCTCCATGACTGACCCTTGTGTGCATTTTCTTAAGAGCTCTGCAGGTACGGTATATTCACAGTATATTCACAGTATATAAGGTGTGTTTCTTCCATTAACCTTAGCCAGTACTTGACATACAGACCTCTATTAAAAGCAAAGATAATCCCAGGAGAAATTTCCTGACTTCTTGTTCATTTCCTCCTTCCAAGTTCTTCACACATCTCTTTGAATTTCACTGCTTTAAATTAAAGACTCATTAAGAGACCTGTCCTAGGAAGGTGTCACTCTTTAGTGTATCCATCTGGCATTTTATGGAAGATAGGGATTGGGTTGATAATCAAGTCACTCCAGCTGCAGTCCTTGTTGCCTGGCTGATCATGCTGCGACAGTTTCCCCAAATTATACAGCAGAAGTAAAATTCACTGGCCTTTGTGAAGAGCTTTGGTCTTAGTAAAGGAAAGGAGCTGTTTAAGTACAAAGTGTTAATTATTATTACCAACAGGCTGTAACTAATAGTAACCATTTAGCTGGGAGATATGGAAACAGGTATGCAGTTAATTGGTTTAGAGTAGATTTAGCTGAGGTCTGATGGTTACACTGCAGACAATCCATCATTGTTGTAAGCAGCATGAAGTTATGCCCAGCCTCAATTATTGTAAGTCTCCCTTTGTGATCTTGTGCTAATATCCCAAGACATGTCACCAGTGAGCATTTGAGCAAAATCTCTAGAAGAATGTGGAACAAATCTGTAAATCTCTTTCTGAAATGCCCTGCCAAAAAACATAATAAAGTCTTGCATGTCAGGAAGGAAACATTAAAAACATTAATTAAGAAATAAACTCTTCTGAAAATCAAATGGGAATGAGTGAGGACAGCCAGATGGGGATCAAATAAAATTCCAGTGGAAGAGCCTTTCCAGATTTCCAGTCTTAGAGAGCATGGTCACTGACATGTTTCCTTTAAAACTCAGGCCCCTGTCCTGCGGTGTGGGCAGGCACCCACAGCACTGCCCGCAGTAATGGACCAGTGCTCCCAAGGCCTGGAGCAGACCAATCCCCGCAGTCTGGATTCGGTGATCTGCTCTGGCTACCACTTGTAACAACACCCTGGAGAAGATATCTAGTGAGAGGGAGAGCTCAGCTCCTGGGGAAGAAATTGCTGATCCTTGAGAGGCAGCTAGAGCAGCAAAGATTTTTTTGCTGATAAACTACCGATGGAGAAGCCCTCCCTTCCCCACTTCCCATCTCAACCGCTGTCATTTAATTTGCAAAAGCTTGTCCCTGTCCCTATCAGCATTTATTTAAGTACATCTCTGCTGCGCCTGAGTGATTTATCTAAACATTGGCAGCTACTGTAAGTGACGGAACAGCAAAGCAGTGGCAGAGGAAGGAGTGGAGAGGTTGAAATGTGACTTCCCTCTTGTGAAATCAAGCACAGGTGACTGTTCCGAGCAACTCCAGTGTATTTACATCAGTCACAGGCAGAGAGAAAAAAAGAAGGCATTTCAGAGCCTGCTCAGACATTTGAGACCATTTAATTAATCAAATTAAAATATTTCCCCTTGGAGGACTATACATGCATGTATACACATGTGCATGCATTGCTGCTTCACTTTACACGTTTGCTCCCCATCCCTGGGTGGTGATTTTAATACATCAGGGCTTGGGAGCGGGTCTTAGGGCTTTGAACTGATGGTAATCAGATGTGTGCGTGAGTGTAAAAGTTGGAATAAGTCCTCCTGGAGTGTGTGTGTGCGCTGTGCATGTCAGAGAGAGGCAGCGAGCAGCCAATCGCTCAAGAAACACACGCGGGGCGTCCTGATGGGGTGGCTGCAGGAGGAGTGTGATGCACAAGCGGCCAAGTGAGAGCGAGCAGAGAGAGAGCGAGCGGGAGAGGAGCGAGCTGCGACTTCCACAGAGGCAGCCGGGAGGAATCACCAGCCGGGATTTGCTCCTCTCTCTCTCCCTCTCTCTCTGACTTCAATTCAGCTCCTCCCCCGTGTGGTTGTGGCTTTCCCTTCCATCAAAAGCCTGATCAGCAACGCCAGTCTTGAGGAAAAAAAAAAAAAAAAAAAAAAAAGAAAGAAAGAAAAAGAAAAAAAAAAAAAGAGAGAAGGAAAAAAAAAAAAAAGAGAGAGAGAGAGAAAAAGAAAAAAGTACAAAAGAAGAAAAAGAAAACAAGAAAAAAAAATCAGGGAGAAGAAAACAGTCTCCCTCCCCCCTGGCTGCATCAAACACAGCAGAGTCTGAAACTTTATGGAGTTCTTGCTGTGTTTACCCCGCGGTGGGTAAATCAGCAGCACCCTGCTCGCTCGCTCCTTCCTGCTCTTTCTCCCTCGCACTCATCAGCAGTCAGCAGCGATGGAAAAAGTTGCTGGCTGGTACCCAGCCTGGCACGTTGCTCTCCTGTACTGGACATGGCTTTTCCTCTTCACTTTTGGCTTTACCGGTGCAGAAATAACTTGCAGATCCTGCCATTCCCAGGTGAAGCCGCAGCATCAACATCCGCAGCAGGGATTACTAATGCATTTGAGGACCGACAGAGGAGAAAAGGAGCAGAGGAGGTTCCCGGGGGAGAAGGGAGGTGAGAGAGGGCAAGGGGCCGGGATGGATGCGGAGGATGCCGGGCTGCAAGCGCCCTTCGACCCTGTCCTCTCGGGGGCCAAAATCAGCGGCTGGGAGACCCGGACCTTGACGAGGGAGCCCGAGAAAGTGGCCGGGGAGAGCCGGCCCGGAGAGGCGGCGGCTCCTGCGGGGGACCATCGCCGCCGGGGCCGGGGTTCGGGCCGGCGGCGGCGGGGCCGCAGCCCCCGGGGCACCGCGGGGCCAGGCGGAGCCGCGGGGAGGGAGCCGGGGGGCTCCGGCGCCGCCCGCTTCGGGCTGGAGGAGCTGCGGCTGGGCAGCACCACCTTCGCCCTCACCGGCGACTCGGCGCACAACCAAGCCATGGTGCACTGGTCCGGCCACAACAGCAGCGTGAGTACCGGCTCGGCGGGGCTGGGGGCGGCGGGGCTGGGTTTTGACTTGTTTCCCACCCCCATCCCTTCTTTTGTTTTCTTTTTATCTTTTTTTTTTTTTTTCTTTTTTTTTTTTTTTTTTCTTTTTCCGGGTGGGGTGGGATGGAGGAAGAGGAGGAGGGGGCTGCTGGGTTTTTCTTCTTTAGGGGAGATTTTGCTCAGTTCCCGGGCGCCGCGGATTGGCTTCGCTTAGCAGTGTGCAGTGGGGCAGAAGTGCCTCAAAAGGACCATTCTTCTGGAGCAAAAAACTTTCCGCCGCCCGCCCGCTGAGCACAGCCCCCTCCAACCCCCTTCTCCATCACCCTGGAGGCAGAGAGGGATAAACCACTACTACCACCCACGGCGGGGAGGGGAAAGGCCGGGAGACCCATCCCTTGCACCCCACCTGCACCCCAGGGTAACCCCTGCTAGGAGCTAGGGAGGCTCTGATGGGAGGGAAGGGGGCCTGGGAAAACTCCTGCTGCTGCTGCTCCCCTTCCTCCTGGCCCTTGGGCCCATGTCAGCCCAGGGCTTGGCCCCATGCCGTGCTGGTGGTGAGATGTTGGCTGGCTCAGGACTTCATCTCCGAGGTGCCTCCGTGCAGGGATCAAAAATGTTTTTTCACCCCTTGTCACCAAGGTGTTAAAATGAGGCAGTTCTTGTCTCCTCCCCGTGACCCGGACCTTTCTCACGAGTAGTGACAGAACGGCTCTGACATGAGCCAAGCAGAATGAAATCAGGCAGAGAAATAGGGGACAGGTTTCCAGGCTGGAGCAATAGTCGTGGCGTCAAAGTTACCAAGTTAACTTGAGCCCTGTGGCTCTCCAGCCTGTTTTGTGGAGGTAACCTGGAGCCATTGGGCTGGGGCTTGGGTTAAGCAGGGCGAGTTGCCTGGCTTGCTTTCTGCCTGCCCTTAACTCTGCTCCTGGGCTAGCAGAAGCAGGGGGATCCAGCTGCCTGAATGCTCCAACTACTGTCACAGCTTCTGCAAGACAGCAAGCAGAATGCTAATAAGAGGGACAGGGATGCCAGCGTGACTTCTTGTTGGCCCATACAACTTCCTGGGAGAAAGGGGAACTTGGGCTCCTCTCCTCTGGGGTGTCTGCAGCTATAAAGCCAGAAGATTTCTGGCTGCCTGGCACAAACCCTTTGCCTGCCTTTCAGCTTTTAGTACTGGGAGTCTGGTAACATTTAGAAATAAGTCTGATCATTATGAATTCTTGTTGGTATAGATTGTATTAAGGCATAACAGTCACCCCATTTAGAATTAACATGGACGTCATAAGCACCTCACTGTGGGGTTCAGACCTAGTTAATTGAGACGTGGTTTTATGGGCTCATCAGGAGCTTTTTAATCAGTTAATTGACAGAGGAATACTTGTTATCTCCATTTTGAAGGACTTTCCCCTTTCTTCCCAGCTCAGCTAGCCTCTCTCTTACATAGTCGTGGTAACAGAAATTGCCTTGTAGGAACTCTGGTCTTTTCATACAGATTGAATTGAGGCTGACACTGGTTTAAAGAGACCCATTTGCTAAGAAAAAGCTGCTGATATAAAAACTCACACAGCAAGCATCAATTTTCCTGCTCTTTTAATACAAGGATGTTTCATACCTACATTTATCAAGGCATTATTATTATTTGTGCTTTTTATTATACATGTGCCTAGGCACACACACATATATATATATATATAAAAGTATGTATGTTTCTGCCCTCTGTGGTAGTATGAACTATTAATACTAAGGATGGATTTACTTGCTGAGCGTGTTGATGTAGAAATGTTTCCAGGGAGCTGTAGGGAAATGTGCTGCTGCTGCTGTCCTGCCCAAAGAGCCCTGGGTGGTAGTGTGTTTGGGGAGGTCACACTCCCACCTTGCTGCTGGGCACCCTGGCAGCACTGTGCTAGCTTGTGCTGTGGCTGCACCCCCATCACAGCACTTAATGAAGCTGGGCCCAGCAGGAGCTGGATGCACGACAGGTTTATCTGTGCTCAGCTGAAGCAACAGTGTTAGCTCAGTAGGTATTCAACGTGGCGCTGACCCAGGGTGTCTGCAGGGAGCTTTGGGGCACTCATCTGTGAAGGAGCTGGGAGCAGGAGGTAGGTTAGGATGAAGTGTTTCCTTTCGTGTGCAACGTGTATAATCCTGCCTGTACGGGGGTGGCAGAGGATCCCGTGGTAATGTTTGCAAGGGATGCTGTGTAACCCCAGCGCCCTGGCCGCACTCCAGCAGCAGTAGCTGCCAGCTTCCTGCCTGTGTTTCCCCACCATGGCAGGTGGATGCAGCACACCTCATTTTCATTCTAATGGGCTCTGCATGTGCTGCTGTTAAACAGCTTTTGCCTTTCACCCAGGCATAGGGGCACTATGGAGATGATCATAGTTTGCAGCATCTGTGTGAGTAACAGAAAAAGCCAAAACAAAAGGCAAAACCATCTGAGCTCCCTTTAGATGAAAAAAGCTTGAAAATTAAAGCACTGCCACCACTAATCTACTTATTTTTTTTAAGTATTATTATTATTATTTATTTTTATTTTTAATATACCTGATTCTGCCAACCTCAGTCTGGTTCCCTGTATCCATATTTTGGTGGTGCTTTGGATACAATTTCAGTGCTTCTGATGGAGGGGAAAGGACCCCTGAAAACATCCCTGACTGCTGTAAGAGATTGCATTTACCACTTCTCTGGGGCCAGGCTGTGGTGTACCATCTCACCAATGGCATCCTGCTCTGAGGCTGGACTTGCTGTATGCTTGGCCACAGGTGCAGCAAAGGAAATAAGTAGTGGTCTGAGGCATCCACACATAAGTCCACTGACATAAATAGTCTTACCCCTGCAATCCTTTGGGGCCCATCAGTGACTGTAGGTACTCCCCAGACAGCTCACCCTCCAGCACAATATCCATGCTGTCCACCTGACAGCAGTGCTTGGAACAGCATGCAGTTTTGTGAGGAAAATGCTTTGGCACGGTGGAGACCCCAGGTCTTTGGCAGTGTCTAGTTCACACCTGAAGGGACACACTTCAGGTGCACCCTGGTCCCTCCTGTCTGTCTTGGCTCGTTCACCAGTGCTCTCAATATATGCTCTCCAGAGGACAGCACAGGTGTAGGGAAACTGGATTGTCAGAAGACTGATGAGAATGAAGCTGGGAATGTATCCAGTGTTGTACAAAAATGCAAACAGTCCTCAGGCTTTCTCTGACTCCAGTGGAGGTGAGACCACACAGGCCAGCTGGCATGGTCTGGCATCTCCACAGACCTGAACTCTTTCAGCCTGCAAAACAGAATAGAGTGGCTGCAGATAAATTGGGTGCTGGAAATAGTCTTTAGCTTGTACTAAGTCCCAGACTGTCTGGGAATGATCCAGGAGGGTGTTAACTGGCCCATGTTAGTACCATTGCTTAATTTACTTACATCTTAAAAGTCTTTCTACTAGCCTCCATAAAAATCGGAGTATTAGACACTATCAGATAAAACCTTCTTCAAACATCAGCTACAAGACACACAAGTGAGATCTCCCGGCTACTTGCACCTCTGAGGAATTTCATCATCATTGTGGAAGCTGGCAGGTTTCCTAGCTCGCAGAGATATCAAGCGTGCTTCCTGATCTGGTATATCCAAACACTGTAGATTTGAATTCCCCATAGCCCCCTTAATGCTGTGCTACAGAGTAGGAGAAAACAGCTAGCAGAAATTTCTGTGTGGAGCTGAAAGAGATTTGATTTTAACAGAGAAGCAACTCTCAAGGAAACATCCATTATGATCTTTTGGGATAGAGATGCTTCTCAGAGCTTCTAAGAAACCAAGACTGCTTTTGTCCTAGGCTGGCTCAGAGTGAGATTAGTGCCTTACTTATTCATTTGAAATGTACCCTGGAGAAAGAGCAAAAAAATGGAGGTCATAAAGTAAGAGAATACGAGGAGGAGCCTTGATGCTACAGCTTGTGCTATAATGTGGTTCTGTGAAGGAAAGCAGCATGGGCTTCTCATTCCCTTTACAAGGCAGTCTACTGTTGCCTTGCTCTGGAGAGAATTTGCCCTCCTGGGCTGGACTCTGGTTTAGATCTCAAAGTGGCAAAGAATGTGAGAATGTGTCCTGCTGTATGCCTAGGGTTTGGCTTTTGCATAGTCACCCAGCACTTACCTTCTGTAGCCTTGGATATCTTTAAGTAGTAGTTTCAAACTTCTGTGTTTTACGTTGCTGGAAGGGTAGAGCTGAGCTTCTCTTAGGACTTCCATAGCAGAAGATCCTCAACAGGCTGTTGGAGATGGGGAATGGACCAGATGCAAAGTAACCTGACAAGGCAATTTTTATATTCCATCCATAGTAGGAAATCAATATGACTGATGGGTCCAGTGCAGCATGAAGCCTGCAAGGTCATTGTTGTTGTTGTCATGTGATTACTCTATAAAGCAGGGGAAGAGTTAAGTCTCCTATGCGAAAGCTTTTAGACAAGACAAAACTCTACATTAGGTATTACTTGCAAAATTTTACTTGATGTTGTTGGTAGGACAAACTGATCACAGGTAAAACAATAATAATGCTTCTATATATTTCTAATGCACTATATTTGTTCCCGTGCAAAGTCATTGTGAATAACCTGATGTTGCTTTCATTTGAAACATTCAAACCTATTTATAAATTAAGAACTTAAGGAACAGTACAGGGCTGTAGCAGATATTGCATCCTACTGCCCTAAACTGATCAAACTGTGTCATATAAACAGTTGGGTTTCCTTCCCTCCTATTGCTTTCCTCCTTTCTGGATGGCTGTTCCAATTCTAATTCTTCTGGTTGTTGGAAACTTCCCTCTGATTTCTATTCTAATATTGCCATTGGGCATTTTAGATATGGTTTCTTTTTTTTTTTTTTCTTTTTTTTTTTCTTTTTCATTTGTCTTTGTGCTTTTTAATTAAAGCTATTTTCCCTTCCTGGCACTTACGCCCCCTGGAATTATTTTACAGGCAGTGCTTGTATTCCTTTTCAGCCTCTAGTTTGCTAAATCAAGCAAGCACTGCTCTTTCTTTATCTGCTTGTAAGACAGATTGTGGAAAATGAACTGTGAATTTCTAGGAGTCAGGTTCCCCAGAGCTTGAATTTGAATCAGATTTTTGCTTTTGATGAAGAGAATTCCATGTGGATGATAATGAATGTATTCACTTTTACCAGTGAGACAGAAAAGGACAGTAAAGGCATGGCAAAATTATCTGTGAATGCCAGCATTCCTCTGCTCTGACCAGAATGTGGAATCGATCAAAATGTCACTTCTCACTCCGAGACTTCTTTGCTCAGCTGCTGTGCTCATGCATCTGGCTGTAGTTAGTGCTCTCTCCTTCTCTTGCTGGCAGAGCTGTGGCTCCAATGTGAAATTACCAGAGATAGATGAAGAACCTGCCAACATTGTCCTGCCAGTGACCAGCATTATGTTGTATAACACCACTATAGCCCATTGCTCCCTTCCACCCGTAGTGATTGCATTATTATAAAGGAGGAGTTTTAAGGAAATTAATACAAGTGTGGAGCCCAGATCCAGCTGAGTGGTGAAACCCATGGTGAGGAATGACCCTGTTGTCAGCCGCTTTGCATTTAGATTGGTTCCTAAGGTGTGGGAAACAGGTCCCCCCCAAAAAAGATTCATTTAAGTAGGATGCCTGCATTAAAATGCTTCAGTGAAATATAATGTGTATTTCTTATATATTACAACAATATATAATAGTATTAGCAGTATAATGCACCAGATGCTGAGAGGCTTTCAGGCTAATCTCTTGCTGGAGCTAATGAGACTATATTTAGGAAGAGATGAGTAAAAGTGGGGAAACAAACATTAGGATTTAAACTGGAAAGAATCAGGTCAAATTAAAGTATTATTAAAAGTCCCATGTTTCAAACTGTGTTTCTCTATCAATCATAAAATAATTTATATCCATTCAAAAATATGAAGCCTCCTTTAAAAAGAAAACACAAACCCTCAGTAAGAGGAAACACCAAAAAAATTCACTGTAACTTTAAACTGGGCTTTTATTTTTCAGCTTTTTTTTTTTTTTTTTTTTTTTCTTTTTTTAATTGGGGAAAAATACACCAATAGCCAAAGTATTTCTTTCTTCTATGTTGCAATCCATCTCTAGGTATATTTCTTGACTGTATAATACGTAGGCTTTTCATATACAGAAAATGAAATAAAATACGTGGGAAATGGTAGCCACGCTTCAAGAGAAAGCAGTGGGTGAAAGAGAATTTGTGAGAACTAGAAGAAAAGCTTGTCGTTGTCTGAATCTGGTCTCTGTAAAAGTGTTTGAGCGATGGTGAGGAGTTTCCACCCAGACTGACAAGTGGGATATGCAAATCCCATCATGAGGGAAGATTAAGGAGAATAATGGAAGAGCTCTGACAGTTGCAGCTGGCATTCATGCAATATCAAGAGGCTATAAACTGTATAAAGCAATGAGGTTATAGTTTTCAATCTTCCTAATAATGTACTTTATAATAGAAAAGGGTTTTCTTCCTTTCCTCCCGTTTTTGAATAAGTATTATTTTTTTTATTATTTCTCTGACCTGGCAATCATGATAAGGTCTAACCAGAGGGGGAAGCAAGGAAGCCAGAAGTCATCATCTCATTCTGGGGAGTTAGGGACCTTGCTGACCCATTCTGCTGTAATGCAGCTTTACATATGAAGGGCTACTTAGGCCTTGGACAGTCTTGCATCCAGTAAGTAGGAAGTTTCTTAATATGCCAGACTGAACACAACTGTCATGTGCACAGCTCCAGTGAGTTGAGTGAAATGGCCCCATCAAATACCTTTCCCTCCGGAAAATGCTGTAGCTTGGACTGAACATTTCAAAGGTTCATACTAATTTCTTTTTTTTTTTTTTTCTTTTTTCTCCAAAGCTCCTGATAAACAGCAAAAATATTGAAAAAAAATATAGCTTTTTTTTTTTTATTGTCTTGTTTCCGGGAAGCATTTTAAAATATGGATTTCCATTTTTTTATTCGATGTTTAAAAATGATCTAGCGATATAAAAAGTCTTGGTTTTGTCCCACACAGAGGCATTTAGTGACATTTGTGATGACCTAGCCTCTAGCTGCTGCTACACAGAACAAGGGTGTCCTGTGGGTCCTGCATCCTACCTGATCCCCAGTTCTGGGAGTTGTAGAACATCACAAATTACCATATTTTCCTTTATTTGAAAAACTGATATTATCCTAAAACATGTTTGTGCTGGATGCTGTTCATCCAGACCAAGGCTACGCGCAAGTTTTCATTTTATATGAGGAGAAAAAAAACACAGACTGACACAAGGCACTTCTTTTCTCTCCGTTTTTTCATATCTGGCCAGCAAACCAAAAAATCAATGACTCCCGCAGCTCTAATTGACATTTCTATGTTAAATTAAAATGTGCCTTGATTCCAATTCAAATGGCAGCATTGGGTGATAGACTAATTATTTTGGAATTTTAAATGCGTGTTAAAGTTGATGCAGTAAAATGATTTTTGTGCCATTTGCATTTTTTGGCTGTCCATCTTAAATCAAACAACAGTGAACATGAGAGCCCTTAATCTCTAATTCTCAGTGCTGGTAACACAATAACACTTTTACTTGGTATCGCACTTTCTTTCCTTTGGGAACATAAAAGGAAAGTACTTTGAGAAGGAACAAGATATTTTAGGATATGTCCTAAAACATGATTATTTTAGAGGCTCTCCAAGAACTTAATTTAGCCTCACATCATGTTCTTAAATAAGGGATTGATGTTCTTCCATGATAACACAACAGGACTCGAAGCTGCCTCTGAACTTTTCCCCTTCGCGCTGCCATGCCAGGGACATGCCAAGGGCAGGTTTGGGCTGAGCTGTTGCTGACATGGGGTGAGCAGGGAGGAGCTGAGGAAAGAGGTAGAGATTTAGGTGTGTAGTGGGGAGAAGGTGGGAATAGGTAGACCTATTTCTGCTGCCATAGAGGGATGTCAGTGCCAAAGTTCAGCTGTGGGCAAAACCCCACTCTGTGAGCAGCTTGCACTGGGGCAGGGTCTCCTGTGCTGTGGTGAGGGGCAGAAACACTTCTGCAGGGGCAGAAAGATGAAGGAAGTCACAGATTGTGTGAATTTTCTTTTCCTTGAAGGAAAACTCAGAGTGAGCCCAAATGTAACACCTCAAGCAAGCAATGGAATGGTGGGACTGACCCATGTTGTGTTGCTGGGCAATGTGGTGATGAACCTCAAGGCAGGATGAGGAGAATGCAAAGACCACATAAGACAGCAAATTACAGGATAACAGCAAACCTCACCTGCTTTTATCCCCGAAGATGAAGTCCTCAAAAATGATGATGATGACTATTTATTTATTTATTTATTTAGCCACATAATATTGCATTCCCTAATGCAGAAGCAGAAAAACAAGACAGATACTCTTGGACCAGCTGAGCTGGCAGAAATACCAAAGTCATAAAGATATGGCTAGTGCTTGGAGAGGGCAGCTGAAATGCATTTATCAAAGTGGTTTGCAGACTACCAACAAGAGTAATAGTCCAGTGCCCTGTGTATCACTCCTTAGCAGACCTCATAACCTAAGAGCCCATCTGTGGAGTCTTTCTTGCTTTGTGGAGATATATTAAATCAAGAGATGAAGGAAGAGATGGAAGGCAATGATTTGCAGTTGTCATTTCAAGGCAAGCATTTTCCCAAGACATGAAAAAGCTGAGGATTTTGGGTGGAAAGTGACAACACATGAGAAGCTCTTAAAGTAAAGGTACAGCATTGGGTCTCCACTCAGTGTCAATGCTCACATCCTATTTGTATTGCCACTTTAGCTGGTGATTATTGAAAGATAACAGTGCCATGAGCTCTTGAAGATCTTTCACAGGCAGCCCTTCGGTAGGAAGTGAAAAGCTGTTTTCAAAAATCTTGGATTATTTAGATAACCCAACAGAGACATCCTATTTCTTTCCCCAAATGTTTCTCTTCCTCCTGTTTCTTCTCAACTCCCTCACTACATTCAAAGTTGAGAAAATAATTCAAGATAAATATTTTATAACAAATAACAAATCTCTTCATAAATTGTCCCTGCTCAATGTGTGTGTGTGTGAAGTATTCTTGAAATTCCTGACTCAAAAAGCAGATGGAAATTCCGTGGCAATGTGGGACTGGACCTCATTTAGTCATTTGGAATAGTCTTTGCATTGAATATTTTCATTTCACATCTAAGGTGTATTTTCAGTATCTGAAAGAGGTCATATGGTCCCTTTCTTTCTGTTTGTGTGACTGGGTCAGTATAAACCTTTATGAACAGCTATAATATTCCCTCCCCTGGCCAAGAATGTGGCCTATACCTCTTACTGAATGGTTTCTGAAAAATTCTACTGCATCTTCAAATGAATATTCAGGGACTTTATTTTTGAAGAACTTACCAATGCATAAGTGTAAATATTTTTCTGGGGTAAAAATCATACTTATTGTGAAACTCAAGCTTTATGTGCCAGAGAATATGAACTGAAAATTTAATTTGCTTTCTGTTGAATTTTAACTCATGTTTCCAAGAAAAAAAGAAAAGTTAGTTTTCTGTAGACAAAAAAGCTTCAAATTAATCATTATTGGAAACAAAATCAAACTATGGAAATGATTATCTGCAAATCAAAGTTAGGGCTTACTTTGATTACATGAAACAATAGATTTTTTTATTGGAGAGGCTAAACAGGTTAGAAAAAGTACATCAGCAAAACAGCAGATGCATTAACCTTAACACCAGAAAATATAGGTCTGTGGTGAAATATCCCTAGTTAGAGGAGTTTGGGGGATAATTATTCCTTGAGCTGTTTTTTGTTTTTTGGATAAGAATCACACCATGGGAAGGGACTGCACTACACCTCCTCCACTTCATTTGTGTGTGTTTCCACATCTCCCTAGATACATTAATGGGGACGGAGGCTGGGCTAGAGATACGAAGAATATAGATCTGTGTTTAGCTTGGATCCAGTGACTTAGCATCTCTACAGAAGAGCCACTGAAATTTAGTAATAACTACCTAGGCTACTGTAACCCAAAGAAGGTTTGATGCAGATCTGCAGTGCTGGTACAGCTGGTTCTCCTTTTGTCTTCATTTAAATGACAAAGGACTGTTTAATTGTACAGCTTCTGAAAAACAACATGAAACAAAACTAACCAAAGCATTCTTGAGCTCATCTTTTGGATGGAAAACTCCCACGTTCAGTGTGGCCTTCCATTTTATTGTCAGTTTTTATAAATTAACATTTTTTTTTTCAAAAACCTTGAAAAACTCCTCATCCTTCCCCCCCCCCCCCCAAAAAAAAGCAAAAAAAAAAAAAAAACAAAACACAAAAAACCAAACATATTTTAAAGTCATTCGATGCAACAAAAGTGGCTGATTCCAGCAGTCTCTAACCACAGGCTGTGCCCTTGGCTTTGAGCCCAGCAGGGCCCTGCTATCCCACCTGCAATGGAGGAAGCTGGGTTTTGGACACGAGTGGGAGCTGGAGCAGGGAGCCCAGCTCTGCGTTAATGTTCTGTGGGCTGGGGTCCTGCCATCTCTTCCTCCTCCACCACAACTCTGGGTTCTGAAATCACTGAAATCCCTGCTATCTTCATCATGCTGCAGGCTGGGATCTGTCAGATAGGCTCAGCAGCTCCCAAGCTTCCCTCCCATGGGAACAAGAGTTCTTCTTCTTCCTCCCTGCAAACCCCACAGTGCTTTGTCCTCCTCCTCCTCCTCTCCAGCCACCCACAGCCCTGCCTGTTGATGCTGTTGCCTGGAGACCTGCCTGTGATGGACAGCTCAGAGGGAAGCGATGATTAAACAACCTGAGCTGCCATCTGAAAGCAGCGATCGTTATTGTAATGTGACAAGTGGTGACAGTTGAGACAGCAACACATTCGGAGTGAGATTCCTTATAAAAAAAATAAAAAATAAATAAACACACAAGGAAAGTGCTGCACACACCTGTGTGTAGGCGTGCGAGTTCTGATGCTTTCTCTTGATGCAGAAGGACAAGGGGTGTCACGTGCTTCTTCTTTTTAATGAAAAATGAACATAACCCTAATAATTTTCCTGATGAACAGTCCAGCTCACTAGCCAACACAGCTTGCATTGACAGTGTCAAACATCTGGTGGGCCAAGGCAGCAATTAAATGGGGATGCTGCAGCTGCAAGTGTTAACGAGGGGTGGCTCTGCACAGCATCATTGTCCTCTGAGCTGCAGAGAGGCCATCAGCCCCTTGCTGACTGCCAGCAGGAATATCCTATGTAGAGAGAGCAATAAGTTGATGGTTGGGCATGAAGCTGGTGGTATTGCCGCATCAACCTGATGTGTCTCCTCCTGTCTTCCTGTTGGATGAGGTTCAAGGGTGAGTTCAGCATGGATAGGAAATGGATGTGGCTGTATTAAAATAGAGGTTAGTTCAGGGGATTGTGCATCACATCTTCCAGCATCAACTGGGACACTCCTGCCTTGTTAGCTTTCATTCACATCCAGGTTACATTTCATGTTAAGAGCCCTAGCTTTGTTTCAGAGAAAATCTGAAATTTCTCCTAGTTTTACTTGTCTCAAATTCTATACCATCTTCTCTGTTGGTGCTGCTTGTGATTAAGTAGGTGCACTTTACTGCCTATTAGTGAAGGATTCTCAGGTTGGCAAAGATTATTTTTTTTCTCTTTGATTTGTGTAATCTGCCAGCACTTTCTGATATAGATGAATGAAAAGTGTTATAGAAGTGTATTGTCATGGCTGCTGAACAGGGACTGGGCCATCTGGGTTTGTGTAGAGGACCACAGATTAACATTCAAATGCCACAGCTTTTTGGAGAAATGCAATCTGAAAGAATTCTTGCAGAGGAAACTTGAAAACATGACCAGATGTCCTGGTAAACCAGGACACTAAGAAGAAAATGTTCACTACTAGTTGGGAAACCTTAAGAAGGACTTGAACTTGGAGGATTAAAACTACTTTTGTGGGGAGGAGTGGGGAGCAGTGCTTGAAAGAAGGTAGTTCTGCAAACACTGGCTAGGAGCTCTCTGGATTTAGTCATTAAAGTTTCCTTAAGACCCAGGTCCCAGTCTCTATTTTTACCCTTTTAGGGAAGTGTTCCTAGAAAGAATATTGTTTCCTTCTTTCCCCAGCTCCCTTTGACTTTGCTCCTTCTAATGTAGCACAGCATTAGCTGGATTTGCCCTGAACTGGGATTGCAATAAACTACTAAAATAGCTAAGGAGCTGCTGGAAAAAAAAAAAAAAAAAACACATCTGAGATGTGGAAAAATTCAGCATCCCCACACTACAGCTATGTGAACCAATTTTGCTACCCTTCTTTTTTATTTATTTATTATTTATTTATTTATTTACATATTTTTAAAGAAAAATCCTCTCTCTCTCTCTCTCTTTTTTTTTTTCCCCTTGTTTTTAAGTGTAACGGGCTAGAGGACTTAGCTGTTGTCACTGTTCAAAACTCAGTGTAATGCTAATGCTTACCTTCCTGACTTTCCTGTGCATACATTATGTAGATACTCACAAGATTCAGTGGAGCAAATAACATATTCATGCTGATGGTTTGTCTGATTTGTGAATAAATTTGGAGAGAGGATATGAATGTTCTCGATGCTCCCCACTTGCTTCTCAGTCTCCCCTTAGTTTTATTTCAAATTGGAACTGATAATACTTCTTCTGTTCTGTCCTCCTTGGGTACTGGTATCTTTCAGCCCTCCTCAGGGAAATGGCACGGTCTTGACAAGATCATTACATATGTATTTTCACCACAAAGAACAACAGTGGGGGCAAGGTACAGCTTCAGTGCAGGTAAACATTGCCATTCTCTAAAAGCAGATTTATTTAAAGATATTCTGATGTTTCTTTGAACTTTTTAAGTGATGTTAAGTGTAGTGAGTATTTCTAGGAAATGTTTTGCTCTGGATTATCTGCCTATGCTTTGATGGTTGTTCATGTCCTTTAAAAATTGCTGTCAATGCCTGTGTTTAGTACAGCAGCACTGATTTTCTTCAATGTTATTCAAGTTCTTAAGGTAGATCTATAAGTAAGGCATCTGATTGATGGCTTTAAAGGGAAATAAGAAAACAAAACCCAAACTGCTTTACAGAGATCCTTCCAAAAAAAGCTAGGAAATCACCTGTGCTCCTGTCAGCCTGAAAGAGAATTAAACATGCACACACAAACACAAAAAGAAAATAATTTCATCTTCTGCTCTGTCCTTTCCATATCTCCATTACACCTGGCACCATCTCAAAATAAAAGAGCTGAGAAAGAATGTTAAGTCTGTGTCTGTGCTCCTTTTCTGCTCATGTATATCACTTTCACTCAGACGAAGCCAAGAGTTGCTTTGTGGCAAACAGAAGGAGAATCCATCTCTACTCCTTTCTAAAGCTGAGCTATTGAAATACCCAGCTGAAAGAGTCCTTTCTGGGAATGTTTGACACGGTAGAATTTGGTAAGAAACAAACCTTTATGAACAAGTAGAGGAGAGAGATACCTTGAGAAATTTTATGAGGAGCAGAGAATATAGTACAAAAGAAACAGCATCTCATTATGAAATGTTACTTGGGAAACCTGTATTTAATTCTCCATAGAGAAAGCTTTTTGTTTAAATAAGAGCATACTATATCATTCAACATATGGTGATCTTTGCTGAAGAGAGTTCAGAGGAAAGGAAAGATGTCTATAATTTGGTGGTCCTTCTTAAATATTTAGAATTGTATGGTTGACATCTGAACTTGGATGATACGATATAAATAAAATTTTAACCCCTTAGTAAATTTCTCTTTCTAATAAGATACTCAGATTGTCCGCAAATACAAATCACGTTATGCAGTAGCAGTGCTAGAAAATACTTCATGGTAGAAATACCTGATATAATGAAGTATGAGAATTGAATGCAATAACATCAGTCCTTCATAATAAGGACAAAAGAATATAGGCAGATGACATACACTTTTAAACATTCACCTTCTGTCTTGAGTTTACAAAGGACAGATGATGTCAGTAAAGTGAAAACACCACTGAAACACATAGAGCATTAAACGCAAGTACTAGAGCCACTTGGGCAAATAATGTCAACAGAAGAAAAAGAAAATATAGAAATGAGAAAATATTGTCAAAATCAGACAATTTCTTGGAGGTATGTCATTTTCAGTGACATTTGCAACACTAAAATATCAACCAAAATTGCCTGCATTATGGTAGTGTCAAAAACTGTACTGAGAAACATTCCCAGTTGATTTGCACTTTGGCACGAAGATTATGACAAAATATCAATGCTATGTCACGGACACATCTTTTATAGTGAATCTATAAGAATACATGGAGTATACGGGACACTATGTGATAATTAACCTCATTCCCTGGAGGTGTAAAAGTTCTTTGCTCCTCTTTATTCTTCCAGCTTTCCTTCCTGGAATGCACTTCTCCCCACTGGAGAGATTTTCTTTGCAGCTGTCTTCTTTTTTGTGCGTCTCCTTAGTTGCATGGTGGATGTCACTAGAGGATTTTTGCTGATGGTAACGAGTTCTTTGGGCAGAGGTTACTTCATTGAGGTGAGTAGACAGTAGTAACAAAGGCGATACAACCTTTTACTTTCTATGACAGTACTTGTAAGGTACGTTCTGTTATCAAAAGGAAGTGACTTGGTGCTACTGATTAACAGCTGAAACAGGCTTATTGCTATTCATTTTCATGGGAAATTTCATTGTCTTCTTGCTTGGGACAGAAACCAGACACCATCCCATCTGAATCCCTTACAGAATAGAAAATCATAGAATCATAGAATGGCTTGGGTTGGAAGGGACCTTAAAAATCGTCTAATTCCATCCTCCCTGCCATAGACAGCAATGCCATCCACTAATGAGATCAGATTGGTGAAAGACCCATCCAACCTGGCCTTGAACACCTCCAGGGATGGGCCACCCACAACTTCTTTTGTCAACATGTTCCAGTGCCTCACTACCCTTACAGTGAGTAAATCTACCTTATAAGGAGTCCTTCTCCATTCTTTTTATAAGACCCCTGTAAGTATTGAAAAGCCACCATGAGGTTTCCCCAGATCCTTCTTTTCTCCAGGCTGAACATCCCCAGCTCTCTCAGCCTCTCTTTGTAGGAGAGGTGCTCCAGCTCTCTGATCATCTTCATAGCCCTCCTCTGTACCTGTTCTAACAACCCCACATCTTGTGCTGGGGGCTCCAAACCTGGATGCAGCACTCCAGGTGGGGCCTCACAAAGGCAGAGTAGAGGGGGGACAATCCCCTTCTTCCACCTGCTGGTAACCCCTCTTTTGAGGCAGCCCAGGATGCAGTTGGCCTTCTGGGCTGCAAGCGTGCACTGCTGGCACATGTTGAACCTTTCACCCATCAGAACCCCCAAGTCCTTCTCTGCAGGGCTGCTCTCAATGAGTTCTTCTCCCAGTCTGTAATCCTGTCTGGAATTGCTCCAACCCAGGAGCAGTAGCTTGCAATTGTTACAAGCAAGCCAGCAAGCAAGCAAGCAAACAAACAAACAAGCAAAAAAAAACCACTATCCCCAGCTACAGAGGCTTATCCATTAGGCTACTCACAAAAAGCTGGATGCTGACACATTCAGACAGAGAATGTAGCTTGAAAGGTGTTTTTTAGAAGAATTGCAACATTTTCCACTTCCTGTAAAATGATCCTCATTGGCTGCTATACTGTTAGAGGGAAGGTAACTTTAATATCATTGCTTTTTGTTCCTAACACAGACTCAAGTTTACTCAGGATGGAAAGTCAAAAATGTGGCAGCTCAGTGTAGCTTAGCTAGCTGAAAACTCAAGGGAAGAATAGATTGCAAGGGAAATATCTGAAGATTCAAAGAACTGATTTTCACTCTTCTGACCCCTTTCACTGCTGAGCAGATTGACAACTGAGATCCTAAGGAATGTGGCTTACACCCAAGCAGGAGCCCTCCTAAAGGTGTTAATCATTGACCTTGTTTTTCCATGCAGAACAAAGAGATGTCATCTCCCTGATAACTACAAATCCTGTACAATAATCCTTTTACAGCACTGAAATGCTGTAAAGACAAATACTTGATTCTTGTCTCAAAGAACTGACAGTGTCACAGTTAGCCATGATCTGGGAGGCAGCTGTAGCCACTCCACTGCAGACTTACAAGGAATGCTCTGGATGGATTTGCACAGAAGTTGGCTAATTTGATTGCAGTTGTGCAGGAGGTATATGGTAACTGGTTGTTCCTCAAATGTATGAACAGGCAACAAGAAGCAGTAGGAATATAAGGTTTACAAACACATTGATTAATTGATCCTTTGACCCATAGTTTTTTTGTTTGTTGTTTGTTTGTTTGTTTTGTTTTGATTTAACTAATAATTTTCTAAAATGGAAATAATAAAAAGAGAATACAAACAGGAACAAACACTCAAAGTAATGGGCACTGGTGGTGGGGCATGATAAGAAGCACCTGAAGTTCAGGAGGCTCAGCTGGCTGCAATTCTCTGCCTTGCCAAGTGGAAGGAATAAGTGATTTAGGAAAGGAAGAGATAAGAGGAGGTGAAGCACAAGGGTAAGAGTTTTTTTTTTTTTGTGTGTGTGTGTGTGTGTATTTTTTTTTATATATATATTTATATATATATATATATATTATTTTTTTTTCCTGAGACTGTATAAAATTTTAAGTTGTTTAATGAAGAAAAAACTTTCTAGTAATTTAGTGAAGAAGCTGATTTGTAGTTGTTGTCAGTAAGTTTTGAAGAAACTGATTGGAATTAAAGAGTTGAGTGACCAAAACAACTGAGCTGTCTGAAAGAACTGAGCTGACCAAAACAATGCTGTCTGAAGTGTTTCAAACCAGTCAGGAGATGCTAAGGAAGGAATATGTCCTAAGCAGGTAGGAAGCCTCTGTTGTGGGGAGTGGTAACTGGAGAATGAGAGAAAGCTTGGCTAAATTTTGGGTGAGGTTGGGAAGGTGGTGTGCGAAGATGTTGCTTGGAAAGCTTGTGGAATAGAGTAGCAAAGTGAAATTGCTGATATAGCAGAAACACATGATAGTGTTGGGAAGTCAGGGTGGAGGAAAAATATTCTTGAGAAGTGTAAGAGCAGGAAATAGAAAAGGAAGAGACAATGCAGAGGCTGAGAACTGAGGTAATTTAATTGGAGTGATTTTTTTTTTTTTTTTTTTTTGGGGGCGGGGGCGAGGGTTAGTTTAAGAATTGTCTGACAAGAGATTTTAAGGGTGAAAGAACCCTTCGCTAGTCAAGATGCTTATATTTTAATTTATTTCAAAAAGAAGAACCTGAACTTCTGAGGACTATGGATTTTCTGTTGGGGATTTTGAACTTAAATGCTATGGAAGTATGGGCTGGTAACAAAGACAAAAAGAGGAAAAGAAACAGGTTTATAGTAAAGAAACCTGGTTATGCATTGATAAGTTCCATGTTGCTTGTGAAACTCAGCCCAAGTTGCTGAATTGGAAAGAGATAGATTGCCAGATATCAACATTGACTGACAAAATTAATAGCTGGGAGACATACACAGTTGCTGGAGGGTGGGACATAAATGCAAGAGTTTACCTAGAACTAGTTTTCTGTGCTGCAAGCCCTCCTGTATGTGCTGTGCAATTTGTTCTCAGCATCTTGGAATGAAAGTCATCTCTCACTCTGCCACCACCTGTGGAGGTTTGACATGAGCCAGCAAGCAAGTTGCCTGATGCATCTGTTTTAACTGTATTTCAGTGCTTAGAGTTTTAACTATAATACGTGAACAAGGCCCTCATAAAAGACATACGTAATTACACACATTGGTATGGAGACATTTTGCCAGAAGAGATGTATTTTATTTGCTTTCTTGAATTTGGCAGGGGATGGCCTTACTGTTTGTAGTGGTACAAGTTCTTATAGCTCAGAAATGAATGAAATAAGTGAGACTACAAAAGGCTGTAGCCTGGTGACTTCTTATTATTTAGAAGGATGGTATAAACAAAACAGAAGGCCTTTAGTCCCTCCTGTATCTTTGTGGAAAAGCTATTAGGAACAAGGGATTCCCCAGGTCTCAGTGGGGAGTTTTGATGGTTCATTTTTGCCTTTTGAGCATGTAGCCTTGAAAGTGAGCTCTCCTACAGCAGTGATGAAATCACAGTGGAATATTTGCTGCTCAACCTGGACTTGAGACTGAGAACCCAGGTACAGGAGGTTGTAACTCATCAGTTGATGAGTAGCAATGTCATAAGCACTCTTGGCTTGAAGCAGACCTGAAGTAACTGTATATACCTTAACTTGTGCTGAGAGGCATTTAAATACTCTTCAAAGGTGAGGAGCCCTCATGTGGACAGTTGTCACAGACCAGTTTATGTGTGGAAGCTCCTTCAGTGGTCATAGTGTGAGATACTTCATTTAAATGCTCAGATTTTCCAGTTGAAGTTTTCACAAGTCTGCCTACAGAAGTTTGTGTTAAGATACTGATATTTGTGCCTTTTTTTTTTTTTTAAGTTGTTGTTGGCAGCATGTAACAAAAAGTTGATTTTAAATGTGTTGGTATCTTATAAAAGTAAAAAGAGTCAGTTTCTAGCACCTGATACCCAACAGCATCTCATCTCAAGGGAACTGGCAGTTTCTGGCTTCACCAGAAATCATAACCCTCCTTACCCTCCTTATCAACTGCTGATTTTCTCTGGTTTCTCTGAGAGGTGGTTTCTTCCATTCCCATTGACTTTTTTTTTTTTTTTTTTCCAGTATTCCACCCCATTCATCTGTGTAACTTCTCTAACTTGTGAAAGTGAAATACAGCTTGGCTTGTTTCCCTTGAGGATCTGCCAATGCCCAAATTAACCCACAAATATCTTCTTTCTAGCCAATGTTTTGGCAGGAGACCTTCTGTCTTCATACTGCATATTGCCTTCTGGAGAGTAGAATGGACAGATCTCGCATTACTGTTCATAGTTCATTTTAGATTCTTAAATATGAATTTTCAGGTTAAAAGGTTTTTTTCACATCTCGTACAATAGAAACTATTCAAAATTAAACAAAACACTAAACAAAAAAACTGTACCTAGATGATTTTTTTTTTTAAGTGGATCTTTACGGGGGACGCATTTGGCTCACTCTGGTTTAGTGTAGTCAAGTCTTCAGCACGTTCCAGTGCTTTGAAAGTCAGCATGCATGGTTGCTTGGTGTATGATAAGATAATGATGGACAGGTGATAGCTTCTAAGCCAACCCTTTTTCTTGTTACACCAGCACCACCTGCCTTAGTGCCACAAGACAAAAGGTATCAACATCCCATGCAGAAGACTGACAAATCTCTTCTTAGAAGGTGAACGAGATGAAGCTGCCAGTCTAGCATAGTTAAAAAACAGCAGTTGCATGAGCCAAAGTGTTGTGTGCTCAGTGGCGCAACTACTCTAAATACCTCAGCTGTAATAATCATTTGTCTGCTTATAGCTGATCTACTGGGAAAGCTTATGGTATAGAGCTGTGCTCTGTAGATATAGCAGGAAGTATTAGCTACACTGCCAACATAAGCTCTAGGACTGACCTGTAACACATTTTCAGAAACAAATTGATTTGGCTTTTATTTCTTTTCTGGATATTGAGATTCTAAAATTTCAACTACTATTTGCCATTGGAAAGATGAGTATGAGAAGATCTATTTTTTTTTGTAATTCTGACCATGTTGGAATAAAGGGACCATCTTGATGGAAGTCTGGGATGCTGTATTAAGGTGCCAGGCTTCTTTTAGTCATCCTATTCAGGTTAGAAACTGACTTCTTAAAGACGAGTTGGAAATTTTCCTGCATTTTAATCCAATTCAGCATTCCTAGTCTTCTTAAACGAATCTGAACTGTTTGCTTTTGAGTAGAAAAACATTTCAAAATGTGTGGGAGAAGTGCTTATTCCCAGGTCAGTCCTAGCCTCCTAGTTCAAACCTACTATCAAAGTGAAATGCTTTAGCAATCTTATTATGCAAAAGTGGGATGCCAAGAGAACCAGGCAGAAATCTTGAGAAGACTCTTCCAGTTGTTTCTGCTGCTAAATAACATTGCTCCTGGTGAGTGTATAAGCAGAATGCAGGTCTGTTTGTAAAGCTGCAGCTAGCTGCAACCTGCTGTTGACACCACTTCTGTTCCCTTGCACAGAAGGTAAATTGTAGCCAGGATGAAATATTTTGCTAATTAAAAAACATTAAATGATCTCCATCTACCTTCTCCCCAATGTACAATGCAATTGAATTATCATTAGAGCTTGTACAAAACCTTTGATAACAATGGAGCTATTTGTATTAAATTCAGCCTTAGTTTTCTTATTCCACCAAGTCCCATCATTGTGTTGGTTGTACTTTGAAGTCATAGCAAGCTTCCCTCTACTACTATTCACCAGATTTATTTCATCCCCAACACATAGCTCCTAAATTCTTGTTAAATTTGTTTCTGAGCAAAAAGACTAAAGCCAGTCTCTCCTAAATGAAAGACATGAGACAGTTATGGTTGCATTCATTTATTTGTATCTATTTTCTGTATCTAGAGAGCTATTATGCATGCAGTACTAGAAAATAATAATACTAATAAAAAACAATAATTCTCCCTAGGTTTGCTGTCAATAGCAACAGTCTAAAGAGAACTCAAGCCTGGAGAGAGTGTGATATTGTAATGTTTCTGTTCTTCTGCTAAACTTTAATGTTGGTTCTGTTTTGTGGTTTTTTTTTTTGTTTTTTTTTTTGGATGCAAACGTACATTGAAGAGATGGAGAGCACCTAAAGGGACCTGCTCAGTCCATGAAGCCAGGTCTCTTTGTGGCATGAATAGGATCATTCCATTCTTCCTCATATGTTTTCAATAGGGATATACCAATGTTCAAACCAGTGTGATTTAGAGAGCTGCTTTGAAGGTGTGGTACTTCGTGGGAGCTCTACCTCCTCTTGGCCCTCCTGTCTTCTCTTTCCTCTACAAAACCCTTTCCTGGATCATGGACTTCTACAACAGCTGAAGTTTTAGCTCTCAGTCTTAAAGTGGGGCTGGAACAGGTGTTCAAGAGCTTAGAGAGAAGTTTGACTGAACTTGGTGTGTGAAAGTGTTTGTAAAGCTGCTGTAGGTTTCCCTGTAATGCTGGGGAGTGTGGATTATGCTGTAGGATGGTACTGCTGCCTCTATTCCTTCCAGATATCACAGATTTTACTAGCTTCCAAGAGCTGACCTTCTTCTAAGAAGAAATTAAGTCTTGTTGCTGGTACTGAGAATTAGATCATGGTCAGCACTAGTAATGAACTTCATGTTTGTCTAGGCTAGGTGGTTGGCCTGTTTCAGAAAGATTTTTTTTTTCCAACATAGATGAATAAAAACCTACAGAACCCTATGTTCAGTGCAAAGCCTGGTTATTTGAAACCACTACCTCTGTATTATCCTCTTCTGAAAACTGTGTGCGGAAGAGCTGGGCAGGTGGAATTAGTTTTTCTCTGATAAAAGCAGATTAATTTTAACACTGGCTAAAATTGCATCCATTTTTTCTTAGTAAATGAACCATAAGACACATTGTCAGAAGTGAGCCTTCCATAATGACTGTGGTTAATATTTTAGAGCTATTTTCTCTGTGGATCAGAGCTTAGACTCAAGCATGTGAAAATCAGCAATATGTGCTCTACATTAGCTTGATTTCTATTCATTTGCAGTTCAACAGTATTTTTCCCTTCCCCCATGCTAATTTCAAAATACTTCTGAGTTTTGGTCAGACAACAAGAGTTTTGCATCTGATTTCATCCCTAGGTATATTCATGCTTATTTTGGGAGAGCTGCCTTTTAGGCAGAAGAAAGGTAAGACAGTTTATGAGTTTGTGGGTCTAAGCTGAGGCTTGGGATATCTCAATTCAACTATCCTCTTTGTTGCAGAGCTCCCGAGTGCTCCCCAGAAAATTTCTGTGCCTTGTGGTGACTCAGTTTCCTGATTTGTAGCATCTGTGTTTAAATCCTAGTCCTGCTTCCCATGGGATCCTTGAATTTAAATCTCTTCAAAGCCTGCAGTGCACTGAAAGACTTTGCTGATAAGACCTGAAGGTGAAGAGAGGAAGATCTCATAGTACTCAATGGCAAAGTATCTGTTCTATTTATATGTAACTTTTTCCAAAGACTCATTTTAGATGTTACTTCTACTCCCTTGATTTTTTCCTCTAAGCATGACAGTCTGCTTGAATAGAGCTCAGCAAGAAGCATTAATTTTAACTCATTGAGCTGTCCATTGAACTAGATAAGGCCTAATTTCTGCAGCAGGTATTTCCATAAAGTTCATATAAGTGATTGCTCCCACTGTCTTGACCTGTTGTCTTTCCTTGCTGGTGCAAACAAAGGATGAGGCTTGTGAACAAAAGAAAAGGTAGGACTGTGTTGTTTTTAAGGGGTGGTTGAGATTTCCATGCAACTGTGCCTTTGGATTGTTGTGGCTAGATAAGTTCTAGAGCCTGAGCATTGCCTGTGGGAGGGAGAGGAGCTTATTGAACATAACTCTTCCACAGATATTTCTCTTTAGATGTAGATTTTGTGGTGTATTTAATAAAGAAGCATCCTTACTTGCTGAAGGACAGCAAGTTGGGTTTTGCAAATACAAATTCCTGTGGTGCAATACCAAGGTGTGTGTTCTGACTGTCTGGATCTACTGGGCTTTGCTTTTTCCTTTACATTTCCAACATACTACATGGTTCATTAGTTTTTCATTTCCCTCATCCAGTCCAAGGAACATCAGGGTGAGCTTACGAAGTGCTGAATGTATTCTTATTGGGTAGGGAAGACCCAGGGTCTGTATATCTCAAGATTATATCCTTTTCTTAAACAGGCACCAGGTGAGGGATGATTTTGTCATCCCCCTGTGCATTTTCAGTAAGGTTGGACGACACCAAGGGATTTGGCCAAAGGCTACTAGCCCTGCTTTGCCTGGAGAAAATTTGAATGACTAAATGCAGCCTCTAGTTTCTACGTGCTTCATAGTGATGTGTTTTGCCTGGATCTTTCTCACTTTCCTGAAGGAAAATACTACACTTCAGGCCTTGGCATCTCTACTATTAAAACCTCATCTGTGTTTGACAGCTGGGGCTTCCCATTACTTTCTTCTCTTAATACATAAACCAGAGCAACCAAGTAAAGTATACAGTTCTTAAAAACGACTTGACCTTGCCATTCTTCCTTAACATCTGCTTCAGCACTGTACAGGGTCTGGAACAACTGAATTAGCCCTTGTTGCTGAAACAGATGTAGCTGAGAAATTACAGCAGGAGTATTAAAGTTGTAAGACAACCACTTGGCAATATAAGTTCAGACAAATTATGCTGTGAATATAGGATAATGGCCTGAGCCTAGTGTGAGAAGTGATCAGTGCAGCAGCCTTAATGTGCTTTAGAAATAAAAATTGGGCACAGCTGAGGTAATAGTTTTCCTAAGAGCTCCTGCAACAAAGTTGTTAATATTGCAATTATTCTCAATAAAGTAGTTTTCTTCTACTTGTACATTTTGTCTTGCTTTTTGCACAAATCAGGAAAATGAATTTCTTTATTATCCAGTTCCTAGACCCTTGTGTAGATTTTTAACACCTTGAAGTATATTTAACCATATTCTTGTTTATTAAATTGAAGAGGAAAAACAATCAGAAAAAGTTGGAAAATAATGCCAATGTGAGTGGCAACATGATTGCCAACAGTATACTGTTCTCCTGACTTTTAACCAGAACACTAAGCAACTGTTCTTTCTACAGCTTAAGTTATATTCATTCCAGAAGAGTGGCAGAACATGAAAACTTTCATTCCTGCTGGTTTTCCTTCTGAAAAATCAGTACTTTTTTTTTTTTTTTTTTTTTTTTTTACCACAAAGCTCTAATACTTTTCATCCTTACACAAGTACAGAAAAAGGTGCTGCAAAGATTCATGTAACATTTCAGGAATGTAACATTTAATGAAATGAGATTAAAAGGCATTGGTAGTGCAGCTGAGGCAAGCCAGAATTCTAATTTCACTTTTTTTTTTTTTTAATGGGAATCCCCAGGGTTCCTGCTGGGGCTCTGCTCTTTGCTTTCTCTGCCCTATTTCACCACTCTATCTCACTGCAGCATAGCCACAGAAGAAACCCACCTTATTTATGAATAGAAAGAAATTATCAGTACTTTTTCTGAAAGAAATTATCAGCACCATCTATTGGGGAAGGAGAGGAATTGTTTTTTTTAGATTTGAATATGCAAAACCTTGACTTTTTTGTTTGTATTTCTATAAATTCACTTTAAGGTGAAAATATGCCTGGACAACCTGCTTGTTTTTAATGTATAGCAGCCTGGAAGCAGTGCTTGGGGGAATGTGACTTGTTTTTAAAAGTACATTCAAGAAATGCATTGAACCATTTAAAAGGGGGCAAGCAGACAAAGATTCAAATGTCAAAATGGTGCCTTGGCCATGGCAGGTTCTGTCACATCAATAGGACAAGGGCAACAGTGAAGAAACAATTTACAGCCAAGGAGATAGAGGCACTTCTAATGCCTTGAGTCAATCTAAACTAGCGTGTCTGAGAAATTTGGGTGGAGAATGAGATATTTGACCTTCTTGATTTTTTTTTTTTTTTTTCAAGAACAAATGTAACTTTCTAGCTTGAAGAAAATGAAGGGGGATTATTTTTATTACACAGAAGACTAACTGCGAGGCAAAGCTTGTGTTTGGAGAGTATCCATGTTTAAGATCTGAAGTCATTTAAGGACAAGCATGGTTTTGATCAGTAATGACTCCTGCTGATTATATTAGTGGCCTTCCTAGCATGCTTTAGGAAACAGTCAATTAAAATTAGGGAGTTTTAAATTAAAAGTAAATTAGGGAGAAAACATGCGTAGACCCTAGTGAGACATCCAGTATGATGTTATTTCCTAACTCACTTATTCTGCTATATTATGGAATTCTCCCTGTTTCTCTGATGCTCTCAGCCATTGCATTTTTTTCTTGTTCCCATCGTATTATAACACAGGTATTCTTGGTTTTCCTGCCCTCTTCCTTCAATAACAAATAATTTCTTGCTAGGAACACCATGCCCACAGGTCAAGGTTCAAATCCCATTACTGATAAGCAAAGACACAGAAAGAACACAGCAGGTGAAGTTCTCTTAAATCAACAATGTCTGTTTCCTGCTGCAGGGGAAAGCTGTATATAGCCTGATGGATCAAGATCTGTTTTATTGCTGGTTTTAAGTGGGTTGCCCTATAATATTTGTTGGAGAGTGCTTAAATGTTTCTAATCTGTCCATTTAATAACCTTCCCTTAATGCATAGCATAATTATATTTAGATCTTACACACTCATTTGCTGTTCTGCCAACACAATATTTTAATTTTCCCTGTGATGAAGGCAGTGCAAACATCTACTTAGAAACAAAAGTCCTGTACTTTTGTAGTCCCTTGGTAAATAAGCAACAAACTTTTATGTCATGGTCAGATGATTGCTACTTATCGAATCAATGTTTTACCAAATTGAGATTCTAAAGGTAATTTAATCAGTAAAAGCTTAGCTTATAAAAAATTGGACAATTACTATCTCAGGCTCTCTGGATAGCTGTTGTCTAGCTATTTGAGTGACCTAAATACTTGCTATCATAAATTCTTATTTCATTAGCTTACTCTCAATGATAGGTGATAACTAGATTTGAGATAATTAACTGCCTAATTTTCAGTGACTGTTACACAGCTAGATGAAGGCCATTCTGAGAGAACAGGTGTCTCAGATACAAGGGAAAGGAGAATACAGCTGTATTACCTTTGGGAATGTGGACTTCTTATAGACATGAAAGGGTTATCAAGGCCTCTGCAGATAGTGTCAGCTGGACAGCTTCAGCTTTGATCCTGCAGGCTACAGGGAATTGCAATGCTGAAATGCAAACTGCAGAATTGCTTATGCAGTGACAACCTCTGGAGCTCTTTCAGTCCAGTTTTAAGCAATCTTAGTGACAGGGCTCCCCACATGCTTCCCTTGAGGTGTGCGCTCAGTCTAATTGATTGACCCATTAGCAAAGCACATTTCTTTTTGCTATTCAGCCAAAATTTTCCTTCTGCTTAATTTCATCCCATCACTCCTAGTAATGCCCTCTGTGAGGCTGCCTGAGCTGCCTCTGCCACACTATGGCTTTATTGATCTTGGCTCTGTACAAGTAATTCTTAACTGACTGCTGGCAGTGCCAGTGCAGTGATGATGCTGGGCAGAGATCTGTTTTTTGGTTGTCTCTGATTCGTGAGGCTGGAAGAGAGGAATGCAGTGAAAGACGAGTTTGGTGTTGCTTAGTAAACTTTCTTAATAGCCATACATAGTCATGAAAAATGATTTCTAAGTTTTAAGTCCTCAGCTGTTTGAGTCTTCACAGGTCAGTGTGGGGTATACAAATCTCCAGGTTACTGGGTGTCAGAGCAGGTGTCCTGAGATCAGAAGCTGCCTCACAAATACTTGGTTTTTGTGAGGGCTCATTTTTGGCTTTCCGTAAGTCAGTACATCAATGGTTTGTGGGGCCAAGGGAAGGATAATACTTGAGGAAAGCATTTTCTGAAAGTGTTTGGCTGAGGAAATTTGTAGGCATGTGGAGGAGAGGCATTATGAGAATTGACTTCTGAACTTAATAGGCTATCTTGGTTACATATTCCCAAAGCATTGAACTTGTACAGGTTATCATGAACTATTAGGAAGAATAACCCCTGGACTCTCATGTTGTTTAGGCCTGCCTTGTAGATCTAAACCACAAACTGTACTGGTGAGTTTGTCCTGCTTCTTGGGCTATGACTCAGATGTATGGCTGAGCAGGAAAAGGATCAACAGATTCACAAGTTTGTGCGTGTACCCTTTCTGTTCCTCAGTTTATTCCTGGATGCAACAAGACCTATTTCCCAGATGTATTAGGGTGTAACACAAGGAGCAGTGTTCCTTTTGTTGGGATTTAAGATGAAAATGCCTTGCAAACATTTTTAGCTGCTTTCTCATGTTATCATGGGAACTGCTTGTACACATTTTTCATCTGTATAGAAAAATAGATCAACAGGGTGTAGAAGGACATTAATAAAAGCTGTAAAACTGAAGCCACTGGTGAAATTATTTCCCATATACATAAAAATAAAGGAGTATGCAGGGGTTTGTATGCTCTGGGAAATACAGCCATTCTGTGGAAAAAACAGCACTCATCTGTACAGTTACTTCTCCTTTTGAGTCAGAAACACCAGCATAAAACTATAGTTCTCAAGCCTTAGGCACTACACAATTTAAAAGCTGAGATATCAACCTTCCTATTTTAGGACATGAAGCCCATATCCATGCAGAAGGAGCTTAAGCAAGGAGAATAGAAGCACAGAAAATTGCAGCAGCCTACTACTGAAATGCAGAGCTTGCTGGGTGGACGCTGAGCCACCCACATACTGCTTTGTGTTCCTAGAGGCTGGCTGTGCAAGTATGTTAATAAATGAGCTGTACACCTTTACACTGTGATTGCAGAAGCAAAGCTAAGCCAATTATTTGCCCATCAGACTGAGGTTACAGTGACCCCACTCTCCTTTTCTCTATTCATTCTTTGTTTTTGTATTGTTTTGCTGAGTGTGTAAATGCAGAGATGATTAATTGCCTTGCTGGCCTGATTCTGTCTCTACGTGGCATCTGCTTATATCAAAATGCTCTGGCCCAAATGACTAAAGTGTGTCAAGTTGTGGTGATTAAAGAATTATAAAATACTTTCTGAGCATCCTATTCTCAACTCATTGGGACTTTGGACAGAAGCCCAGATGAGAGGGGGAGAGAAGGGGAGGGAAAGAAAAAGAAAGAATAAATTCTGTGAGAGGGACTGGGGCAATATTTTGCTCCCATTTTATTGAGAAGAGAAGATTGATGGTAAACATTAGTGAAACAAAATTACAGTGATTTGTATAGATTCCCAGGTGGACAAGTTTAACATTAAAAAATATTATAGCCTATTCTATCACAGAACTATTGTATGAATCATAAAATGAACAGGCTTTATATATATAGGCAGGAGAGTGTGTGCTTATAATATCGATAGAAGCATCTCATTTTCTACTAATAGATTAAAATTCTGTGTTGGGCTGGAATAGTGAAGTGTTTAACTTTCTGCTAATTCTGTGGATGATTGCTCTGGGAAGGGATGCACCTGGCAAGCTTTCATTTTGGATGCCAAAGCAAACCCATTGGGTCTTGCTGAAATGACCCCAAGCCACCAGTGCCTTAAAACCAGCGGCTCAGGTGTCTTGTTTGTTTCTGTTGAGCTTGTCAGCCTAGCTGTGCATGCCCATGGCTCTTGTATGTGTAAGTGTAGCGTGGCACATCAGAGCTGACAGTTTAAGTGCTTTCTCCCTGATGCTCCAGTGTGCGGTGGGAACTGAGCAAAACTGAAAAACAGCTAAATAGAAACAAACACTTCAGGATGAGAGTCTTTTATGTGATGTTTTTAAAATAAGTTTCTTCAGGGTTTCTATAATGACTTTTTTTATTACAGCCAATGCTGAGTGATAGCTTTGGTAATACCACCATTTGCTGTCTTCTTACCAACAGCCATCTCTTCTGGCTGCTGTGGGAGATGAGCTGATGTTCCCTCCCCATCCTGGGGTTTGTTTCTGGTGTTTGCACTGAAATACTGGAATCTGCAACTGTAATAAAAGCACAAAGCTGGGAACTGGGATGCTCTTTTTCTATTAAAGAGAGAACTGCACACAGTGGGTTGTATATACCGTGACACTGGGGACTGACATAGGGACTGCTGAGGAGTTGGATGCACCTGGAGCTCAGGTGTACCCAGTATACTGACACTTTTTGGCTTTCCTAGAAGATTCATCCCCAGCTTGCTTTAGCTTAAAGCAATACCTACTGGTTTTGTCATCCTAAAGTAGTAGAAGAACAGTGATAAACTTCACCAAGATGCAACACCAACCTCTGCTGTGCTAACACACCTTCAACTTTGGCCAAATGGATAGTGAGGCAAATTGGCTTCTGTTCTTAGACCTCCTTTAAACTTCAGTGTAACCCTTAGCTCCTTAGGGTATTGAACTTATCACCAAGGTAAAAGGGAAGGCAAATTTTTGATGGTACATATATTTAGCCATCAGATTCCCACTGGCTTTGTGTGTCATTCTCCAATGTCATACACTGTCATACTGGATATTTGCTTTTTTCCTTTAAACTGTAGAACTGATGGATTGAGGTTTTTTTTTTTTTTTTCATAGGGATTTAAAAAGGGATGGAATTTTTCTTCCTATATTAATTATTTCAAAGGCTAATGTTTCCTTTTTGGAATTGAAAATAACATTGTGTTTTTTGAAAACACTACATCATTTAATGGAATAAAGAAAACAGTTTAGCCAAAATGAAATTAGGGAGATAAACTGCTAAAACTCCTATTTCTGGTTTTGAATTAAAACAAACAAACAAACTGCCCCCCAAAGTACTCTGAACTGTTATTCTTTCTGGGTATTTGTCCCCTACTCTTTTTCAAGTTTTCTACTCTGTGTTTAAGAAATAGAAAATGCAAAATCAAATCCCTATTCCCTTTCTTCTCTGTGCTCTCCACACTAAATGTTATGAAATGAAGTATGAAGAAGTTTTTAATTTTTCCCTAAATGAACAAGGTCAAAAGAATACTCAGTCTGTAAGTCAAACAAATCAAAACTTAATCATGAAGTTTCAATAAACATTTTAACAGGAAGATTATCTTTGATGTACTTTTCTGGGAAAGGTGGATGTAGGTTTTCTGATCAGTACTCATTAGTGATAATATCACTTTTCCTTCTGATAGTCTGTTTTGTTGATACTTCACTTAATTTCCACTTTTTTTTTTAAAGTGTCCTTTGAATGAAGATTGTCTCCAAGAGCTAGAACTCAGGGTGTCTTGGTTTAATTTTAGGCCATATCTTAGCCTTCACATTTGGAATTAGATGTATTTCTTAAACTGGGATATATTTGAATATATCCCAGTTTATATTATATAGTAGACATCACAGTGGAGTTTCTTACCATTCTTCAGGTTAACTGACTCTTATGGAGATTAATGCAGCATCTGGCTGTGCTTGGCAGAATATATTTAACTTTAGTCCTTTCTCATAATCCAGTCATTATTGCTCACCATGTACTTTGAATTCTCATTAATATATAGGTGTCTTTGGCAAGTGTTGGGGACCAAAGTCTGTCAATGGAGAAATGATGCGAAAGGATTGCATGTGTATTATGTGCAGTTTTTCCTGAGCATGAGCTATGGGTGGCAGTGGGGGAGTGGCTGTGGAGGGATGTTCATCCTTGCCAATGCCCAGAGTCTAAGAATCTGTTGAAGTTGCTTAGTGTAATCAGTGTAATTAGAAGTAATCAGTGGCAGAGGGAAATGTGCACAGGTGTTCAGCTTTGAAACAGTAGCTCCTATTACATACTTCATTTTTTTTTTTTTTTCCCTGCCAGGTAATTTCTATTCCAGCAGACCAATTGCTCATGGATTTCATATGTCTGTAAGCTGGGGGAACAGATCTTTCTTGGATAGAAACCAAGACTGGAATTAGGACACCTGGTTTGGTTCATGGTTTGCTGACCACGCTGGGTAATCCCCAGCAAGTTGCTTCACTGGAGTTGTCTATTTGTACTGCTGGTTCTGTGAGGCCATAGCTTTCTGGGGGTTGTAATATTTCATTTGATGTCTCTGGACTGGTGATCTGCATTCCTTGCTGATCAGTAAGTAAAAATACTTGTGAGACTCTGGCTGAATCTCTCCCTCCCAGGGAGGGCAAGACTGCTTCACATGGCTTCAGTCTCATGTGTGACATTTTTCCAAGAGCCAGAAGTTGAGTACCACTGCTTTAGATGCTGCTATTAGGCATCTATCATCCCCAATTTTAAGAGTGCTATCTGTACACTTTTTGGTTTAAAGATCGGGGGGCTGTGGTGGGGGTGAGTTGTAAAAGCTATTATTTCCCCCAGGAAGTAAAGATTAATGTTCCTGCATAACCTGTGTTATTATTCAGGCAGCTTTAGAACAGCTGTGTTAAAAGTGAAACAATGGGTTGTCACTTCTAAAATGCCGGAGCCATAAAGACAAGGGAGGAAAGGAATGGCAGATGTTTATCTCCGTGTTTATACCAAGTTTTAGTACATCAATCACTCACTGCTATCAAGACTTGTGGGGGAAAGATAATAAGATTTATTGGCAGCTGTTGGGATAACCCACATGGTGCATAAATATGTTAGTAAAACTCCGGGGAGTCTTGCTCTATCAGAATGAAATAGACAGAAAGGAGTGTGGGCCTCCTGGCTTAGGAAGCAGCTGAGCTCTTTGCAGGAGGTCAGTTCTCCCTGATCAGCATGAATTGCAGAAGGCTTCTGGTGCTTTTTTTCCTTCATATTCAGTGAAGGACTGAGAGGCAGAAATTAATAAAGCAGGGTCTTGCAGTGGAGGAGGAGTAAAAAGCAAGCAGTAGGATGTATTTTACATGCTTTCCATCCTCTGTTTTTTCCTCTTGGTGTTTTCCATCCTCTGGCTCTATTCTCAACTTGCTCTAGCTGTATCCTTGAACTAGGACTTCCAAAACTGTGTGTACTATTTAATAGGTGCAGAACAGAGTGAATGATCACCCTTAGTCACTGTTTGGGCTGTTGTTCCTATGCATGTTGGCAGCTTTTGCTGCCAGGGTATGGGGCTGGCTTGTGTTCTGATCACTGTCTGCCAGGACCCCTAGGCCTCCTCAGCAAGCTGCTCCCCAGACTCTATAAAGAATTTGTGCTCTTGTTACAAGAAACAGATTATAAACACAGCATAGTTCATGGACTTGCCCAAGTTACACATGTCCAGGAGATGAGGTTGCCTTCAGGCACTCTGATGCAGAAGATTAGTTTTCTTCAGCATTCCATAACCTGCCACTGTTTGAAGAACAAGCATAGCTTAATAAAAAACAACAGCATTTTAATAGCCTTGAAAGAAATGTTCTGTGTTCAGGGTCAATTCCAGTCTAGGGAGTTTTTTTTATTTATTCCCTTTCTCCTCTAAGGATGACTTTTTTAGAGGCATTTGATAATCCAGAGGATGTCTCTGAATGTGTTGAATATGTACACCTACTTAATGGAATGGTGTATTTGCTTCAGCATATTATGAAATTCTCCTTTGCATCCAGGTGTTACTGATACTGCTTGGAAGTGATGCTGTATGTGCTTCCTTCCTTTTCTCAGATGTTGTAAAATGCTATCTTTTTGGGTTAAGAAACAATCTTCCCATTAGCTTCTGAATGTCTGAGCTAGATGAAGATTAGCTGCAGAGAAACCAGTGATCCTCATGCTTAATTGAACTAATGTATTAGACTGCACAAATTTCACATCCATGGTGTTAAACCTCTATGGCTCCTTTAACAGAAGTTTATCCAATTGGGCCACTATTTTGTTACTTTTATTAACACTAATAAAAATATTAACTATGTGAGGCTGATGATGGGCTTGATAGATTTTTCTTTTTCTTCCACATGCTGGCATGCTGCTGTAGCATTGATGATGGGCTTTCTCTATCAGAAGAGCCCCACATGCTGTAATGGGACCAGATAATAAAGCTGATGTGCTTCGCTTTGCCTTTGGATTAATGGACAAGTCTATCTCCAGAAGAGATCTGTGTGCAGGGTTGGAACCCAGTAGCTCATTTTTCTGGTGCGTGGCAGGAACTGTAGCCTCACAGCACAAATGTCAATGGCTCATCAAATGCCTGTTCTATACTGTCAGTTAACCCATAGTTTTTCTAGTCCTGATACAGATGATTCCATTTTCTTAGTGACAAATTTATGCACTCTAACAGTCAAAATGTTTCTTCACTTGTGTTTTCTGATTTGTTTCATCTTTATCATTTGCCATACTCCTGTAGTTAATCATTACTCTGACCCTTTCCTTCCTTTATGCTTTCATCCCTTAGCTATTTGTATACCATGCTGTCTTCTTCCCTAAAACTATTATTTAACCACAATGATGTTACTAACAGTACTGTTTTAATGAAAAATAGGTTTCATAGCTGGAAGTGTCTTTTGTTTCCTCCTGGGGATTGAAATTTTTCTGTGCAAGATAGATCTGATATCTTCTTTCAGCTATGTGCAGTCCAGATTTCCAGTTGCAAGGAGAGGCAAGTTGTGTGACTAACGCTTTACATCTCCTATAGCACTGGGAGATGTAAGGTTAGGCATGGATCTGTGGGTGTGTTTTTTTCTTATATTTTAATTTTTGTTGTCAAAGGTGCTATTTGCCTACCTCTAGCAGCTGGGAAGCTCTGACTTCAGGTATGTCTCAGATTTGGGAGCTCTGGAGCTCAAGATAAAAAAAAAAATTGTGGGACAGGAAACTGAAAGCAAAGACATCATTTAGCAATAATAGATAAAAATAAGTTCTTATTATCAGTTGATTGAAAGATGGACTAGCTTTTGCTACCACTTCCTGGACATCTGCAGGAGGAACTCCATCTGCTCTAAGTTTTGGGAGAGTGTCCAAGGCTAGACTCTCTTCCCACATACATAGCAAGTCAAAGGCTGGCCAGAGAGGTTGCGTTCCAGTGCCCATGCACCTGGATGCCTGAAACTGATATGCCAGATGCTGGCTTTAGTCAGAGGTGGGTGTGCTGCTGGGTGCCCAGTGTCTACAGCTGCTCTGGCATCCTTCCGTGAAGCCTAGCCTAGATGTGGCCATGGTCCTTCATGCATAACCAGAGCAGCAGGACAGCTGAGCAAACTTGCTGTGAAACACAGGAGTCCTCAGGCTGCTTGAGCCAAAACAGGAAGAGAGATCCAAGACTCAGCAGCTTCATGGCAGTGTGCTGACTGGCTGCCTGTGTAGATGGGGATATCTGGGTTTTGTGCCATAGGACTGCTGTGAAGACCTGCAAGTGTGAAACAAATTGAGTGCCTTAATTAGAGGGCGGAGGGAAAGACCATAAAGGCAGGACTCCTGGGTTCCCATGCCACTGCTCCTGTATGGCCATGGGTAACGCAATTAATTGCTCAGTGCAAGCCATCTGTTACATAAGCATCATGATACTTACCTGCCTCTGAGGGCAATTTACTTAATTAAATTCCTGAGACTTCAGGTAAAAGATACTTTTAAAAAGTAGCTCTGTGTTCAGTGGAAGTAATGGAGCTTGGTTCCCAATGGCTGCTTTGAGTGGTTTGTTGCCAGCTCTGATTGAAACTTTCCCCTGAGCCAATACTTCATGAGGGTTTTTGTTCCTTCTAATTCTCTGTTCAGGACTCAGAGGTACTCAATAAGAGGCAAGTTTGGCCTTTCTTGTAGAAAGGGTACTCCCAGGGGATGTTTCCTGGATGTCTCTTTTCTGCCCAACTGCTTTTTTTTTTTTTTTTTTATTTTTTGTTGTTATTGCTGCTGTGGAACTTGGTCCAAGTCAGCCAGCCGGTTCAAGCAGTGTAGCAGAAGGGGAGGCGTGCAGATCTGTTCACTTGCAAATTCACAGGACAGCTTGCAAAAACCTTGCTTTGGAAACCAGAGCATGGTAGATCTGACCAAATGCCCAGAAGTGATGGAGGAGTTGAGGCCTTACCAGAAGGTGCTGTGGTGCAAGTATCTGGTTACAGTTAAAAAGAGGTGTTGGGGTCAGGGCTCCTAAATCACATGGATGTTTTGCTGCTCCAGTGTAAGACTGTCTTAAGGATATCCACATCTCTTCATCTTGATCATTCTCTTTGCGTCCAGACACATTCCTGTGAAGAAAGTGTGGTTTACTGATTTTTGTCAGTGTTTAAGGCCAAGGAGAGCCTGTCAAAACCTGTTAGCTGATCCCAGGACTCTTGTGCTGATAGCTCTGCTGCAGCTCCCCTTGATGTAACTCCTTTCTGCTGACAGGCTGCCTGGATGGGAAGGACTTGGTAGGATTTTCAGCTGTTCCAGCTTCTGCACACATTGGTTTATAGAACTTCCACAAAAAAGCTGGAGAAATGCAGATATAAATTAAATACAATAAAACAATACGTATAATACAAAACATACAGTAAAAAGACATTTGCCTTTAAATTAGGACAACAAATGCATTCCAAGTTTACAAGAGCAGCTGGGTAATGACTTCCCTTGCAAAGGAGTGGCTGAAGAGAGGACTTAAATGGGGACCATATCTGGTGTCCTCCATGTGAATGCGAATGTATTCCTGCTGTGGTCAAGCTTGCTATTGAGTCAGGTCACAATCTTATGCTTTTTCCTATTACAGTCACGCTCTTGGTGAAGGGCAGTGAGAAAACCCTCTGATCTATGTTTCCCTGGGACTGAACTGGCCGTGGGGTGTAAATGCATAGTAACATCACTTACTGTTGGAGGAATCTGCTGGTGCAGGAATTACCCTGCAGATGCAGAGTCTGGCTTTTGGGCTTGCAGCTGCAGGGAAAGTGAACTGTGAATAAGCAGTTAATTGAAAGCCAAAGTAGCTGTTTACTGACAGAGTAGAAGGGTGTCTTGCCCTTTCTTATGTGTAATCCATGTGAGATCACTCAGCCTTGTTGACCTAACTTGTTTCCAATATTTGTTTGTTTTCCCTTTTCCAGCTGAATTTATATGCCGTGCTTTTCATTCTTTTTTTTTCTTTTCTCCACCAAGCCCTGCCAGCTTCCTGTACTGCTGATCCTTACTGTTAAACTGCTGCTGTGCTCTTATCCAGTGGTTGTGCATTGCTGATGGAAATCTGATTCATTTACTGAGCCAGTTAAATTCTTCTAACCTTTGCTCAACAAGTAAATGCAACTTGAAAGAGAAGAGGCGCAAGAAGCACTACTGGGATAAAGAAGGGTTTACAGGTCTGGAGAAAAAAAAAAAAAGATTTAAAATTCTTTTGAGATAGCTAGAGTACAGGTTTTGAGTCTGGAAAAGAGATGCATATTTGTGGAATCCCACTGATTGAATGGGGCTACTTAAGTCTGCTTAAATTCTTTGCAGGTCTGAAGGGCTCATTGCTTGAAAGAATGATGTGGTTAATAATGCTTTTACTGGCTGAGTTGGTTATAACTGGTTTGTACCTGCTCAGCTTTTTTCGTATTTACATATATATTCTGTTATGAATATGTAGTGTCAACACTTTCGTTTAGAAAATCATCTTGGTCAAAAGTATAGAACAGGAAAGTATTTTACCGAGAAGGTAAAGCTTTCTCACTTGGGAGATTACAAAAAACAGCATAATAACAGTTTAATATTCTGATGTGGCTGCAAATGGCCTCTGACTCTAAAAGCTCCCTACAAACTAATGCAGATTGTGATCAACAATAATTCCTGACAATTGGCTTGTGTGTGTGTATAGTATTAAAAATCTAAATGCATCCAATATAGGGATGGCTAGGGATCAGTGACCAGAAGAATTGGCTGGCATTTCTCTCATTAATATTAAAATAATTAGTGTGATGTGAAACGGTTTGAAGGGTTAAAAATGTGGGAAGAACTGAAATGAAATGTCATTCTTTCTGGTTACTTAGAAGGTTCATTCTCCCTTTGCAAACTGCTTGTAGATAGCTTGTAGGAGCTGAGAAGAGCCTTCTGACCAAGCTGCCAGAGACAGGGCTGTCTCCACAGAAGGTCATGACTATGGCTAAAAAAGAAGGTTGTATATCTGAGGAAGATACTGAGGCTACCTACTTCCATCAGCGCGTTTGGATGCCACTTGTCAGCTTCACTAGGCAGATATCAGCATGACTTTTTTTTTTTTCCCTGATAGAAAATCCCTTTTAGATGCAGAAAATAGAAGAGGGAAGAGGATTTGAAAGTGATCTATGAAAAACTCACTCTGTTAGGAGTGTTTCCACCTGCAAATTATTCTGACACAATTCCCAACAAGCTATAGTAGTTAATAATTTTCTTTAAATATTTGAAGAGCAGTCAATCACAAACTGGAAAGGAATTTGATTTAAGGATGCTCAAGTTCCTCAGTGAGGAAGGTTAGAACAGCTCTTTATTAACTGCTTAGTATCTGGGTGCTGTGCTAATGAACACTTCAGAAATGTCAGAAGCATAGTGTATATTTGCATAGTTTTTTATTGTGAAGAAGTGTCCAGGACTTGAAAGACAGGCCCAGCATTGTAGACAGTAGATAGACAGGTGGTTTATTCTTGCAAAGTAACTGTGGATGTAGGTAAAGCCAGGAAGGACATAAAGGGAAATGAGCTGAGAGAGAATGCAGGCAAGGTCAGCGTGGAATGGGAACATGGCCCTGGCTGTCAGTCCTAAGGAATCCTGAGTGATGCCCCAGCTGAGGGGAGAGGTAAGACAAAGCATCAAGATGCTCACAAAATGCCAGAGACATGACAGCAAAACAAGACAGAGATGGGCTATTTGGAGTATTTCTAAAAATGGATGCAGGGATGTTTATGGCAGCAATTCATTGCTTGGAAACAGACATTTAATATCTAAGCTTTGTGTAATATATGCAGTTGTGTCTCCAGGGAATTAAACAGCAAGAATTATTTGGATTGCCTGCATGTATTGCTGTTCAGAAGCTGAATCTTTTTTTGTGCTGTTTTGATTAATTTCCTGGATTGAAGCTGCACATGAAAAATTTTTCAAGCCACTTAAAACTCAAACTCTTACTTGGTAGAAGCACTTTGCAATTGGTTATCAAAACCCTTTTCTGTCTTTGGCTAAGTAGGCTGGACAGCTGGGTGGGAAATCACCAGACTGCCTGCTAAGGATGGAAAGATGAGTTTAATTTTTTTTCCCTTGCATGCGAACTGAGTAACTTGTTGGTAAAAAGCTTTCTCTTCTGACATGCTTGCAATGTCCCTGTCCTGGAGGCAGCAGAAACCATGTTGTATTTGAATTCTGTTATATTCAGAGTAGGAATAGTTGTAAATTGGCAGTGCTATTTGTCAGAGAAATGACCAGAAGCTTCAGAACAGGTCTCTGCTGTGCTCAGAGCTGTACATCTACCTATCTACCTGGTAGTTTTTCTCTAAATTCAATAGCCTTTACATTGTCTGGTGGTGTTAATGTAACTGCTGGAATCCACCTTCAGAAATGGGCATCTGAGCTGATGTATCCCCAGTCAGCACTCCGGGGTGAGGCAGGTTATTTGCAGCTAATTTGGCCATTGTGCTTAATCTACTCTTTGTGCTGCCAATGAGATTGCATTGAGCCTTTTTCTCAGAAGAACTGCATGTTTTCACTGCACAGGAAAGCAAAATGGGAGAGGTGAGATCTCTGCCTGTGACAGCTTCCCATTTAGGCCTCTCTAGATGAGCTAGTTTTTCCCACAAAGTAAAATCTGTCATCTTAATCAAAGGTCATTACCTTATAAGACAGTGGACTTCCAAAAGTGGGAAGCAGACATTTTTTGGTACTTCTGTTCTAAGAAATACTTTGCAGAAAAGAGAGTGCCCAGGCTTACAGGTTTACTGGCTTGGGTCTGCTTGCAGGTCTGGTGTCCTGTACCATGTACGTGTTTTCCAGTTGCTGTTTGTGGTTTCTTGGTTACTGTGTGACCCAGCACTTTGTGCACCCATTTAGTGGTTGATGTGTGGGGTCTTGCATAGGGAAATACTTCTGAAGGTCTTACACATCTAGTGGAAATATGTTATAGGGTACTTCCAAATGGGGCATTTCTGGCTGCAGTGTACAAAAGAATTAAAACCTCAGCCAGTTAAATTAGAAAACAAATTCCTAATTATTCAGTAATGTGCATATAAAGAAAAGGAGGTAAATTGTGAGAAAGTCAAGACCAGCAATGGCAATGCCTGTGGTGCAGCCCTGAGGGATGGAAGAAACGTATCACCTCTCATCCGTCCCAAACAGTTCTGTTATATATTTTCTTAGTGGCTCTAACTGGGTGGAGCTTTATTGTAGTGCCCCAGGACCTGGGTTAAAGTATGGTGTGTCTGATAGTGTGGGATGAGCTGTCTGTCTGTATCTGAGTTCCTATCTATGGCAAAGGGCCATGAAGTATGTAGAGACTCCCAGTGAAAAGCTGTTTTAGGAACAGAGCAGGTTCTTAATTACTGTGTGCCCTGTGCCATGTTACTGTTGTGGGACAGGATAGGAAAGATGGCATCTGTGCTTTTGCCTGGATAGACATGCTAATTTAATAGGTGTGAAGACCATCTCTGTCCTGAAGAGCTAGGATCTGGGGTTTTGGTTTGAAAATGTCATGTTCCAGTGGTTCCAGATCAAAACCTTGCTCATTCAGACTAAGCCTTTAAATTGTTGATACTAAGCTGCTACAAATCCCATCTCTGTTGATGTGGAGCTGGCTTGACTCTGGTAGATTCAGCCTTAGTTTTTGATTCTGTTCATGCATGTGCAGCATTAACAGCTCAAATCGATGGAAGAGCTGAGGAGCAGAGGTTACTATTTCAGCTGTCTTTCAAGTCTTGTATCCAAATCATGTAATACGGCGGTACAGCAGCACTTGTGTGTGCTTTTTCTACCTGGAAAGTACAACCTACCTCACAAAATGTTACCAACAAAGCAACTGCTGAGAAAATTGGCCTATAAATATCACCTACTGAATGTGACAAGGCATCTGGAGAGGCTGTCTGCAATATGTGCACTTTTCATGTCTGAGATGGGACTTCAGCTTGTTGTAGGTGATCTGCTGGAGTCATCTAAAAGGAAGCCATGGTTGGCAACAAAATGGGAGCGGTCTGTACAGTGGGAGTGCAATCTTCAGAGTCCCATGACCTGGCTATACTTAGCAATTTGCCTTTGGGTTATTAATATCACTGTTCCTGCCCACATACAACCATCAAAATAAGTTTTGAATGTGAAGGAATGTGTGAGCTGGTTGTGTAAAAGACAAGGGGACATTCACAGGGGATATCTGCAGAAGGAATAGGGAAGAGGATGCTTGATTAGAGAAAAGAGATCCTAAAGGAGTAGGCGAAATGAAAGAAAGAAAAGAATCCAAATCTTGAGTTTTCCACTGATTAATATTTTTTTTTTCACTGTAGCACAAGAATTTGCTGGTAGTTCTTAAACACCTTGGGAGAATTGTATTAGGCAACTGGAAAAAAATTCTTTAGGTGTTAAAAATTCACAGACTGGGCAACCTGACCCAGACGACTTGCATTCAGATGAGCCCAAGAAAAGGAGTGCAGTGAGAAAGCAGCATACCTACATCACCAACTGAGTTGTGAGCAATCTCTTACTCTGTGCACCTGCTTGCAAAGCAATTGTTTAAATCCACCACTGTGCCACTGGATGTTCTTTATAAATTTGTTTTGCTATTGAAATAAAAAACAATCTTGTTTCCAAGGGTGTTCAAGCATTCGTTCTCTGAAGATGCAAGCAGCATGTGTGCTTAAAAACAGAATAAACCCCCTGCTTTTTCTTTTTTTTTTTTTTTTTTTTTTTGTTTAATCTGGAAAGCCAATAGCTCTGCAGTACAAATCCAGAAGCTTTTTTTTTAAAAAAAAAAAAAAAAAAAAAAGCCAGTTCAGTATGGGATGCTAGATAATTTTAAAACAACAGATAAGCAAGCTGACAAGAGTAAGCCCAGAGAATGCATCTCATGTTGGACTCTGTCTTACTAGAAAAGGGCTCATTATGTGGGGAAATATGCAAAATGGTGTTCGTGCATATTTTAGGAGTGCTGCTCAGTAAACGGTTTTGAACCAGGTCTGCTTCACTACTGGAGCTGTAGGAAATTCAGCACAATGATGGAGGGACCCTGACTGGATGTTTGATGAAGCCATTTTTTAACCGTGGTGTTCTTTTACTGTATGTGGAAAGTGCCAGCTTTCCAAAGAAAAATCTAATGCATTGAGTAGGAAGAGTAAGAGGGGGAGACACACCCAGATGTAACTATAAATAAGCAGATGCAAAATTCAAGTGTGTTTGCTGGCAAAAATAGTTCATACTGGAAGGATAACAAAAAAACTCTTGAACTTTGTAGGTCTTGTTCATTAAGGTCTTCTTTTCCTAATGTCTACAGTGCTTACTCCTAAAACAGACTTATGAGCTGAACTGAGTCTGTATTGCACTGTGCATGATTTCACTTATATTTTTTCTACCCACTGTCATATTTTACATCATATTTTACATGGGGCAGGGCTCATTATGGCACTTGGCTATTATCTTTTACAAAGAGAGCAACATTCTTTGAAGCCAGTTACCTGTTTCGTTTATGTCCAGTATTACCAAGAGTAGTTTTTCCATTGACATCTGAAGTTCAAGTGAGGACAAACATTCTTTGAAATCCAGCTCTCCCTGAAGAGAATATAAACTTGACTGTTGATGCTGATGTCAACATGCTTTTTCCCTTGCTGGTCTAAAAGTGTGGTACCAAGCGAAATTGTTATATTCTTAAAGAACCTGATACAAAGCTTATTGGAATGCTTCTTGCTTTTCTTGCAGTCTCCTAATGAGCATTAGATCAGGCCTTCATTAGGTTAGAAGACTAAATGAAACATTGCTGAGTCTATTTCTTACTTAAAACTTCCCTGAAATACAATAGAAAGTTCTCTGTACTCTTGTATTTGTCAAGATGATGGACCAACCAAGGCTACTTCCTAAAATTTATCATTGGCAATATGTGCTAAGTTCTCGGTGGAAGGTCTCAATTACCTTTAATTATGGTAAAACTTTTTTTTCAGGTTTAATTAAATATAGATGGAAGTTCTTCCTTAGTAATTCTTCCTTGGGAGAATTATTTTGAAGTGGATACATTTCATGAGAAATGTTTCTAAGGGATTCAGCCTTGGCAGAGACAGAAGTTACAGAAGCAAAGTGGGGAAAAAAAGCTATTTTATCACTTGATATCAGAAAGTTTATCTAACATTGAGTTATCTTGCTGTGTTCTTAATTACTGAATGAAATGTTCACAAAGTGCACTTGGGTTTCAAGGAGTTTCTTTGTAAATCATAGTACACAGAGGCACCTATGAGTAAGATTTGGTCTTTGTATTGTGGTTGTGGTCCAGACCCTTTCTAAGGAAGTGTGTTTTTTCTATGCTGGGCTTGAGCAATTACCAGAGTTAGTTCTCTTCTTCCAGGAATGTGCAGTGTGTAGTCTGTTCTGTTTTGCAAAGATGCAGCTTCACTGTAGAGTATAAGAAAATGAGTATCTAAATTCATGTAAATCAGGCTTAATCATCGTGTCCCCCCCCCCCCCCCAGTACTGCAAAGGCAGTATTGTCCATTTTCCTGGAATGGACAGGGTGGAACAGGAGTCCAGGGAACCTACACGGACAAGCCAAGCTCTGACAGGAAAGTCTGTAGTCAAGTACGGAACTGAGGCAAGTACTCCATAACAGCTGGTCTTTGACTGAGTAACAGGACTAGCTTGTCTTGCTGTTGTTCCTCTGTCTTTTTGTTCTCCTTTTTGTCCTCTGCAAAGGTTTGTTAGTGTGGCACCTCTTTTAGTAGTCTAATGGAAGGGGTTTTTGTTTGTTTCCTTAAATCTCCCCTGGTCAGTTAACACAACTGTGTTAAATCAGGCTTTTTTTTTTTTTTTTTGCTTGGTCTTATGATTGCATTGTAAAATGCTGTAGAACAGTTTTCATCTTCACAGTAAAGAGCAATTAATGACTACACACAGCTCCCTAAAAAGCATAAAGTAAATGTAATTGTCCTCATTATCCTGATTACAAAGCTAAAGGTATACTAAAACTTTCTGGTTGAGATAATGAGGGTTTAATATCACTCTCTGCAATTAAGTGCTGAGGTAAAAGTTAAGCTGGTAAGAGAAGCTTCTTGCTAACATCAATGGGAATTGGGAGTTCTTATCAAACTGAACTCATATATGTTGACATTTTACTGACCTTGCTCTTGCTGCAATGTTGATATTGCAGCAGTCAGAAAGGTAAGCTGAGATCAAATCAAAAAAAAATAAAAAAATGTTTCCTTATCTTGTGCTGGGGTCTTGCTCTTTTTTGGCCTGAACAGTTTTTATTGATCTTCAAGTGCTGCTGTTGCTAGACCAAGCTATGAACATAGGCTGCTGTCTTCACTGACATGTGCGACTGGTTTCAAGTGTCATGTAGCGTGAGGGTTGCTGGCTGAAGCAGTAATGCTCCTAGAAAAGGGAAGCCTATAGAGTGTAGAAATTAGATAAATATACAAAAATGTCTCTACAATGCAAAAGTACTAATGCTTTTTTAGAAATATTGCATTTAATATTTAATGCATGTATGTATTCAACTGGGATGTGTAATATTTAACGAGCTGCAGTTTGGACAGGGAGTCTGTTACACACATTATGCAAAAACGTGAAAGCAACCTTTGGACTGGTTTGCCTTTCTGCCTTGGGCATAAGGGGAGCCCATACAATGAACTCAGACTGGGCAGTGAGTGTGGAGAAAAGAAATGATCTTAGATGAATTCTGTCTTAAGTAATAAGTAGCACCTAATGTAGAAAATAAGTAGAGACTTGTACAGTCCAAATTACTTAAGGTCTCTTATAGATTATATCTGTACAGGTCTTCATTTAACTGCTGACACAGTTCTCTGAGATAGGTAGCTACCAGTGATTCTGTCAAATGCTGAATTTTTGCATGCACTGTTTGTTCCCAAATGTATAGAGTAGGGGGAATTCTTACAGTCTACAGGTATGATTACCCTCATGTAGATAACCTTCTGTGCAGCAGTTTGATTTGGAAACTGAGGATAATGTTTTCATACTTACTTTCAAATGCTCACAAGCACTTGAAAGCCTGTGCAGTCTTCAGACCCATTCTTGCTACGTCCGTTTTGACAGATGGGATGTACTACTTCTTGGACCAACAGTTTCAAGGACTTCTATTCATGCAGTGGATAGCTGATGAAATCAACCGCTTGAAGGAGTTTGACTTCACTCTTTGATCAGGAGAAAGGGTTTACAATCACCATCATATCTAGAACCTTGGATATCTCTGTAACAGAGTCCAAATTTAAATCACCGCCTTATGTGTGAAGCTGGAGGAAAGGTGTCATCATAGATCTTCACCTTACTGAGGTTTTCTGTTCCTACTCATTATCAAGGCTGACAGTGGGGTCCTGAAGCTGGCTCTACATCTTCAGTCTTACAATGGTACCTTTGTAGCATGTAATGCCTTGGTCATGTGAAGGTAAATATTAAAGGTATTTGAAATAGTGAAGTTGGCAATGATTATGAGTAAGTGGTTCTTCTAATTTTTTAAAAGTAAATCCATGCTTGAGCTGTCCTGATAGACTTAATGTTAAATCAAAAAATTCTCTCCCCTGTAGAGGGGCAAAAAAAAAAAAAAAAAAAAAAAGGATGTCTTAAACTTTGTCACATGTCAAAAAAAAAACAAAAAACAAAACAAAAAAAAAACAAACGCACACAAAAAAACAGACCTTCTGTGTAAACCCTGCTGTTTACTATATTAGTACTTGCTTACCAAGAATAACTTTAATCAGACTTTAAATATTCATTTTCATTTATATACAGTATTACACAATCAATTATAGTATTACATTAATACATATTCCATATTGATTACATTAATATTAACCATTATTTTTATAATTTATATCTATTAATTATTATAATTAGTAATATTAAAATAAGTCATGATTATATTATACATCAAATATATTAATGATTATATATAATAGGTATCTGGAACATGCAAGTGTACAGTTAAAAAAAAAAAACTTATAGAATCTTCTGAGTTATTTTCCTAGAAAAAGAAAACTTCACTTCAATAATAATAATAAAAAAATCTGTTAGTCAAGATTTAAATGGTAAATTAAACCTGGCATTGGGTCAAAGATATCACATCGGGCTGATAAATATTTCAAATTCAGATTCTTCTACTTGCAGGCACCTTTTGAAGACTATCTCTGTAGTAGTCTAGCATAGTTTCATTCATTTATTGCAATAAGATATACAAATAATGTACAATTGCACAGAGTTGTAATGACATCCACAGGGAGCATCTTGCTTTAGATATACTGATCTCTAAACAATTCTAATGAGATGTAATATATGTAGAGGAGACCTAGGGTTTTTGTTTTGTAGTCAGGCATATGGAAAGATACAACAGGATATATCATCCCAGTGAAAAGAGCTTAGACTTTGATTTCAGATAAATCACAAGGTAACAGTTTGCAGGCAAAGGACCCATGGCCACTCAGTGAATACATCACAAACTATAACTGAAAAAGCTAATCTGCTCACAACTGTAGAACAAGTGTGTGGAGATGACCTTGGGAAAGGCCCATGAGAAGAGTTTTGCTTAGAAAGATTGAATGTGCAAGCTGAGAGCTCCAGACCCCAGTATTACTCTGTCTGTACTTAGTGCTGAGCCATTCTCTCTAAAGCAGAGACGTACCATGGAGCTTTTGGCAGTGGTGGGAGAGCCATTTTAATCAAAGCAGTCTCTTTCTTTGTGTCAATCTCAATTCAGTTTGAATACCTGGAATAGCAAATTAAATTCACATCACTAAATTCTTGTTTTGTAGCAAGGATAGGGAAGGTTTTGGGGACTTCGTTTGCCAAAATGTTTGTGAGAGATGAGGAAAGGTAAATGAAATAATGATATACACGTGACTTGATCTCCAAAATGTTGCAGCTCCTATTGTCACAAAAGCTTAGTGAAACAGCCATCAGAATCAATGTGACATGTTGAATCAGTTTTTCTAACCTTCATTTTTTTCAAATATGCTGGAAGATTATTACTTTTTCCCTGGTCCTGGTAAAATGTAATTATAACAAAAATAGTCACTTTCACATTAAAATTACAGATGTCTTTTCATCTGATTACAGAAAACTGTTTTCCATGCTGTTCTCTGACCAGGGATAGCACTACTGGGTCACGTATATTGAGCTCAAGGTAATTGCTTTTGTTAGAAGATTCTCTTGAGTGTGCAGAAAATGTTTTTGAAAAGGAAGGCATTGTTTTGGGAAATTGTAGCTGTCTTCTTTCAAGGTATCATCAAAACAAGAATGCCTACATTTGTCATTTCCTATTGAAAAACTCTCAGGTTGTTAATGGGATTTGTTTTCAAATGTTTTAACAGACTTCTGTAAAGCTTCTACTCTCAGCTTAAATGCTGCTCAAAAGCTCTGTTTGCTGTAGTGACGGTAAGCTGACAGGCCAATAGGAAACAACGGGTTTATCTGCTATGTTAAAGTGGCATGGATTATGTGAAGGGCATTTCATATCATGCATTGTTGAGGGTCAGGAGGAAATATATCCTGAATATTCTTCATATTTTCATTGATTATTTTTGTCGGTCTCAAATGCAGGTAGCAACAGGATTGTTATATACTAAAATGCCTGCAGTAGCATTGGACTTTCTAGCAGCACTGACACAGTTCTTATTTTTTTTCTCTCCAGGTTGTGTGTTTTTATTGCAAACTACATTAACCCACCAAAATACTTCCTAGGTGGAGAAATGCTGGGGGGGGAGGGTTGAAATGATTTCAAATTCTGGCTTAAAAATGCACAACTGCATGTTTTTTTTGCAGCAGAGCTTGGGAGCACAGAAGAAAATCTTCAAGTTGTTACTGTCAAGAGGTATGAGCATGTGACCTGTTCAAGCCTCATCCTTTTCAGGTCTTAATAGGTTAGTAGCTAGAATCACTGAAGATTTCTGAAAATTTGGAGCTATGTAAAGTTGCCTTCTATGTTGAAGAGCTCAGGTGACTACTCTAGTTCTCTTCTCCTCCCCTGAGGAGGAAAAAACGCAAACAGCCCTATTAGTATCAAATGAGGCAATAAAGTTATTGTCAACACCTCCAAGGTGCTCTAATGTTCTTGGAATACTGGGTTTGAATTCATACCAGCTAAAAGCAGTATTTTTCTTATATTAATATATATATATATATAGCAGTACCACTAGAGCTCTTGAGATTTCTAGAGTTTGACCAGCAGAGTTGATGGGGAAAAGGATAATGTCTGACATACAAGAAATTGAATTGTGAATCAAGTTCTTTACATTGGTATTTTCCAGCCTGAAATGTATGTAGATTCTCCTGAAAACATAAGGTCCAGAGCATTTGTTATCTAAAGTAAGCTACAATTTATCACCTTAGTGAGATCCTGTTAGCCAGATCTCTGTGTAGCTGTGTTTTCTTTCCAATCATTTTCAGCTTTCCCTGTTTTTTCTCAGCTGACAGTTCTGTCCACCGATTCTGTAATTACTGTCTATCATTTTAAGTGACGGGCTAAGGGCCAATATCTAAGGTCAGGGCCATGAACATCTGACTTCCCTTGAGAGTAGAACTGGCTGAGTAGGAAGAATATTGATTCACAGAGTAGCTCAACCAAAAAGAAGGAACATTTTCAAATGCTTTTGACCTAATAGTGTCCAAGCATCTCTACTTGAAGTAAGTTAATGAAGGGGTAAATCATATCTTGTATGAATCATGCATCAAATCACAAAACAAGAGAGACTTTTAAAAAGAAGCCCAGAGGCTAGGTGCTCAGTTCTGGAAGCATGTCTGAAACAGGGTTTAGGTTTAAAGAAATTGCACAAATGTGCCAATTTGACCCCTGTCTGAGTGGAAACTGAACTGCCTTTGTGGCTACTGCAGTGGGTCTATGCTGTTTTACTTTTCACTTACATGCTCCTATTCAAAATGAAATCTAATTCACACAAAGGGAGAGCCTGAAACTTATTCTTCCCTCAGATGATATAATTTAATTTAGAGAGGAAAATAATTATATTTCATTTCTATTTATTTTTTCTTCCTTTCCCACCCATACTTGTAGACTTGAAACCCTCAGTTGACAACTCTTTTCATCATTGGGTAAGAACCTTGATTACAAAGTACTAAAAACTTCCCAAGCTACTTAAAAACATTGCAGATTATGTAGAAAAAATTACCTCCCTCACATCTCCATTTAAAAAAAAAAAAAAAAAAAAAGGCAAAGATGATTCCATTATATCATTCACGACTTTTAAGAAGCTTCTGAGAACTGAAGTGTCCATCTTCCATCTGATAGAAATGCCACTTCGGAATCTGCTGGTATTTGATTATCTGGAACCCTTGAAATCTGTGTTTGTGTCTGTGGTATGAATGAATGATGTGGAAATGTCAAATCAGCTTTTTATATGATGAACAGTAACAGAGAAGCAGAATAGTGATCTGAAAAGACCTTTAAATGTCTTGGCTGAGTTTAACTTTCTTGGCAAATCTTAGATACAAATAACTAAAACAGACTGTCCTGTAGAAGGGAAAAAGTGCCATGCAAGATGTGTCCTAATCTTCTGTGTTATCCATTCTGATACTTTTATCCTTGAACATGAACAATTTATGTTCAGGAAAACCAGAAATTTTATGTTCAGAAACCCAGGAAGATGGTTTCACTGTGACAGACAAGCATTTTTTTGAAACAGCTCAGTGCTGGTTCCTTCAAAAGTATCTAAGTGCTTTCCATTGCCCTTTTTACAAAGAAATAGAAGGGGAATGGAGAAAAGTTCTAGATATTTTTGTATGAAAGTCCAACAGAAATGTTCCTGTCTTCATTTTTTTTTTTTATTTGAACTTGGATAGTAGGAAACTTGTGAAGTGCTGCTGACTAGCAGATCACTACTCACATCCACATGATAGTTAACTATTGCAAGGTAGATGAACAGTGAACAAAAATAGTCTGGATGGGTTAGAAATGAATATTAATTTTTTTGCATGCACTGAGCTGTTTTATTTCAAGTTTTATATTTTCTCTTTATTTCCTTCTTTTGTCTATCTGCTCTCCCTGGCATTCACAGCACACCAACCTTTTAATGAGCTGCTGTAGTGCAAAGGGGTCCAAGGGTCTTCATCTTGGGTGGAAAAGGGAATAATTAAATGCTGAAAAGGTGGTGCAGTCAGATGGAGTGGAAATGAGGGCACAAGGAATAATGAACAAAGTGAGGGCAGTTTTGATAAATCTCTTTAGGAGAGGGTTGTGTCGGCCAAAGCCACTCTCTGATGTGGCATGGTTTTGCTGTACTTTTACACACCAATGACTGAGGGGAATGTTCACAAAATCTTGAGGAAGACTGCATACAACTTGCTTTGCCTTCCCAGGTTGGATGTTGCATGGAGAGAAAGTGACCTTATACCTTAAAAGGCAATGTATAAAATGCTGATCCTTTTTTCTGCTTCAGAGGCAGATCAATTAAGGGCTTTTTGTGCTATATTTCGCTTGTGCTCCTAGAGGTTGAGAGCAGCATAAATATTTGAACACTTCTGTTATTATGGTCAAGCAGTACAGGAGGAAGCCAAGCCATGATTAGGATGGGATATTTGGCATCTGTGAACGTATAGGAAAATAAGTGGTCTGTGACATGAAAGAAACTGTTGCAGGTAACTTCTGAAATGATACCAGATCTGGCATAGCAGGCAATAGCTTAAGGGTAGGGCCTACCTTCTCAGGGACCTAGAGAGGTTAGAAGAATGGGCCAACAGCAAACTTAAGAAATTGAGCAAGGGCAAATGTGAAGTTCTGAGTCTGGAATAGAATCAACCCCTGCAGCAATATGGGCTGGGGGCAGGCTGACTGCAGAGTGGGTCTGATGAGAAGGACCTAACAGTTCTGGCAGATAGCAACCTGACTGTAAGCCAGCCATGTGCCTTGGTAATGAAGATGGCTAACAGCATCCTCAGCTGTATTAACAGGAATAGAGCCAGTAGATACAGGGAAGTGGGTATTCTCTGTTCAGAAATCATAAACTGATGTCAGCGAGGATTCTCAGGAGGGAACTGCTAGAGGAAGAGTTCAGAAGTGAGATATATATATATATTTTTTTTAAATTCAACCATGAATTTCTGGAGTGTGAAGGACTACTTCTGCTACCTTGGCTGAAGCACTTTGATAATGGAGATGAAGAACATGTGCAAGATTAGGAACAGCTGCCAAAGGTCATCCTAGAACCTCAGAATGGAGAATTGTCTGGCTGGACTGCAGGGCCATCAATGAAAGGAAGAGGGCCTGCTATGGGAAGGATCAGGCATTTTAACTGAGTCACTTTTGCAGGTACCTGTAGCCACAGTAGTCATCTGACAGCTGTGACACTCCCACCCATCCCCTGCATCTGGCTAGATATGGGGACCCTACTGTATCCAGATTGAAGCTAAGGATAGCTTTTATCAAAAACAGGAGTTTCCACTTGAATTCAAATTTCTGTTGAAAGATATTCCTAATTAACTGAACTGTGCATAGGGAGTCAAAGGCATTTTAGAGCAAAGCTGGCACCTTGCTGTCTGTGCTGGCAGCTTTTGAGACCATATGCTAATCGAGACTGCCTGGAGATGTAGTGAGGTTGAAGATGTATCTGGCTTGATGGAGATGGATGTTCAGCCCCAGATCTATCACCTGTCACCACTTCTTGGTGATGAGCACTGGCCAATCTGTGAGTGTGTGTCAGTAATGCAGCCATGGTTTTGCCTGTGGTTCTGGACTTGTGTAACCCTTCATTCTCTTGGGTGGAAGATACAAGAGGTAACCTTTGTTCTAAAACTAAGTACTTTCACCAAAGACACTTTACAGAGGAAAAAGAACAAGGCTTGCTTTTTCTGTCTCCTTTAAAGGATGCCAAACTTATCGTTGAAGATCTCCAAGAAATTCAATCTTCCATCCCCATTTTATATATCCACATCTGCTGATGTGCAAATGTGGAATGTGAGGCTTGGGTTTTTAATGACTATTTTCTGACTTTTTATTCTGAGTAAACACAATAGGAGCTGTACATACTGATTCAGGGAAAGAAAACCAGCTCAGGCATCTTCTTGGGACTGACCATGTTGGTTTGAGGGTTATGTGGACACTGACTCCCCACAGCATTTCTGAGCAGCAGGGAAAATGCTTGGAAGAGAAGACAGAATCCTATGCCTTGCTTCATTAGGTTTGTCTCTGTCTCTTTGTAGGGAACAGAAGGGGGGAGATCTTCAACTGCCTAAAAAACTGAAGAGTTTAGATTAGGGCATGCTAGTGTTTATGACCAACCTAAGGACCACAGTAGCTAATACTTGATAACCACCCATTCCTGACTCACTGGCATAATATAGATCACTTTACAGATGGATCTGAGCAGGAAGATTTTGTCATGCATGTTGGAAATAGTCAAAATTAATCTTTCTAGATCCATGGTAGGATGCTGTGACATCCCAATTTTTATTACTTTATGTTGTCAGCATGAGTGTTGAAAATAAAAACCAGCCAAAGGCCTAAGATATACATTTTTAAACAGTTAATCTATTTAAGAAATCAAATGGGGAAAGATTAACAAAAAAACAAGGAAACTTAAATTTCTGAAAGACCCAGCAATTTGCCAGGATTTGTTGCAGACATCTCCAGGAAGAACACAGCTATCTAAATCTCAAGGTATGACTACTCTAGAGCCAAGAAGAGGTATTTGGAAAGACTGTGCCCTATACTAACATACTGAAATGATTCTAATTATTTCTGCTTCTCATAAGAGCTAATTAACTGAAGAATAGGGTCACATGGTGAAGTGGCTACCTACTTTCCAGGGTTACCAGTTACCTTCTTTCACCTGAGGCTGTTAGGAAATATTGGTGAAATCAGGCAGAGTGGGTTCAAATACCTTCTATGTTACTGTTTATTGCCTGCAACAATTTTCAGCTTTCAGGAAAAGAACAAGCAATGTGTAATTAGCTCAATTTTTCTAGTCTGACTTTACTAGCCGTTGTTGTAAGGGAACTAAATAAGATGGTCTCTTGCCTCTTTAAATTCAGGACAGCTAGCTGCATCTTTACTGGGAGATATTTTGTCTCTGCCAATTAGTTCCCAGCTGGAAAGAATATTCAGCAAATAGTTACCTTTTTTTTTTTTTTTTTTTGCATATTATTGAGTGTTTGTTTATGCCACTTTTGTGGCAAAGGCCTGTTTCTGCATGGAGTAGTGAGGTTTTCTGTGAAAATTATATTGACCATTCAGATAGCTAAATTAGAAATGAACTTAATATTGCTAAGTAGGGATTGGGGAAAAAAATATTTAAGGACGTGGTAGATTCAGTATCTCATGAAACCTTTGTCAAGATTGGCACTTTTCTGCAAGAGATTTTCCAGGTCAAATGAGCTTGGGTTTAATGTGAGAGTCTAAAGGATGTATTACAGAAAAAGGGAGATAACGCCATTACAATGTCCTTAAAAGCTGTGGATCTGGTTAAATTACAGTGGTTCAGTAGACAGTGAGAGTCTCTTTTGTGTGTATAGCACTGATACAACTGAAAGTTTGAATAAGGAGCTATAGAACTTTATAGAACAATTAGCTCTTTATACAAAAAAAAAAAAACCAACAACAACAACAAAACAAACAACAACAACAAAAAGTAAAGAGCTAAAAGTTCCAGTATTTTCAGCTCTTTTTCTTATGTCTCTAGTGTAAATTCTTATGTTTTTCCTTCTATACCTTTACTTTGGTGGTCTCTTCCTTGTGGATTCATCTTTATTCCCTGAGTGGCTCTTGCTGGCTTGCTACATCACCAACTTGTCATGATGTCATGTATTAACATCATATGTGATGTTGGGAAGGATGTAGTAGGTTAGGGAAAAGCAGGGTGGGGGAGAGAAATGTAACCAAATATGAGACTTCAAAGTGATTGTTTTCTGCCTTCAGGTTTGGCCTGTGCTTGAGCCATATGCTTAGTGATTCTTGTTACCTTATGTGTTTCACATAGTGATTCTTAAAGGGAATATAGAATGCAGAAAGAGCTGAATTGGTGGCCTTTAAGCTCTAGGACTGCCGAATACTGAACAGTTGTTTCACTCCCTATTTTTATTACTTACTGTAATCCTTTGAAACCTTACCTCATGTTTTAAGTGACAGCCAAAATAAATAAATCGGTTCTTTGGGCTGATGTTTCTCCTGTAACTTCTGATTGTACTAACAAGAAGGCAAGAGTAGTGTTGCACAAAATTTTTTAGGTTATGACTTTAATTAAGAAAAGTATAGATATTTTCACGAGTGGAAATGGTGAAGAACTCAGTGCTTTGAAAAAGATACGACAACTAAAATTTTAAAATTATCTTTTAAAATGTGGAATCATTGAAAAATAGGGCTGGAAGAGACCACAAAAGATCATGTAGCTCATGTCTCTGCCCTGTGGCAAGAGCACCTCAACATGAACTGCTTCTGACAGAAGTGTGTTCAGCCTCATCTTCAAGGTGTCCAGGCTACTTAAAACAGACACTCCACAGAAAGTCTCAGTAACCTATTCCTATGCTTCACTTTTACTTTGTTGTAAGCAAAGTTTCTCTTAATATCTAGCCTATATTTTCCTTGTAGGCACTTCAGATTGTGACTCCTAACCTGTATACTGCAAAACTGAACAGTTTGTGCTCTTTGAAAAAAATGCTCCAACCTAGTTTAGATAGGATTAGGATAATGAATTAGGATGATTTTAAACATCCTGATTGTTGTTCCTCATCAGTTCTGCCTTTTTTCTTTTTGGTAATTTATTAATCCATTACAAGTTCCTGTTCCTCTGACAACATGTTTAATGAGAATCAGCTTTTCTTCATCTCAATCTCTTTCAGTGAAATGGATAAATAGTAACCCTAGCATAATAACATTTGTATTACTATGGAATATGGAAGGAGGAACATGTCATAAATATGGTGAAGAGATGAAGAGAAGTCCTGAAAAGAGATGCTGGGAATAAAAAGAAAAGCCACCTAAAACCTGTCTCTGAAACTCTATCATTTTTATTGCATAATTGGGCATTATTGCTGACAACTCCTCCCTTATGATTCCCTTTAAGTTTGAGCATCTGGATGGGTGTTGCACAAGAGCCCAGTTTTCTTCTCCCTATACAACAGAGTTTTGATTAATTAATCATTACTTCAGTTTGAATAATACATTAAAGATGCACTTGAATCTGCTTAGAAAAAGTACTAAAAAAAATAAATCAACGAAAGGAAGTATTGCTCTGGCTTCTGAAAGGATGTGCTTATCAAATGGTAAGGTAGTTGTAAAAGGTAAATGCGTCGTTGGTCAGTCTGTGTTTCTTTTCCTGCTTGTTTATGTAATTTCTGTACATTGAGTGTGTTGACAGGTACTTCCTCAGTAATTAAAGTCTTAGCAGCATTAAGAGCAGAAGAAATAACCAGGTGTTGAGTGCTGAAATGAGGACTGGTGCCTGGGTCATTCTGATTCCTGAAGCATCTCTGGGGGTGGAAGAGCTTGGCCATGCCAAGCCGAGGGGCATCTGTACCTAAGCTCAAGAGAAAGTACTCTCTTCTCCCTAAGGAAAGAACTGTGGAGAAATCCAGACCCAATGTAAAACTAATGTTGCTAGTCTTGTGTGGCAAGAGCTGCAAGGCACAGAATGTACCTGTGGGTGCTGATTCAGATCTGCCTTCCCAGGTGACCAAACAGAAGACCTTTCCAGTCTTTGCATAGACCAATACCTGATATCAGATGTGACACTTTGCCAAAAGCCCCTAGCCTGAAAGCCTGCAAAGATGAGCCTGATCCTACTGTGATCTCACTAGTGTGAAGGTACTGCTAGTTTTTAACCACAAAAGCTCTTACTAGAGCTTTCCTCCCCCCACACTCCTTTAATCCATTTTCAAGCCTAGCAATGCCTCATGTTTACCCAGCAGGCCCATGTGAAAAGGTCAGTTTTATTTCTTTGACCTTTTTCATCTTGGTAAACATTGGCAGCTGGAGGTCCTCACTGCAGACATGTCAGCTGCAATGAAATGGTGTTACAGGTAATGACATGCATACAGAGCATCTCTGACCTCTCTGCTGTTTGCCCATCACCTCAGAAGTCATCCTGAAATCTTAGCCACTGCAGAAGCAAGGAGACTGATTTGCTTTCAAGAAACATACAGGTGGACTCTATTTCCCCTTCTCCTTTCACTTGGGAAATGGGGGGTATTATTTGTGTTTTTTCCCTTTATGAATATTTAAGATCTTAATTCAAAATCATAGAGGTATAGGTGTACTTACTACTAGTGTGTAGCCATGTGTTTTGTTATTGATGTCTTAGTCCCCCTTTTGTTAGCTTATGAGGATTTTTTCTTTACTAGATAATTATGCTTTCCTAGTTTAATTTGTTTTCTGAACTGGGATTCCATGTCTGAAACTTATGTGGACTGAAGTTTTGGTAAGGATGAAGGGGAAATAAAGAACAAGGTACCCACTGAGATTTGGATTGTGGCATTATATCAGAATCAACCATAACAAATTCACTAAAACAAATGCTGTTGCTGTGGAAGCAAAGAAACAGCATGAACGCCATGAGAAGCAGAGTTTTGTACCACTTCAGTTTTAGATTTATTCCCTATAATCTCCTGGTCCTTCTTTGTATTTCTGAAGACTGACATTAAATAGGAACCAGTGTCTTTGATGCCAATGTTAATCTGTGGCTATGTATTACCTTCAGCCACTGCTCCAAATCCTGTAGTTCCCCTCTGTGGGAATATGCATGGGTATGGAGAAAACATAAGTTGCCGTATGTTAGGGCTGCAAGTTCTCCTAGGTTCAGTGGTAGTCACCCAATCCCCATCAGAAAACTGATGTTCTTCTGCCTATCCAGTGCAAAGCAAAAGCTCTTTTACTACCTTTGGCTTCTCATGTATCTGAGTATCTTCACTCAGTCAATTACCTTCAATGTTCAATGTGCAGAGTGTTTTTCACCTTCTGCAATGTAGTGAAGAACTTGTTGATAAATTTTGATAAAATTTTGACAAATTTTGTGGTTAGATTATTACGATTATTACCATGCAAAATGTAGGTTTCTATGTGTGAAAGCTTTGGCTTAGTGTCATATTAATGATCTGGTACTAAACTTTCAAAAAGCAAAATCTTTTTTTTTTTTTTTTTTTTAATAAATTTCTGGGTAATGATTGGAACACTCCTGGAAACTTTAAGTCCTTTTGTCCCTTGGTAATACTTCATTGTGGTTGTTGCATTTTTAATATTTGGTTTAAGATAGTGACATGTTCTGATCATTTCTTTTGAATGCATGAACATCTGTTTTTTGTTGTGGTTTAGTGTTGTTTGCTGTTGGCTGGGGATGAAAGGAGAGATCAAATGGTTTGAAGTTGGCTTTTTTGTTTTTTTTTCAAAGTTGCCTTTGTTCATAAGCTACAGCCCAGGAACTATGCAGCAATTCTAATTGTGACTGACAAGCATTGATAGGAGGAAAATGTGGCTGAAGATATATTCACTGTGCTAACTCAGCAGTGCGAGAAAAATCTTAAAATTGCACCATAAAATTGTGCAAGCCTTACCTAATGGAGAGATGAGGTTGTAGAAAGAAAGCGCTTCATTGTGCAATCTGTGCACACTGCATGGTAATTAGAGACCTGCCACTTTGCCCAGGAGCTGAAAAGAATTTGTTATTCTCTGCCTGGTGACCCAAGGGTGAGGATGTAGGTCCCTGGACCTGTGACAGTTCTAAGTGAGGGGGGGAGGAAGTGAAACCACTCTGCCTATAGCTTATTGTAATCTAAATTGAAGCCAACATCCTCTTAGCAGGTCATGGTTTATGGGCTTTCTGCTTTGTCCCTCCTCTCTTTGAATATTTTTGTATTTCATACAGTAACTTGATGGTGGTTACCTCATGTCATTAAACAAAAATGTCAAAGAAAGGCCATTCCACCCTGTGCCTTGAATGATATATCTTTGAAGATGAATAGATGACGAGCTTCAATGTCTAGCAAGAAATTGGAGAACTTTGGATGCTGAAATGGATGATTAATGCATCTGAAAGTATGAACAATTGCTTGCTTGCTCTGAGTGATGTACTCTTGCAAGCCTGATGAATATCATTTCATGATTTGTATTGTATGTGTCTGGCTAAAGCTTTCTTTAAATATCTGCCACATCTCTCTGTTTTGGAGAGAATGTGCTGTCAGCTCTGGCAAACGGAGAGATCACTTTGCTAGACTTGTACTGAACAAATACTTCTTTTAAATGAAGACACCTCTTCTATGTTTAAAGTTAAGCAAGAAAAATCTGTCCTACTGAAGCTAGTGTCTGAGCTCCCACTGGGCAGAGAGGAGATGATATCACTCCCAAAGGATGAGTCATAAAACATGTTGGGTGAGTCAGAAAATGTCATAGAAGTTTTTATAAGTATATATGACTTTTTCCTCCAGAAGAGACTCTTACTGTTGTGAAGAAGTGTCAGGACAATCACTTTAGACTCCTAAAGTCTACCTTAATTTCTAAGAGTTGCAGTCTACCCTTAGTTAATAACTTCACTTAAAAGCTAAATTTTGGGGTGAGGGGGTTGTAAGTACACCATCCCATCTCTTTAAGTTTTGAAGCTGGGGATTTGGCGCCAGAGTTTTGGGCAGCACAAAGTCTGGTGTCTGCATGCTCAGCCTACCAGTCGCTCCCCATCAGTGAGGTTGCTTCCATGGCCTGTTTGCTAAAAGTTGCACTTTTTCCCAACTGTTATGCTTAAGAATATTCTAAGTTGATTTTGAATAAAGTTTAAATTGCAGGAATTCTTATAACTAAGAATTAGTTACTCATTTTATTAGATATTCAGTCTTGGTGTTCACAAACCCTTTTGATTGTGTCACTGCACCCTCCACTGCAGCGGGATGTTTGAGGGTGGGAAGAAAAAAGAAAAGCACAACCATGCTATGCAGCACTGCAAGAAGCAGAGAACCTGGAAGCAGAATGGGATCAACAATAATGGTAGTGTTACTAAGGGATGGATCTGGTCTGTTTAGTCTCTGTTAAAACGAAGGGATGAATTTTCAGAGGCAAACAGTAATTACCTCAATGGGAACGTGGTCAGGGTATTGAATTAACATTATTGGGGGTGGGGGGGTGAGGGGGGGAAGGCAATAGTCTGGATCTTTAATGATTCTTGGGGTTAGGATCTTCACTTTCACATCTGCTCTGAAAGATTACAATTTCTGAAGCACTGCGGAAGATAACTTTGATTCTGTATTGACTTAAATGGGAAAAAATGCTGCCCTGATATTTCAAAAATAAAAACAAAAGTTATATTGGTTGTCACAATACTGCAGAATAGGGTGAGGTGTACAGAGATATGGATGGGACTGATCCTTTGCTTCCTGCTAGTCCCAGCTGAGTGCCAGACATGGCACCTTTTTGCTCTGTGCATTGTTGCACTGAGTTCTTATGACAAGAACTACTGTAAGGGGCTATTTCTACATATTAAGACAGCTGAATGTGGTCAGACTTGCTAATGTGCGATTCATTTGACTTTGTATCTCCAACTTAGTGGCTGTAGAGATTTTCTATCACCGTATCATCAGTATAAAACCTGTTTTGCTCCTATTGTCCACAAGTTAAAGATGCACCAATTATTTTGTATGGTACTGGAACCCCACTATTTCCACATTTACAGCCCTCTGTGGGGGGGAAAAGCAAATTTGCTAAGCAGCTTATTTTTCACACAGGGAAGTTCTAATTTAATATCCTTGGGAAGTTAATGTGTAGAAGAGTCTCAGCTTCTCTAAGCATTGGACTGCAAAACCTTCTCTATTAAAAGCTTCCTTGGACTTGATCAATTCATTTGTAACCTCTCTAAGTATGAATATAAATGCTGCCCACCTGATTAGCTTGCTTTACAGTACTTCAAAAGCTTTGCTAAAACTGTTCAAGGTAATAAATACCTAATGAGCACTGAGCCTCCTTCCTTGACAAATAAATAAATAAAGCTTAGCACAAACTCTAGGTAATGCTTTCAATCAATCAGTGTAAATTCTTCTTTGGCTGCAAAAGTGAAACCTGAGATGATAAAAATGCAGTTGCTTTGGATGTGCTACACTGATTATATTATTTCTTTCCTCACCCTGTAATAAGGACAAACACAAGTCATTTTCTTTCCTATACTAGTTCAAATGCATTCTACTGGTAGTCTCATATCCTCTTCTGGTCTGTAGTAATTGCAACATTGTTATATTAATATTTAAAATCATGTGGCCTGTTGGTATTAAGTTTATTGGACTGTGATACTTCCATGAGAATAAGTCAAGACTTCAGAAAGAAAACCTTTTACTTGCTTGTGGTCCTATTGCCATTCTTTAATTCTCTCACACGTTACTGCTTGAGCAAGTGATCTTGTTGGTACTAGGTCTATTTTTGAAATATTCTTATAGAAGAATAAGATACCTAAATGGTCATGATAGTAGGTAATGAAAACAATGGCTTAATGTTCATCATTCCTCTCATCTTTTCTTAATATGGCTAGACAAGACCGCTATGGTGGAGGCGACCTGTAAGCATTAAAGGGATGGAATTTCACCGATCTCAGCAGGGTCCATCATAGGTGATCCATGTTACTTCTTGTTCTTTATGTTGATCAGCCTGGTCTTTCATATTTTGTTCTTTCATAAAAGCTCAGGTTTTTGAGTGATTTATTGAAATCCTGTGACTAGCAAAGCTTTTTTTTTTTTTTTTTTTAAAGCAGTGTGACCACTGCTGCTGGCAGATCTAAGAGGTCTGCTGACTTGTTCTAGCCATTTAGGGACTCTATCAGTAAGAATAAAACAAAACACTTGTTATTCCTTGTTTCTTTTTACACATTCCAGAAGGAGGACTAGTTAATTGCCTTTTAATTGTGCATCATGCTTCTGAGGAAGAGCGGAGTGATTTGTATCCCATGCTTGATTTGTGATTTGCTTGTGTTTCTAAGTGTTTAACATAGGGTGCCTGCAACCCACTGGTGCAGTCCTTCCTTGATATTCTTGTGACACCAGCAAAAACATGGTAGATAGTGGGTGCGTTTATCTCAGGTTAGAAAAGGAATGCAACCTCTGCTCATTGCACTGCAGCCACCCATACATTCATGGTAGCTCAAGAAATAAAAGCATCTGTAGTTCTGATGAATGTGGCCATTTTTGCAGGGATTTCACTCAATGAAATCACTTTTTCTGATGAAAACAATGATGATTTTTTTTTGTTTTCACTGAATCGCTTCCTTCTCATAAGCACACATTTTGCTCATATTTGCTTCTTCAGATTCTGCTGAAAAATCACTTCTTACATCCCTCTTTGATAAATCTAGTTGAAAACAAATATTTCCTAAAGTAGGCCCTGGTTCAGGTATAGAATCTTTTTAATAATCTCAGGTGATGTCTTGAGTTTTATCCAGCATTTTTCATATATGGATTACGAATGTCAAATTGCTCTAATCTTTTTAGAGCATATGTGTATTATCACTAGCAAATTTTCAAAATATTTTCTGGCAGCTCTTAGGAGATAGTCATACTGAAGAAGGTTGGTTTAGTCATAATTTGAAAAATTAATTATCAAACTTCCAAGTAAAGTTAGGAGAAAATATGCCTTGTCCTTTCTCTTCAGAATTGTGTTGATCTGACAACATCAGTGGTTTCCCCAGTTCACTTGTTTCACCAAATCAATATAAACCCCTCCACCTCTGCAAAACAACAACAACAAAAAAGCATCTTTAAAAACAAAACATGGGGGAACATGTTTGAACATGGGGGAAGAAGGAACAGTACTGTTCCATGTGGGCACGTTACTTTTTTTTCCTATGTATTTTGTGTCAGTAAAATTCATGGGGGAGAGAAATGAGGGCATCTCTATGTGTTTTGTGTTGATCTAACAATCACTGTGAATACTAGTATTTTGAAATAGATATTTGAATTTTGAAATAGATATCTTTATATATGTATATACATACATAATCATTTAGAATATCTAACAGTTTTGCGGGTTGAAGGTTTCTGTTTCTAAGAAAAAGATTTGTTCATAGCCTTGACTCTTTACTTATCCTTATTGCACTGAAGATAGTAGTAAGAAACGTGATTTTGCTTGTTGTGCCCTTTTCCTGGGAAATCATTCTGGTTAATAGCCTGCCCTTAGATGGGATGAAACAAGTGCAAAGATGTTCTTTGACTAAGAGAGAAAGTAAATGGAAAATAAAACTTGTCAAATAATATGTAATGGTGAAGCTGATTCTATGTGCTGTATGACAGCATCTTTCTGTTCTGGCAAATTGCACCTTTAGGCAACCTTTTCTGTAGCAGGGGCAATCTGCTTGTCTGGATCTGTAGTGCAAAGATTGTCATCATTTATGTCTTCATGTCACCTCAAACAGGCTCTAAAATTCCTGTGCTAATCTTTAATACTGTAGAGGAAAGAGAAAACTTAGTTTTTGAAACATAGTATGCATTTGGTGTCTTTTTGCTTATTTTTGTGCCAGTCTGGCAAACACAGGAGACGTTTGAGTAACTGTTTCCCTGTTGCATAACACATTTTTCTTGCTATATTAATATTATGACACCTATTATCTTTGTGATTAAAACCCATGGCAAACTGCAAAGCAGTGCATTGTATATATTAAAAGTATTTTCACAGTAGATGTAAAAGTAGTCACCAATTTTTTTTTTTTTAATGCAAGTAATAGCTTTCAGGCCCAGTGACTTGGCCTATTAAAGAAATATAAATCCTTCCCAACTTGATTGTCTGCATCAATGATGCATTCCATCTTGCAACAATTAACTTTTGGGATTCATGTGGGCCTTCATTCTGCTGAAGGCCACCATCTGCTAATGACTGAATGTTCAGGGCAGTTCTTGCTTGATGAGCATACTCTTTAGTCTCAAAGTTATATTCTGGATTTACTGAAGACTTCCTTAAAAAAAAAAAAAAAAAAAAAGCCTAGCTATTTTAGGAGATTTAAGACCCCTGTTCCCAAAACCAGGGAAAATGTGTCAAGAGTTGAGTTCAGTTTTCATACTAGGTAAAGGGTAACAAAAATTTGTGACAATTGTCCATGCATGCTTGCTGGGATTTGATTAAACAAACTTGAAAGAACATATTTTTTTTTTTTTCTGGTAAGCTCTTGGAAGACATGACAAGAGATGGAGAAGAGGTCTCTGTCTCACTGCTGGAGGATTCTGTTTTGAACAAGACAATGTCTTGGTCAAATCTAATGTGATTTTGGGGAGGGATTTATAATGTTGTGGAGTGTCTGGACTCAGTGGATGGACAGCTGAGGGTTAGGTGGAAAAGCGAGCAGCCTAACATTGAAGGAACATTGAAAGAAGATCACAGTTAGTGGTAGATTCAGCTGGGAATGAAAACTGAGATAAGGGTGGAAGGAGTACTGATCCAATGTTTCTAGTATATGAGGTCAAAGAGGCATCTTGGCCACCTTATCGCACTTCTGAGTGGTCAAAGTGCAGTGATTTATAACCACCTTTAACCCAGAACTGCCAACTCAAGCCTGCTGTCTGGAAAAAAAACAGTTCAATCTTAGGGGATTTACTAGTGAACAAATTACTGAGTTATGGATTTTTGCATCTCTGGCAGAGGTAGAGTCCTAGGGCACCTGTCTTGTTATCTGAACTCTGTTCAGAATCTTGACCAGCTTCTATTAATGTTACAGGCAACTCTAGCAAGCCAATGCCCACCAGCCCAATGTGAGCAACTACTTTAAGAAAAAAAAAAAAAAAAAAAAAAAAGAAAAAAGCACAGTTGTAGCCACAGTGGAAAGAACTGCAGTGCTAGTAAACACTTGGATAACTTACATCAAAGGGTTTGGGACGTTGAACTGAACTTTCTGGGTGGGGCATAAGTAGGAAAAAATAAAACCCCATACTGATGAAAATCTCCTTGACAGCCAGTTGACTGCAGATGGTCTGATGCCCGGTACTAGGCAGTGCAGGTAACAGCACCACACCACCTACTGAAAGGGTTAACACGGGGTAGGATTTCCTGCTGCAGATGATAATCTAATGCCCTTGATGTTCTTGTTAATAAATCAGGTTTGAGCTGCTGTTCCTGATTTTGATGCTGTCCTTGGGAGAGGTTGTCACACAGTTGCTTAAGAGGGAGCATAATGGTTTATGACTACAGCACCTGAAGTCCTCTCATGGAATGTGTTCCCAGGAGATCCTAATCATACAAAACTAATATTGCTTGGCTAGTGATAATGTCATGCTGCCAAGCTAAGTTACATGGCTTGCTGTGGCAAACATCTGACTGATTAATTTTAATTCAACATAAATAGAGTGTCAAGGAAATACCGTAAATAAAAAATGGCTCTACATGTGAAGCTATTAGTTGGAGGACTGATGAGCCAGAATGGCATTGCCACGTTTCTCAGTAACCTCTGACAGTACTGGTGAGGTAACAAGTGATCCTTGGCTCAGCTGTGGAAAAAGTGCACTGAGGACTGAGAAGCCCTGAACAGAAGGAATTTCTCTGAGAGACAATAAAAAGAGAGAAAACATAAGGAAGGAGTAAAATGTGGATACAGGGTCATGAAGTGAGGTTCCCAAGGCTGCTGGAAAAACTTTGTGGCAGAGTAAGCACTGCAAGCTCTACCTTCCTCTGGTGATTTCAGAGAGTTCAGTGCAGTTTTTATCCTTATACCACCCAGAGCTATAAAAGAAAGTTTACTGCTTTCTGCTTTAACTGATGAAGGAGCTGAGACGGGCTGAAGGGAAACACCACTGTGAAGGGGATAGGGTGAAGTATTGTCTGCTTCATTCCCACAGTTTGCGCTCATCTCCCTTACTGAGGTGACTCCTTGTTGATGGAGGCAGTATGTGGTACGCCTCTGCTGGGTGCACTCTGCTATGATCAGCTGCAGGTTGATATTACTGATGAAATTAGCTAACAGACTACTATTCCTGTAGCAAGGCTTTTTTATAATTTCAGCCTGAAAATAAGGTGTGTGTGTGTCAAAATATATGTGAATGAAATGAATCATTTAAGCTCCACTCAAGTAGCCAGTTCAAATATATTCACTCTGGCCAGATCTTTTTATATTCATAATCTGGTTGCTCACTTTGGACTCAATCCACAGACTTTCCTTTTTGTCTTTTTGGGCGTTATATGTAAGCAGCTAATCATATTACAGTCAATAAATGACTTGGAGTTGCAGTAGGTCATTAGATTTCATTATTATCATTATTATTATTTTCTCTGGAGTGTTCTGAGAGAAACTGACTTGAATATTCTGAGATCATGATGGAAGAAACTGGAGCCTTGCTTTCATTGTATGGGCTTCTGCTAGTCATTTGCATGGTGGGCTACGGTGATTTAATTACACAGGGTATATGAAGAAAAGAATGGCTTTCTGTCTGGAGTACTCCTTTCTGTCCAGAGTGCTGGACTGGAGTTATGAGCACTGTTATGTGCTGTATACCTTGCTTGACTTAGGCAAATCATTCTCGTTCAGTTTTTTCTCTTATGCTAAATGGGGACAGTAATTACCCACTTCAGAGGAGGGTGTGTGGCTGAAATTAATGTTTATCATGTACTCAATTTCCCTGATGAAGTTTGTAGCTCTGCTGAGTGCAGTTATTTCTGGATTTTGACTTTTGTTCGTGAAGCATGAAAAGGTTGACTCCAGAAGAAAGGGGGTAGTAGGATGTAGTCTGAAGAAGAGAAAAATAATAATAATAATTATTTGTATTTATATAAATGCAATTAATTGCTAAATATTTTAAAGCATTAACATAGCTAATACTGCCTTTGCTACTGAAATGAAACTGCTCTCTGGAACACAAGGAGGTAAATAGCAAGGCAGAAGGCTTTTATTTTATTTTATTTTTTTATTTTGTGGTAGAAGAAGTGAAAATGTAAACCTTTGAGGATAGCCCTTGGTGGAAAGACATCTTTAGGATTCTAAACACAGTTCACCTTGTGGATGTGACTGAAAAATTTGGTCCCCGTTATTGGCTTCGGTTAACTTGTTTAAAGAAATTGAAATCCTGATTCAGCACAAAGTGCTTATTTTACAGTATGTTATTAATTGGAATACGTTTTCAATCCTATCAGTAGATATGTAACAATGCAAGTTTTGGTATAATGACCCAAATGTTTTTTTTTTTTTTTAACTGGATTTTGTGTACCATCTGCAATTTCTGCAAAACTATTTTCTGTCAGTTTCTCAAATGCAGTGAAACCTAATACGCTCCAGCCTTCATACTGTTTGCTGGAAAACAAATTTATGCAAAGCTGGTCAACACTGAGGTCTTGGTGGTAAATTACATTGTGGTAAATGAGTTGCCTTGTCATGTTGAACAAAAATCTTCAGTGTGAGGGGTCCATTGACAACGATCTTGCTTGTGCAATCATGTATTGCATCCAGAGGTACTCAGTTTTTACAGCAGATCAGGTTAAGTAGAGGCTTAGCTCTTGTCAGCACAAGGGAAATTACCCTCAAAATTAAGCAATTTATGCAGCTTTCAAATTGGGATGACATCAAGGATATGTCCAATGTAAAGAATGTTTTTAAGTGCTTTGCTGAATTCAGGCCATAATGGCGAAGTTCTTCACCTTTCATTGATGTGATGAGTAGCATCTACCAGGTGAATTACTACTCCTCTCCTTGAAATGCTGAGCTTTTGAGCCAGACTTAACCGTAACATAGATTTTCAGGTGGGTACTCTAGCATTTTCTGTAGAGTCCCTTTGATGCTCTCAGTGAATCCTGCTTAATTCATCTACCCATGGAAGGCCTCCAGAGAACTCTTGTTTTCTTATCCTGGAGTGGATTTTTATTTTCTAATAACTTCTCCCTGAATTTTGACTCTGATTAGCAGTGTGCCTGCATTTTAATAAATGTTCTTAAAGAGCTCCCTTCCGTCTTCCCCCAGCACTTAATTACAATGTGTAAATATGCACACAACCCTATTATTGATGTTAATCCCAATGCTGATAAAACCGGATAGGAGAGAATAGAAATGAATTGGAATACGGATAAGCAGAGGTCTTTCATTAGCCCAACTAAAAGTAATCACAGATCTCTTGCTGGTAATATACATCTTGCAGATACAGAGTACTAATTACTTCTGGCAGTGCTATGCTCCATCACACAGATAACTTTATTGTCATCCTGTGGTGATATAATGCTTTCACATACCAGTTGCTTCTTTGCTTCTTTCCTTCTTCCTCTCCTTGATGATATGACCTTACAGATCTTGACTCTTCAAACTATACCTTGTAGTGTCAAGGTTAAAGAAATCTGTCAATACCTTATTTGTTTTTGCTCAAAGTTTTCTCCAATGTTTGCTATAAAGTTTTACAGAAATCAGGGAAAAATCTTGTACATTAAATGTACCCAGGGTAATGTTTTATACAGCATCCAGTATGGTTGCAAATGTGTAATTGACAGATATATCAATTACCCCTTTCTTCTCAAGGAACCTGAAGTACTTCTGTATGTTTTGCATTGCATATATTATGTCTGTTTTTTTTTTTTTTTTTTTTTTTTTTTTTTTTTTTTTTTTCCAAATTGGAGTACCTGAAGTTCAGCTCTGAAATCGAATATTAGGGACAAACTCTTATAGCCTTAATTTCTTTTCAAAGTATACTAAATTTCATAAAAGCCTTTGTGTTTCTTACAAGAGGAAGGCAATTATTTGAAATGATTCAGGTTGCTGCTACAGCATGGCCCACTGGAACGTGTGGAAGCTGCTCGTTTTATTTTCAGAAACACTGAGTGTGAACCTAAAGTGCTGTATACATAACTGATATTTTCCAGTAGTTCAGACAAATGAAAAGGAAAAGGGCATTGTCTGGGCTGACTGAGAAGAGTAATTAAAGATGTTAAAAGGCTGAAATATCTTTCCCTCAAAATGCTTGATAACAAGATGATATTTTCTGTCCGAGATGGATCACCAGACTCTGCATGAAGTATTCCTAATTGTTGCTAATTAGCAAAAATGAAGTTTTCAAGACAAACAATTTATAGAAAAAAAAAACCATGCCATTAACATGGAGTCTTCACTATATTTTCGTATTATTTTTGAATACAAAGGGAGCAATGGTTCAACTGAAAATTAATCAATGAAATCATTTGTCATTATTATAAGTTATATCACTTTGATTATATTTGGTCAGAAAACGTTACTGATGAAAAATTTCTCAGCTTGCACTGAGAGTTCTGTTCAGAGTCCTTTAGAACATGTCTCCTAAGCAAAACTAGCTTAGAAATATCTGAGTCAACTGGGACGGCAAGTATAAGTGTATGGCATCAAGCTGCAAGTCCTGTGGATGTGCTCATGCAATACCATACTGTGTGTTTGCCTCATCCCCTCGCCTCTAGCCAGTCACTGTCATATGTCACTGGTTTCTTATTAGGGAGATACTGTGGGCTTTGAGAATATGAATAGTCAACTTGGCTTTGATATTGTTGTGTTCTGGCAGGTAAGCACAATCCTCTTTTTCAATGGGGAATATTTGTGATCATTTAATGCTTCCTTCTTTATGTTAATTCCCATCTCTACTAATAAAACCTTTTTTTTTTTCTTTTTTTTTTTTTAAGTAATGTGTTTTTGCTTGGAGATAAAAGCCCTTTCTGTGAGTTTGTGAATGTCTTTTGTAAGTACCTGTGTATGTGCTAACAGTTGCCAGAAACCACGAGGCAGAGTGTGCTGAGTTGTAGTGTATGAAAATTTCTGGACTTTGTTGGTCCCTGGAAAAGTGGTCTATCCTTATTAGAGCTTACTAAAAGGTGGTGTTAGTAAATACTGGTTGTGACCCACCTTGATGATGTATCAGAGGAAAAATCTATTTTTTTATAACAGCTCGACCAATTTTTGTTGAAATCCACAAACTCTTTAGCCATTCCTCCTGCTTATTTGTTATCCCATGTGCTTGCTTGTTGACTCTTAATTTTATGGGCTTGTCTTTCTCTTCTGGCTGAAAAACAAACAAACAAACAAACAAAAACAAAACAAACAAAACAACAAAAAAAAACCAGCTTGTGGTTTCATGAATGCATAGCAGGGTTTGGTTGCGTGACAACTCTTTGGTTGTGATATGGAAAAACATCACACTGGGTTTTGGCTGCTTTCTCTGTTTAAAGTGATGCCTGGTATTTTATTCTTGTTCTAGATCAAAACAGACAACATGGAAGGATTGCTCCTACTTTGTAAACAATTTACTTCAATTACTGTTTATCATAACATTTACAAAACTGTCACATTTAAATGCAATTTAATGAATTATTAAACATGTCAATCTTATTCAATGATAAACATGCATACATTTCAAGAAGTGGAAGAAAAATTATAGAAGAGAATTGTATGTTACCTAATATATAAAATTTAATATTACTTTTTTCCAAGTAATTTCTGTATATCATCTGCAAAAAGTCCAGGAGGAAATATTTCTTAAATCATGTAGGAATTTAAGCTTGTTTACGTAGAACCATATTGAAATTTATAGAAATCATCCATTTTGATTTCATGAAAGACTACGGGACTTTTATAATGTGTACTTGCAAACTGTGCTGCGACTTTTCTGACAAGGAGGGTGCAGGAAATAATAACATCAGTAGCTAAGGTGTGAGCTTGCTACAGATGAGCATGAAATGAAAAACTGTTTTGTAAGAGGCACCTGTTCAACAGAACTATGTAACTGTAGAAATGTAGCTTCCCAAATAGAGGATCCATATGTAAAACAGGGGATTGAAACAGCTAGCCTGAGATTTCCAGTTCACAGGGAAGTTTCTGAGCTACTTGCTAGACCTAATAATTACAGTCAGTTTTTTTTTTTTTTTTTTTTTTTTCCTGCTTTGCATTGTGGTGTGTAAAAAGAAACCTGGGCACTCTTCATAGGTGGGAGCTGCTCATGTCTCTCTAAGCAGCAGACAGAACAGGTTCTAGCTATGATGTCCCTTCCTGCTTCTTTCCATGTCATGCAACGCCCCAAAACCTGTACTATTTCCATACACCTTTTACATTAAAAAGCTTGAGTAAGGCAAAAAGTTGGGAACTGCTCAGGAGCTGCTGCGTCTTTAAAGTACCCTTGGAACATGCATGACAGTCATTGTAAAGGATCTGCAACTTCTCTCTTAGAGCTGCTCAAAGGAAAAACAGTGAGGTTAATTTCCAACACAGCTTGCCAGAGCCTATAACCCTGCAAGAATAAATACAGGCTTATTCCAATAGACAAAATAATGTTGGCTATTTTATCTCTTGGTGAACAGTGATTTTTTCATTGTTTGAGATCGCTCTGGTGGTCATCCGTATCTGGGATGGGCCCTGAAAAAGGAGGCTAAGATTTTAAAGCAGCAAAATTTTGCCTGCACCAAAGAAGAGACTTTCTACTGCTCAGTGCATTTAAGACTACAATTTATGAAGTAAAAGCCAGGCTAAGCATTGTTAATGTGCACTTGAAAATATGTTTGGCAATAAAGATGATGCAGACATGTCTCTCTTTTTCTATGACTGAGGTATAAAGCCCCCTCTGAGAACTGTAGGCTTTTAACCACTAGTGCATCTCAAACTAAGGATTCAGCAGAATTTCCCTATGAAACACTGCTTTGCTGACTAATGGAAATAATTCAACTATCCATCTTGATGTGCAAATGATGAGGCTCAGGTAATGACAGCAGATGCATATGAGCATCCTGAGAGGGTGGCAGAAAATGTGGATTTGGAGTGCAAGCTGATGATGCTGACCATTGATTTTGTATGGCTGACTTTATTTCCATTACTTAATATTTTAAACTTCAAGGTTGTATTAAAATGAGACAAGAGATGACTAGCATTCTTGTGTTGCATTACTTCAACAGCCCTGTGAAAGATGCTGCAGGTCTGAAAACAGTTTGCTTTCTACACACAGTTGCAGTTTTAAAACTTGTTTTTGGATGAAGAGGGGACTCTGGCACTGCTGTACAGACTCACAGGTGATTTCAGTCTAAACTAAGGAGCAAAACCATTTTAGATATCTGATTTTTAGAATGATTGTGTCTATTTTACAGGCCTAGAGCTAATAAATGTCAGTGTTATAGCCAGTATCATGAAATGAAACACAGAGAAAAACAGTCCACAAATACAGTTTAATTTTCTGCATGACGTTGCTGCCCTGTTTTCCTTGAACACTAACACTTAAGGTCTTCATCTCGCCTTCTTTTGCATGATGCCTGAAGGATTCGAAGTCACTTAGGAGATGAGATATGCCCAGTTCTTATTCATTTTGCATTTTTTTTAGACATCTTCCTTTTGTTTCTAGATGTTTAATGCTCTATATACTTTCAAAAAAAGGGAGAGAGAAAAGACTGATTGTTTGACTAGTTAGTGGTTTTTTTGTTGTTGTTTCTCTTCTCTGAGAAATGAATTTCTGGGACCTCATTCCTTCAGAGGAAGATAACAGCTGCCAATACAAGGTGACTTGTAAATGCAAGTGACAGACTTGCAAAGGCTGAATTTGGGCAGAAAAAAAAAATGACACTGTCTCATTATAGTGGGAATGATTTGTTTATGTAATTTTTTTAGTACCCTGCATAAAAGCAGATGACTTATCCTGTAAGTAGAAAGCAAAAGAGAATAACATCACTTCCGATTTAACACATTAGAGTGAGGTGGAAAAAACTCAGTTCGCTAGTTGCAAATGTTTTTAGTTGTCTAAATCACTAAAACTCCAGCAAGAACCAGGGACGAAAATTCTACTGAGGGTCAGGTTCTCTGTTATCGAACTGGTGGGAATACCTAAAAATACTTTAGAATAGACAATTATTTGAAATACTAAGAATTAGACAGCTCACAGGAGAATCGATTGTGAACCCCTTGCTGCAGGGGATTCTGTGTGTTTTCACATTTTATTGGTTTGGGGTTTTATCTGGAGTGGGAGGAAGGAAAAAATGGAGCAAAGATGGAAAGAAAATGGGTAAGTGATGAAAACAGCTGTTTGGAGACTTTTAAAGCTGTTGAATAATTCAATTTTCTTTGGGACTATTGAATGAGACCATACCTTTTTAATGCAAAACCAGACAAGTTCAGTTGAGCTTGATCGGTGCATTTTTGAATTGAGTTTAGATTGCTTAATTGTATTCTAGCCAAATCATCAGCATTAAAAGCATTTTAAGAACCTGCAATTGTAAACTGTTTACTTAAGATTAAAAAAAAAAAAAAAAAGAAACAAAATGGCATTGTTTAATAAGTAGAAAGTATTTAATTACATAGCAGATGACCTCAATCTAGGAAACTATCTACAGAATGTTGATAGGAAGCCCGTATAACTGAATTTATAAGTCTATACTAAAGGTCCTTTGCATATGTAGATATATTTATATATTGTACTGCTAAAGCACTTCATACCCATGGCTGTGCTGACAAGACAGGGATTTGGACTGCTGGGATGAAAGCAGTGCTGCTGTCCCTTGCCTGAGTTCTACCAGTGCCATCAATATAGCTGTTAAGTGCTTCCTTGTACTTCTGTACATTCAGGGTCATGTCACTTGTCAGTGCAGACTGGCAAGCAGGAACTTAAGTATAATTGAGACTCTGGGTCACAGCTCAAGCTAAACTGAGAAAAATACTTCCACTGATAATTTTTTCCATCAAAATTATTTTTACCATCATTCAGAAGGTGTTTTGAATTGCATTAAAAAAAAGCAATAAAACAATTCTGAGTAATAACATTTTTTTAAAAAAAGCTTTTCTCCTGTTGTCCTGTTGTATGATTTTTATTTTTTGTTTTCATATGGAGGCTTCCCCTCTTTTTCCTACTCTATTTCCCTACATCTACCTCCTCTTCTTGTCTACCAATTAATATAGGAAAGAGTTTTAGAAGGGCAAATCACAGTGAATATTTCTATTTCCTATAAATAATGAGGTTGTCACTTGATATGAGGTAGAGATATTTGTTTCATACCATCTTGCTTTTCTACCTCCCTTGCATAAAAAAACAAACAAGAACAAAACACAACAACAAACAAACAAAAAACACAACAAACAACAAAAAAAATAAACTCTGAAATCTTTACTGTGAATTGTTGTTTTTACCTATGGAAGGAGGAACTGTATTAATCAACTTAGATCAGAAGCAATAGTTCGCACATGTTTTAATGCAAGGTGCCTAGCACCATAAAGCTAGGACCTACTGAAAAAAGTTGTACATTGATAGCAAAATACTTCAAGGCAGAAATCGGTACTTGAGTCCTCAGAAATCAAAAAAGAAGTAGGTGATTTTTTTTTTTTTAACCCAGTAAGGGTGTAGTAAACATGTAGTAGGTATTAAACATGCATCTACAGGAGAAAAAAAAAAAAAGGTCTACTGCCCTTTCTGTCTGTCTTTCAATATCAGCCCCTAAAAGATCTAGGGTAAGATTAAAAACATAATAATAATTGAAAGTGCAGATCACTGTGTAAACAACATGCTCATATGGTGCCATGTCTAATTCGTGCTTGGAATTACTGTAATTGCCTGTGCAAGCTGGGTAATTGAGTGTGGAAATTATGACCATGATTTCCCCATTTACCTAAGCTGCAATGAAAGTCAGTTGTGCTTTATTTACATAGTGGCCTTTTCCACTAGGTCCTTTGGTGCAGATGGTTGCAGTGGGACTGATCACTCTGTGGCAGCACATTTTTTCGGAGGTCCAAGGATAGTGAACAGAGTGGGGCTGGAAAAGAGAGATGGATATGGGAGAGATTATCACCTAAACAACCTGTGCTGTTCAACCAGGAGCTGCTTTATCACCTTCCTCCCCCCCCCCCCCCCAACTAAGAAAGAAAAGCATTTTCTCAAGCAGCTCCAGCTCTTATAACTTGTAACCCATGAGTGATACTGGTATTTTAGTACTTTGCGTTGAATTGGTATGAAGACAAACATCAACATGGTGCAGTGCTAGCAGGGAATAACTCATCCTCTGGTGAGGGGACAGTGTGTGCGTGTGTTCTCAAGGTGCTGTGGGAGATGTGAGGGCTTCCCAGGTGCAGTGACATTGAGCTGTCATTTGCACCATCCAGCAATTCCAGTGCTGCTGTGTCTGGCTGGGCCAAGCTGTGCTCCATGCAGCTGATAGAAAGTGTTGAACTCAGTTCATACCTTTCTTTCCATTTCTCTCTGTCAGACAAAGAGTTCTTGTCACTTTACTAGTTTGATGTGAGCAATCACTTTGTTTTCTACATACAGAGGTAGAAAGAAAAAGGGAAAAATGGAAGAGAAGGAAAAAAAAAACACCACACCACAACAAACAACAAAACACTTTGGCTCTGTTTGACTCCAGGGTGTCTGCCTTTTCCTATTGAGATCAGTATCAGTGAACCAGAGTTATTGCCTCTTCATCTGCTTCTTTTTGAGTAAAATGTTCTGGTTCATTTTGTGCTGATATTTCCTGTGCCTTTTCAAACTGTTAGAAATTTTTAATGTGGAGCTAGCACTAAATAATGTGTTTCCTCTCAGGAGGAAATTAAAGCCAAAGGACCTGAGAATATTCTTTGGGAAATATGACGCTTTTGCTTTTGGCCTGATATTGCTTTAATCATCTGCTAAAATGTTAAAGCTTTTTTTTTTTTTTTTTTTTTTTTCTTTCTATTGAAGAATAAATTGATTTAGAAAGAGTAAGGATAAGACAGTTTTTATAGAAAGATATTACTGGTTTAACGACATGTCAATCACAGTTACAACTGGGTAGTCTTTAATCTTTAGATGCATTTATGCTGTGGTAATCCCCTTTAAGTGGTAGGAAGCTTACATAGAGCTGAATTTTATTTTGGGTTGTCACAAGTAAATCTGGAGAGTGGAAACCTTTTCATACTGGCTGTAACTTACCCTAGGAAAAGGAGAGGCTGCTGTCTGATAAAACTATAACTTAATATTGCATCTTCACTGTTGGAAAGAAAATCATAACGAAATCTTTTAGGTTCATGAGCCTTTTTCAAAATAGAAGTATATTTATTTGTCTCTGCTTTATGAGCTTTTTGAAGTAATATTTTCTATCTTTTTTTTTTTTAAACAAATGGGAAATCCAAGTTTTTTTCATATTTCAGAAAATTGCACTTAAGCCCCTGCTGTAGTGTCAGACAATTCTTTTTGGCACAACAGGTATTACAAAATCTGTGATAAAACTGAGGGAGCTTTTTACAGTAAAGGTATATATAGTATTACTTCCTACATCCCCCATCATCTCCCACTATCAGAAATATTTTCTGTGAGCATGTTATGAATAGCATCAGTGTTCTCTGTAAAATAGGATGTAGCTTTCATTATTTTATTTTTTTTTTGGGGGGGTGGGAGGGAGATTTTCATTTTGTCAAGTTCAGTATTAATAGGATTATTGGGTGGGGTAGCCTTCAAATGTATTCTTCGAGATTCCTCTGTAGTGAAGAATAAGCAAAGAAAAAAAAATCCCTTGGAAAGCTGAGCCTGCTGCAGCTTCTGAGTTTCTTTTGGGTCTGTGTTTAGTGCGGTTTGTGGGTTGGAAGAGTGCAGCCCCTGGGTTACATCATTCTTTTCACTAGGGCTTTCCCTATTGTTTCTTACTGAGGCACATCTTTAAATGAAGGAAATTGTAGGCAATAATTCATGATGTTCTGTTGCTTTCTGCTGGGTAAAGATCTGGCCCTTGGAGTGTATTACCCCAACTGCAGGAATTTCTCAACATGTATTGCCTTCCCTGAATGATAACCCCAGCAGGTGGAAATTACCACTGCTCCACTGGAAACCTATAGTATAGATACCATTTCCTATGTCTTTAATCTCTTTGGGGAATACATACTGCTAGTGGTGCTTATGGTACAACACTGAGCTAATTGATTAACAGCAAGACAAGGGTAAAGGCTAATAACCTACTTTCCTTACTGGGCTTTATGGAACAAGCAGCTTGAGGATAAAGGTGGTAGGTGACATGATGAGAATATTTTTCTTCTGTGAGACCTATTTATTCACTTGGTTAGGTAGCTCAAAGGCAAAAATACAGAAATATCATTCTCCCTGAGAACAGGTGTTGAGCAAGCAGAAGAGATGGTGGGAAAAATGGTATGTACTTCCCTGGAGGCACACATGTCAAATGTAAAACATAAGTCAAAGGGAATGGAATATAAAGTTTCATTCCATACCCGTGTCTTGATAAATGGCTGACTGTAAGTGTAAGTTAAATTAGTTTAGCAGATAGGTCAGTGAAGTGGTGACATGGCTGCAAGTTTCTGTTAGAAATGGTTCAGAGGGATTCTCTGTCATAATAAATGAATCCATTATATTTGGGGGGGGGGGGGGGTGAGTGTTGGTGGGGGCAGAAGGTGGGCGGGTAATGGTTTGTAGTTAGGAGTGGAAACAATGTCTAGCTTTGGGCCAAAATTCCTCTCTGAAATCCTATCTTAATTAAGGTCAAGGTCAGATTGTTTGCTATAGGATGAGGTTTAATGAAGTTAAGTGAATAAACTAAGGAGCAAATAGACTGAAATTTGGGAATGCAAAGTTGGAAAAATCAGAAAAGTGGGAGAGAGATACTTAATTGACCACAGGTTTACACTTTGGAATTAAAGTGTTCCTTTTGTACAAAAGGAGCGTCTGAAAGTGAAGAAATAATTTTCAAGCCACTGAGAGCTTTTGAAATGAATTCTCTAAACTGATTCTCTAGTGTTCCCAGATTCTCTGCAACTTGCCAGAGCTTCAAGTGTTTGGATTCTGCATCAGATTTCTAAGGGATGAATCTTATCCTGAGAGCTTGGAAATCAATACTTCTGGATTTGTAGGTAGGGAGTTCGTATGTTGTTAACATCCTGTGGAAGGACAACTGATAGAATTCTGAAATTCTCAGAAGAGTTCAAAACAGTCTTTTTCCTCCAGCTTTCAGTGTTGCATTCGTTCAGCTGATAAAACCACTTTTCTTCAGTGTGGTGAGAGGAACTGGCCACTTGACAATGCTACACTGTTCTGACAGGGTGGTTAATTTTGCTGATAAGCACCAAGAGTAATTCTTATTAAGCTTATAATAATTTTGAAAGTGGCAGTTAATACTTTTTTGTTTATTTTCTGTTCTAACAACCTTAAGGGCTATGGCAAAACAGAGTTTGAGATGTGTAGGCTAGTTCCAGTACCAAGATAATATCCTATAAGGAAATCCTCCCTGTACCTGTGTTAGTTTTTACTTAGCATAAGAGATGGAGGTTTGGTTCAAAGCACAGCTAAAGGAGTTGAAGAAAGTGATAGCAAGGGAGTTTTTTTTTTTTTTTTTTTTTTTTTTTTTTTTTTTTTTAAGGAACAGAGACAATCTCACCAGTGCTGTTTCTCGTCATGTCTAAAAGGACATCTGATTCCACAATATTTCAATATTTTCTTAATCATCATTGTTCCATCTGGAAAACAGCACTAATCAGTTGTCATTTAAAAAAAATAAATAAATAAAAAGGAAAAGTTAGTGATTTGGTTCTACTCAGCAGACTTTTTTTCTTGATTTTGCTCTCTGCTGGCAGGAAGTCAGGAACTGACTTGGATTTCCACTCCAAAAAGACATCCCCACATCCCAAATTTGAAATTCTGTATGTGTGTATGAGAATGCATGAGACTGTGAGAATATCTCCCACTGCATCCCACTTAACATTAATTGAGGAGGAGGAGAAATGGAGACAAAGGTAATTAATCACTTGGGACTACCATGCTTCTCCTACGTTTTCTTCCAAAGCCTTGAGGATATTGGCAGAAGGCAGCTCAGGTCTGTTATCCTTGAGATAATAGGATCATGTTGCACAGCTTAATGGGTTAATAAGATTTGAATTGTTGTGTATTGGTTTGTAAGGTGAGTTGAACTGCCCAATCTCTTTGAGTTGGCTTCCTAATAAAATGTGTGCTGGGGAAAGATGAGATGAGAAAAGATGAGAAGTTCTCTTGACAGATAGAAAGGATCCCAGGTCAGAATGTCTTGTCTTGATTATTTCTTCTGTCTAGTCTTGATTGTTTCTTGACTGTTTCTACCTTTCTATTATCCTATCCTTCTATTTGTCCCCTTCCTCCTTATCCTTTTCATCCTTCCTTACCTTGCTCAGGATCTGTAATGAGTGCAGTTCCTGTCCCTCATTCCTTGATGGAAAACCTCTACCTGTTCCTGATCCTGTTCCTCTCTCCCCTCTAGCATGATTGAAAAATATAGCAAGAGAAATATGAGATTGGTATGCACAGGGGAGGGAGGCTTTTTAATTCTTTTTTTTTTAATTTAAAACTGGATTAATTTTTTAAATCTTAAGGGGACTCATTTTGACCACATTGCTGCTGAAAGTATCTCAGGTCTAATACTTCCCTTGAAGATATTTGATGCTAATACGTCTTTACTTATACAGGAGTTATAACAGTGTCCTGGTCAAAGATGGAATTACTGGCTTCTGCCAGGCTCTATCTAAAAGTCACAGGAATGGAGCTGAATGTGTTCTGAATCCTGTGGAAGTAAATATTGGATATGCTGTTCGTAAAGGGAAATATTGGATATGCTGTTCAATTGTTTAATACAAACAGCTGTCTTCATGCCTCAGTCAGCGGTGGAATCTGTAGCTCATGTTGGTCATAACTCGTTAGCTCTTGTACAGCTTTTTTTTTTTTTTTTTTTTCCTGACACTGGGGATTAGTGACAGGCTTTCTGTTCCACCTGGTACTATCTTTTTCTGATCCTGTTTTACCCTTCAGCTTTGTGTGGTTGTGCTTTAGGAATAGCAGTAAGAGGGTGACCTGACAATTTCATATGGAGGAAGTTTCACTAATCAGGATGTGTCTGTATCAGAATATTAAAAAAGCCAATAACTCATGTTTTAATTATGCTTGTTTCTAAAAGAACTGGAAATGAGGAGTCTTTATTTGAATACATCTTGCTTCCTTGAATAACTTGTTTTTGAATAAATCCTCTTTGCTGAAATACAACAGTTTTCATTCTGATAGCATCAACCTGTTCTATAGAATATAGAGCAGAACTCCAGTGAGAATAGACCTTTAACAGGAATTTATATCCCAAGTCTGAAATGTGCACTTTATATCTGTTATCATCCCTGGGTGCCTGTTAAGGGATTACTTACATCTTACCATCCTAAGTTTCTTTCCATAAACAAATGAAACCTTTGAGTCTGAGGTTCAAGGAATATGCTAAAATGAAACATGTTTTAACAGCTCTTTGGGGAGAAAGAGATAAGGTATAAAAGTGAAGAATTGATGACCTATTAACTGTTGCAATTTCCCACCATGAATTATTGACAACATGTGACATTACAACCTTACAAATTACTGTCCATAAACAGCTTGGAAAATATGACCTTTGCATTACAATTGGTCTCAAGATGCCTTCCAACTTATTACATACAGCTGCTGCTGGCATATTTTGTTGCAGCTGGAGTGGGTGAGAGAATGTAAGGAACTGAAGAACTTTGACTGTATAATCAGGAAAATATCACACCCCAAAAAGACTTGATAATGGCTGAAATGTCTCTTTTTAAGACTGGGCTCAATACTCTGGAGTTTTGGGGGCATCAAATTTTCGTTAATGAACTGAAGAAAGCCAACTAATTAAGTTTATTTGTCCTTATATTCTGTCTTGTCCCTTTTTAAAGCAAATGACTCTGTTCATAGATACTGTAAAATAATGTTATTCTTATTTTTCATACTTGTTTGATTGTGATGACCAGTGGGTGAAAGCTGAATGAATGGTTTGTTTCAGTTTTATTATGGCGAAATGAGTGCACTAAATTCTTTTTGTTGCTCATATGATTAGCACAAGCTAAAATGTGCTGAATTTCACCCTGAGAATTCTGCTGATTTAGGATAAGCTGAGAACACAATGACTTGATTTTCCATCTTTTCTTTTTAGCATTATTTAACAACTAAATGAATATTGGCAGCCGGAGAGCTCATAAGGTGGCTTTTGAATCTTAGGCCTGAGACACATTAAATTCTAATTTAACTCCTTTAACAAAGGGTTGCCATAAGGAAGTGAGACCTCCCACATTTCTGCTAGAGCAAACCAAAACCAGGACAGGGGTGATGCAGTTTGTTATTTTAGGGTAAGATGCATAGGAAATGCTAGAACAGTGTTTGCAGGGTATCCCCACCACAGTATAATAAGACTAACAAATCAAAAGTGTCTCTGCATGAAGCTTTTTTGTTTTCTCAGCATCTGGGAAACATTACTTGTGTCTATTAGTATACTGTTCATCACTGACAGAAGACCAGTAGAAGCAGTGTACGTTCCCAACTGTATTGATGGGGAAACTAGGATTATGGGGTGGGAGGGAGTGTGTGTGCACGTGTGTGGAATAGAAAGCTTGGATTTGACTCCTGCTCTCTTAGAGCTAGGCAAGGTGGAAGCCATGATTTAAAGTTAGAGCAGATCAGAATGTTATTAAGTCCATCTCCGTGTGCAGTAGAGGACAGGGTAGAATATCAAGAATGAAGAGCCAGAAGTTCATCAAACTAAGTATTCCCTTCCTGCCTTCCATAACTCTTAAGCATTGCATGCTTGATATGTATAATAAAACCAACTTACATGACAGAACTGTTGTTAGGAGTGATCAATTAATGTTTTCAGGGCACTTTTGGGACCTAAAGATGAAATTCACTTATGGTCATAAGTTTCACTACCCCTGTTGCCCCAGGATGAAAGTTTTACTTTAAAGATTCAGTTTCTTCCCTGGGGTAAGAGGGAAGCAGTCTATTCAAGAGCATCATCCTTATCTCTGTAGTTGCCTTGTGGCTATACAACATCATTCAATAATTCTGTCAAGTAGTATCTTTTGCTTGTGACAGAGTGCTAAACAGTGATTTATTGCTTGAATACACATTGCTTTCATGAAAGTGATTTGTTTAAACAACAGTAGCATTAAATAAATTATTCACTGCATACTAATGTTTCACTTTTATATGATGTAGTGAGCTCCTAAACAAGCAATCTGGGTATTGTGTATACCACATTAATCCTACTCTTTTTTCCTTGTATCCCCTCACCCCTGGTCTTCTACCAGGACATAGTTTCTTACTCAAGGAAAGACCTTTAGTAGCCTTTCTCTACTTTGTTACCTTTTTTGAGATCTTTCCACTTCGTTCTTTCCTCAGACAGAGTTGGGTGAATTATGTTCAAGTGGAGGCTTGGATTAGTGGTTTGGGAAATACTGTGTGTGTTTGGAGTTTATAGGTGTTTCTGAATCCTCCAGAAAGTCCTGTCTTAACCAGGAAGACACAACCATAAATAAAGCTGGGAAAGTAGGATCCCAATGGTAGTATGTGGTATGTTTTCATGAAGTCTCTTCTCACACGTTTCCTCAGTTTCTGAGCGCGCTATATGCTGTTCTCTTTTAACTGCCTGTGGCTATGCTCAAGCACTAGTTTGCACATAAGTTCAAGTCTTTAAGAAACTCCTGAGAAGTAAGTTTTCATTTGTAGATGCAGGCTTTCCAAATGTGCGTTTCAGAAATGGCTTCTCAGCACTTAAAATCTTTGTCCCTTTGGCAAAGCCCAGAGCATCCTGAATAGCTCTGAGTCTTTCAATAGCAAGCTCAAGAGCAGGCCAGGCACAGAACAGCGTAGTGCTTTTATCCAATTGACCCTTTCACCATTGCTGGATGTCCACTTTAAATCACTGGCAGGAACTGCATGTTTAAGCAAGAGCTGATGATTGACGGTGAATATAATAAGGTGTAAGAGAATAAATTTCCTTCCAAGTGGTTTAGGGCTTCACCCTGCTCTGTCCTTAATTCTGAAATAATTCCCCAAAGGTCTATGTGGGTATTCAGTAAAATGAATAAACAGAAGACTGCATTTCTCTCTTGAAACATGCACAGAGGACTTCTGCTAAAGGTTTTTAAACATCAATGCAATTAGTGTGTAATCGATTCTCTTCGTACAGACTTTTGTCTTCTGAAATGAAACCTTGTGTCTTTCTTAACTATTTGCCTTTGTATTAAAACATTTCAAGATGACAGGCAGCTTTTTTTTTCTCTTGTTTTTGTCCTCCTTTCCCTCTTCTTTGTCTCCTTCTGACTGGAAGAAAATCTATTACTACATTTACTGGGAACTTGAATATCTCTGCTTTTGCTCCTACAGCAGTTTATTCCCTCAATTTTTAGCTCCTTTTCATTACTGTATTTTTGTATTTTTTTTTTAGTTTATTAATCACATGTGGAGATGATCAGATATTTTCAAGAAAAAGAATCTTATTGAATGAAAGGAGAATTTGTAAGAATAGATTTCAATGTTGAGGCGAAGACTCAAAGTGGGGAATTAAGTCTCCATTACCAGCACCAGTTATTCAGAACATTTTTTAATATTTTAAAAATTATTTTTATTTTTTAAATTTGAAATTATATTTATTCTTTTAAATTATTTAAAAAATATTTTTTTTAAATTACTTTTAGACCATTAAAAATTAGTTTCATCCAAATGACAACCATGAAGACCGTAACTATCTTTAAAAGATTTGTGGAAGAGTGTGGTGGTTTTTCCGTGCTAGGCAGCTAAACACCACAACTGCTCTCTCATTCCCCCTCTCTAGATGAGGAAGGGAAGAAGTAAAGTAAAGAACAACTCATGGGTTGAGATAAGGATAATTTATTTAAAGGGAAAAAAATAATTAAGGAAAAAATTATTATAAACTAAACAATTTAAAAAGGAGAAAAAGGGAAAGGGGAAAAGGAAAAAAAAAAAAAGGAAAAACAAACAAAACAAAGGCTATGTGGAAGTGCAGAGGAAAGAAATTACTCTCTACTTCCCACAAATGAATGATGCTTGACCACGTCCTTGAAGCAGGGCCTCAACGCACGTAGCCAGTGTTTGGGAGGAGGACCGATGTTTTCACAAGAGCCCACCCTTCCTCTCTTCTTCCTGTTTCCACCTTTTATTGCTGAGTGTGACATCGTATGGTATGGAATATCCCTTTGGTTTAGGTCAGCTGACCTGGTGATGTTTCTCTTCTCACTTTTTTGCCCACCCCCTAGGAGGGTTAGAGAGAGTCCTGCTGCTGTGCCAGCACTGCTCAGCGGTAGACAACACTGGTGTGATAACACTGCTGTTCCAGCTACAAGTGCAGAGCACAGCACTGTATGGGCTGCCGCAGGGAAAGTTAACGTCCCAGCCAGACTCAGTACAAAGAGATGCCTCATTTTACTTCTTTATTATAACACGTATCATGGTCTCCTCTAAAAGCTGTCAGCATGACAGATCCCTGTAAGATGAGTGTAATAGAAACTGCCATATATCTTGCTCTACTGATTGTTTTTCATATTTTTCTTTATAACTCAATGTGATACAACTAGGGGGAATGGTTTTAAACTAAAAGAGGGGAGATTTAGATTAGATGTTAGGAGGAAATTCTTTACTTACAGTGAAGCACTGGAACAGGCTTGCCAGAGCAACTGTGGATGGAGCAGCTGTAGGTATTCAATGCCAGGTTGGGTGGGGCCCTGGGCAACCTGATCTAGTAGGAAGTATCCACAACATAAAACGTGAAGAAGCTTCCCAACTCATTTACATTTAGTATTCTGAACCCACTAGGTCCTTTTGATCTCCTAGGTCTTGTGAACTGAGAAGAAGAAAACAGTTCAGGACATTCATGACTTTACGGCTGTCTTTCACATCTCCTTCATTGTCTCCTTCTCAGATTCAGTTTGAGAAAATTCTCATTAAAAAAAAAAAATAAAGCCATTCCACATCCTTGATCATTCTTGCTGGCTTTATCTGATCCTTATATTATTACGCACAATAGCCACCATGGCTTTTGAATTAGGATGAGTGTAATCTGCTGACTGCTGAAAGTTAATAAGGTGAAGCATCATCCTCTGCAAGGCCAATTTTAATGTTTTCTCTCTAAAATTCTGCTATCACCTCCTGTCACAGATATGGTTGTGGGTAACATCAGAGTGTTTTTTGTCCCTTATAAAAATAATTTTTCATTACAGGTTCTTTATAATACAGAATGTGGTGAAATCAGGAGTTGGTAGTCTGGGTACATAATCACATGGCTCTCCTCTGTCATCATGCTTTTCCTATCTTCCTTTGCCTGCAGATCTACAGTCCGTGTGAAAAACAAATTAACAAGTATTCACATCTCCATAGTTCTTGGAACTGGCCTAGTTTTTACAGTCCCTGATACTTGCTAACAGGTAAAAAAAAACAAACAAACAAACAAACAAACAAAAAAACCCTTAATGGTAATAATATGAAGAACAAGATTTGTACTGATAATTTTCCCCAAATAATGAGTTCTAGATTTCTCTTTATTCATGAGCAGTCTGTAAAATTCTTATTCGTGAATTATTCAGACTTGCTTGTGAATTTCTTTGAAAAATTTCCTTACACAGCTGCCACACCAAAGAGCTTATTGAGAATATTCTTTTGTTTTGGTGGCTTCCTTCTTTTTCCCAACTGTAAAGTTCTATGTTGCAAGAGGTAGAGAGTAAGAAAGAAAAAGTTGTTCAATTATTTGCAGTCTTGGATTAAATGCTGCATACGTTTGTACACTGCAGCCTAGCCAGAAAAAATATGGATTATTAACAGATAATGCAGAAGAAAGCTTCAAGTCCTTTTGCTTTCTGCTCAATTATAGCAGACCAACAAGCTTGTGAAAACTTAATTTAGTGCTTCTTTCTCATTGACTTATGTTCTTGCTAAGTAGGTGATAGAAAGGATCTCTAGAGTTTAATAAGGGTTTCATGGATCACGGCACATTGAGGTATGCTTATCCAGCCACAATCAAGACAGTTTTTTTTTAATTTTTTCCCCAGGAGAGTCTTATTAAGGGTAGCTAACAGCACTGTCATTTTTACACAGTTACATGTATTACAGTATCTCATTACAAAAATATTGAGGCCTGGTTGTGCTGTGTGGGATAGTTCCTATACCTAAACATTTACAGTCCAGACAAATAGAGCAAGCAAACTGTACACCAGCACTATTGTTTATTCCAGAAACTCTAGATGTGTTACATATTCCTTGCATGGGTGAAGAGCACCAGAGAGGGTCAAGACTGATGAGACTGGGAGGTGTTACAATATGAGGAAATAGCAAAAATCAACCTGTGAGGTAGAGCGTTTAGCTGGCATATGATTGAAACTAGAAGTAGAAGGAAGAGCTAAGAAGAGCACAATATCACTGGTATACGTTACGGGCAAAACATAGTCTCTATCAGGTTATTAATCCTAGCACAGAATTAATGTTCATGAAGGCCATCTGCAGTTATTCATTCCATGCTGGAAATTGGTAGTCCTAAGGCTGTTGCTTGAAGAAGAAAAACAAACAAACAAAACACACACACACACAAAAAGAAAAAAACAACATGACCACTCAACAGTGGTGCTGGTCAAGAAGACAGAATAGATATTAAAAATCACTTATCAAGTGTATTGTTTTCTAACGCATCCAACAAAGAGTTGAGAAAGGAACAGTATGTACACAAATAATGCTGAGAGTTGATGGTGCACCAGTGAGAAAAATGGGCAATTATTGGCTTAAATCTTTTTCAGTTCTGTGACTTAACCTGGGACAGCTACACTCTCAACTGAAACAGATGCAAATTTACATACAGAGCATAGATGTCTGAAACATTAAAGGAGAGGTGCTGTTTTGCCTCCATTAGCAACGGCCTGTTGTGATTTTTGAAAACAGCACTTAAATCCTATAGGACCAATCCTTCTGGCACAGTTTCAGGTCAATCTAGAGGTAGCATTGTAAAATTCAGACCCCAGGAAGTTATAGCGAACAACTTTAAAAATTTGATTGCATTCTTCTGTTTGAAGAATCTCTATCACCGTGGAGCTGTAAAAGTTGTTTGTTTGAATTTAGTACCCTGTTGTGCTGTGTCAAGTGGAAAGCATTCCCAGAGAAGACCTGGGGGTGATGAGAATACAGCTGATAAAATGTATCCAAGATGAGAGCACTGTTGATGTAAACGAGAATGAGTTGGAATACCAGGCAGATAATTTTGCACGGTGGGTCTTTAATAATGATGATTAGACATTAGGCACAATGATTTTTCTGGTCTGCATCCATGTTTAGTCTAGCTTGAATAAGTACAGCAATGTTTTAACATCATGTTCACATAGTGTTCCTGAGACTAAATTTGCAATAGTGAGTAGTGCAAAACATAGATCCGTGTCTTAGTTACGTGGCCACAGACAGCATCTGTTGCTTTCTTCCTGTTGTGTTATGAACCTGATCACCCGTGTGCAGACTCTCTCAGCACCATGCTGCCCAGCTAGTTCAGCATTGTTTTTAATGAGACTAAATATTTTTTTTTGCCTAGGGAGAAAAGACAGGTTAAACGTAATCCTTGCATTAAGTTTGGAACTAGCACTGAAGTAAAGCATGAACTTGGGTCAGTACCCTGTGCAGTACCATATAGCCTTTCTAGATGCATTTGTGTAGCAGATGAAAACAAGGTCAAAACAAAGATTTAACCTAGTACTAAAAGTGGGTTGGTAGTAGAGGAAAGGGGTGTGTGTGTGTGTGTTGGGGGGGGTGAGATGGTGTGGACCAGCTGAAGATACGTTTGAGAAAAATGAAGCTATGCTTACCCTACAGCTCCTCCCAAAGTTGCAGAGATCTTTCACGGGCCTGAACTGGATACTTCAAAGAGCAATAGTTTTGGTCCAGCCACTGATTTTCATCTTAAACCTATAGGCAGGCCTTTACAACCTGAGTCTTAAAAGGTAGTTATGGGTCAGGAGTTCTTATCAAACTGAAAAACTTTTGGTTTCAATTAAGACATCATGGCTTGCAAGGTATGAACAACCTGTCTTTCCTAGAATAGCTACTGGGAGCTGGTTTCATCCGGGAGATGTGTAAAACAGGTTTAAATACCTCTTCTGTCAGTCTGTTGTTTCCCAGGTGAGTGTACTAACTCACCTTTCCTTCTGTCCTTTTTTCTTCCGGGGCTTTTCAACTTTATATAAAGTAATTCAAACAAGCAAACACTTTTAGGGCTATACCATGGCTAGTGCTCACCAAGCATGCAATAGAGCCAAGAAGTTTTGCTCTTGGCTGTCATCACAAAGTGATGAAGACTTTTCTCTCCACTTCTATACGTGTTATGGCAGAAAAAAACTACTTCAAATGCTGTTCCTGCTGAAGAACAGAGGTCTTGCATTTCTCTGGAATAGGAAGAGCCATCTGTATTCAGACAAAAACTGGCATAAGACTGGATTTTCAACTTTTTTATTGTCTCTAATTTGCTTGTTGTTTTCTTCTTGCCCTTGTTGGGTTGTACTGATTGGTAAGCGGTAAAGAAGGGGGAAAAATACAGTCCCAGGGGAAGAAAATAAAACCAAAGAAAATAAAAAAGGTGAGACAGTATTTTTCATTTCATTACTGTGTTCCTTCACAGCTGTATTCTGACATTTAGAACAACATAATATGCATGTCTCTGTTCATTAGGTTTCTCAGCACTACATAGTGACAGCCACAGAGAAGGGGGAGGGGGGCAAAGAAAGGAAAGAAAGAAATGATCTTAAACATGAAGTAACCTTTGCAGGCTAAACAACAAAGAAATGAGAACAGCGAAGGAGAAATACATTTTCTGAAAGAGTAAACATAACCAAAATCATGGCCTTGAATTAGGTTATTCAAATAACATTATGAAGGGGAAAAGAGAATACTGAACTCAAGGCAGAAATAACTAATTTTCTGCCCAATGACTTGTTTTGTATGCATATCTTTGAGCAGATCTATTACTAGTGTTTGAACCAGAGTAAATGACACAAGGAGAAGACTGCTGAAACTAAGGATTGCCTTAAAGCTGGGTCAGGAGCTGATACATGCCCAGGAAAATGGGAAATTTGTTCTAGCAATAAGTATCTACACCATGTGCAGGTATCTAAGCTATTACATAACGAACACCTTCATGTATATGATACAAGGTGTTGTCAAATACAAATACTAGCTTTGAAATGTTAAATGTTATTTAATCATAATTTTACTCAGAAGCTAGTATATAACAATGTTACTTTAGATCTTAAAGGTCTAAGTTGCAACAACCATGCATATTTTAATGGGTCCTGGAATACCTCTGATTGTAGAAGAATTGTTAGATACACACACATACAAACAAACCAAAAACAAACAAACAAAAAAAAACAATATGACTTTCACCACGTTAGTTCAAAGTTCAAAACCAAGACATTTCAGCTCTCTGGAAGTGGGAGAAAAAAAAAAGGAAAACAAAAAACACAACTCATTGGCAGTTTTGTTTACTTTTGTCATGTCATTATTTCTGAGATGTCAATTACAATTTCTTTTTTTAAATTAAGAAATTAAAGTTCTCAGTGGAGTTTTCTTTTGTAGAAATGTGGAATCATAGAATCATCTAATCATTAAGGTTGGAAGAGACCTACATGATCATTTGGTCCAACCAGCACCCTACTACCACTATCACCCAATAAAGTTTGTCTCTAAGCACCACATCCAATCTCTCCTTGATCAACCTCAGGGACAGTGATGCCACCACTTCCCTGGATTTATGATCTCTCCTCAAAGTTGGGAGGGGGAGAGAGAAGTCAAAACAATGAGAAACTCATGAAAAATAATTGTTTAATTCTAGCAGTTGCAAGTTGCTAATTTTAGTAATCCAGAAAATTAGGCCTGACTTTAATTCCTAGGTTTTACAGACGGGGGAAGTAGGCTTCATAAGATCTTTCTATGACTTTCCCCATGTCAGCTCAAGGCAAAGAATGTGGGAAAACCCTACTGTGTTTCTTACTTACTCTTCCTAATTTCTATGCCTGCTATTTTCTGGTCTACCTCTAAAACTACCAGATGTCAAAATATTTGTTAGGGGAATATTTATTAGTCATTTATGTCTCTAGTTCCTCTGGAAAGCAGAGGAGGATGGTGCCAAGAAAAGATAACAAGGCTTGGAAAAAGATATAAGCAGCTTCCCTGCAACTGTCCAGCTGCTTTGCAGATCAAGGGAGGCTGGAAGCTGAAAGCATGTGCAGCTCCCACATCATATGGAAGGTCTCTACGCAAGCTGGTGCTGAACCTTGTTACTGATTTTACCATTGTTTCATCAGAAGAGCGGTTATTTGGAAAGGCTTTACATACTCCCATGTGCTCATACCTCCTTCCTCTTCTGTTTCCCTTTTACCCCTTTAAGTTTCATTCACTTGTGAAGTAGGGGATTTAAAGACTTGTTCAAAGGGGTGAGGGATAGCAGTGACATAGTCTGGACCCAGACACACAGCTGCCTGTCTGTCACCAATTAACATTCCTAGGAAAGAGGAGATTGAAATTTTAGCACTTTATAAAGCCTTAATTGGTTTGCAAATCATATGTGCCCACTGCTGCTCTGCCATCTGGGGGCTAACAATGTGCGTGGTGGCCATCTCTTCAAAGAGAACCTGCTGGTTGGAGGGAGGCTAGATGGCACTGAGGTCAGTGTGTTTTTGGGAGAGTGTGGGGGGGTGGTATCCATGTCAGGATGCCCTTGGGAGTCAGCAGGCATAAGGAAGCGGTGTGTGTGCATGTGAAAACAATTGACATAAACTGCTCTCTGTCATAGCTGTTGTCCTTGGGGTCCCTGGCTAGGGCAGGAGTTAACCAAGAGGCTGTTTCAGGGGGACATGGATCATTTCCCAGTTTTCTGCAGGGTGGCTGTCACTGGAGTGTCATGCTGGGATCCATGGCCGATGGTCAGGGCATCCGGAGGGATCTGGAGGCAGCTTGCTGTAGTGGGGTAGGACTGGTGGGGAGCCATGTGAGGGAGGCACTGAGGAAATTAGGCCTGGAGACAGACTAGGAGTCACACGGGCTCAGTACTGAGCTGTACCTGGAGTTGCAGGGAGCCCTAGGGCAGGCCCATGGACTCAGCTCTTGGAGCTGCAGGGCTGCCCTCTGTGCCACCCTGGGCAGGCCTCATCTGCCCATTGGTAAAGGATAGAGTAGGCTGGTGGCTCCTGAGGGCTGTGAGGTGTCCCCACAGTGTGTTGGGGACTACCACTCATAGCTTTGGTGTGGGGAAGCCTTGGGCATCAGGTACCTAAATGGAGACCGTAGAAGAGCATCCCCATTGATTTCTGGAACCATTTGTGCAATGTCACCAAATTATAAAACTGGGGTTCCTGCCCTTGTCTTCTGCCTGGTGGGGTTTGCACTTTAACAGCTAGAGTTTCCAGCCAGTCTTTAGTGCACAGCAGGATGAGGCTCTTGTTTTGGATGCAAAGCAGTAAGTGGATGTAGATGAAGATGGGAAGCAGGAGGTTAAAATGGGAGTGAGCAGGTAGGAAGGGAGGCTTCTTCCAGTAGATGTCATAGAAGATGGTTGGTTCTGGTCGACTGCTGTTTTTTCAAGCGCTTCTCCTGTTTTCCCCATCATTCTGCATGTGACTTGTGTTCATTCAGATCACAAATGTTTTGGACTGACCTTGTTTGTGCTATGAGGAATTTAACTTGTGCTGTAGAAATGAATAAATCTGTTTCTTAAATGCATATAACCTGTTCCCTTTGCTTTCCTTTTCCAATAGCTATATGCTTATGTCCTCAGCTCCCACATTACCATGCTTTTTCTGGTCCTTATATACTGAGCATATCAGAAAAGATTCTGTTGCTGCTGTGGTGGGTTCAGGGCTATTTGCTTGTAGGAGGCAGGATGGCTTTTGCCTTTGGAAAATGGTAATGGCAAGTTCTGTTCCTTTCTCTCAGTGCAAGCAGTGACTTGGATAATCCTCTGCCATACTGCTGCTAGCTTCCACAGAGTTTATAGGGACTGAATTTTCTCCAGTCCTTGGCTTCTCTGCCAAATTGTTAGAAACTAGCTGATGAAAATTAAAGTTATCAAGGGAATAGAGGGGTGCATATCTGTAAACCTAATTTCTTAGGAACCCAGGTTGAAGATGATAATGTATATAGATCAGGGTTTTTGTCAGATGAGAAGTGTTGTGCCTCTTCAATTTACTGCAGTCTTAATGGGATAGGAAGGAGGAGATGTATGGTGATCTGGTAGGGAAAAATACAAAATAAATTAGTAGCAATAATAATAGTCTCATAGTTTGTCCCAAATGTAGGTCTTGTTAAAGGAGCATATCATCTTGAATGCCAGTTGTTATTATTATTATTATTATCATTAAGCTTTAACAAAAGAGCAGACAAATATTTTACTGGAAATTCTTTTTGATAAAATTACCCTCCTCCCCGGCAAGGTAATTTTATTCTAGAAGTGTCTGTTTTGACAGGAGGGAAGAGCTGTTTATCAAAAGAGCCAATAAAACTAAATGTGGAAACATTTCCATTCTGGCTAAATCTAAAGCTTCTCACTGAAGTTATAGAAGTGTCAGTTATTGGAGACATTTGGAGGTCCTTAGTTCAACCTCCTGCTCAAAACAGAGTTATCACCAGCTTTAATAAGGTCGGCCCTATTTTTATCTAGTCAGGTCTTGAGAACCTCCAACAATGGAGGGCTCTGCAGGTGTTCTGGGTAGCCTGTCCCAGTGTTGAAGAATTTTTTTTCATGGATATTCTTTGCTGATATCCAGGCAAAGTCTCCCAGGCCACAGTGGGTGATCATTTGCCAGTTTTTTTTTTTAATCTTTAATCATCTGCCACAAATGGAAAATTTGGCTGAACACAGGCTAGTGGGTTATCCATGCATTGCAGCTGTGAAAAATATCAACAATTTCAGTGCTTGTGAAACAGAGCAGAAAGTAACCTACCACAGAGCAGATCTTATCTGGTATCCTAAAACAGTATGTCTAGCATGTTAACTCCTTCCCATGCATTCTTCTTCCTAGGGTTAAGGGAAGAACCTGTTCACAAATGGAGAGCAGTTGAGCAGAAAAAGGTCTGACTGGCTCAAGATAGACCTCTGCAAATACTCCCCATGTCAGTTTAGGCAAATACTTTTAAGAATTCATTCAATTATGTTAAGCACCCATTAAAGGAATCCTAAGTCCTCCCTGGGGTCATTTCAGTTCTATAAGATTGTAATTGTTTGAGACTAACCATGATTTCTTCTTTTGCCTTCAGGTGATTCTAATTCTGACAAAGCTGTACGACTACAACCTGGGAAGCATCACAGAAAGCTCTCTTTGGAGGTATGAAGATAATTTGAGCTAATAATTACCACCTTACTTAAATAGGAGCATCCTGATTCGATTGTTTTATTGAATTTAATTGGATTTTTTAAAAATATGCTGGAAGGTTTGTAGCTTACCCATCTCTCTTGTTTCTATTCTTTCGTACTTAAGGATGAAGAGGCTGAAGTCTTGATTGTTTTGTTTCAGCTAGATAACACTTCACGAACCTGCTGTCATTTGATTTCCCCTTTTCTATCTTATTCAGAATCAAATCAACCAACGGGTTTATTTTTAGAACTCAACAGCCTCAGGTCCTTGTTTATAATGAAGAATCTCATGGCTGTCTCCTGCCCAAATGATAGTTATGAAAAGTCAGTGCTGTTAAGACTGGGAGCATGTTTGCATTTAAAGTTTGCTCAAATGAGTATTCCAGGTCTGTTTGTTCAGAACTCATAGTTTTAGTACCAGATTATGGATTTCTACTCGTGTGGTGATATCTGCTGTAGTAATTTATAGGGGATGCCTTGTGACTTTTGATTTCAAAAGCATATCATGCACATTTGCATTCAAGGAGAGCAGGTAGTACTTTTTTTTTTATTTTATTATATATATATTTATTTTATTTTAAATAAATCTCAAAAATGGATCTAAGGGGTGTTTACTTCATATTTTTTTAGTGGTAGCATCAGGAGCTGTAATGGATGAAAGGGGAGTTTTCTCATACTTCCATTTACAAAGCTTTGGTGTGCAGACTAGGGCTTTGTTTGCAGGTTTGATAGAGGTGGACAGACTACTGTATTGATACAAGAAAACTACAGTTATTTTAAAACTAAAACTTCATTTGAGATTGAACTTGTTTTGATAAACTTGTTTAGGAAAGGATTTTCAGCTCCCAGGAAGAATTTTGTGTCAGAAGTAGAAAAAATAACCTTTCTGTCCAAGGAACTGAGTAGGGATTTAAGAGAAAAACAGAAGAGGGATGTGGTCTGGAGTGTGTTGTAAACTCAGTGTAAGTGCTCTGCCACACTAGTGTGCAGAAGAAAAGTGCATTATTTCTCTCTGCCCAAAATAAATCTAAAAAGAATTAAGAAAAAAAAAAGAAAAAAGAGGGAGGAACCACCCCCAAACTAAAGACATATCAAAACTTCAAGAATTTTCGTTCTAGCAATAGGAACACACAAAATCATGATTTTGAGGCGTTAAATAAATAGTCTCTTATCTTACTGCATGGATAGTTTAATTTTTCTATTTCGTATGCATCACTGCTAGGGCTTGAGATCAAAAATGGTCTTATTGTCTCTACTATCCTTTTCCTGTTATGATATGCGCATTGAGGAGCTCGACCTAGGATCTCTCAGGATTGATGCTTTTGCAGAATTTTTCTAAAGGGGCTATGGAATAAATTGGTTCCACAGTGGTTTCAAGAAATAATATTCATAAATGCAAAATCTGTTATTTTTATTTTCTCTTACTAACCTCACTTGTTTCTCTCTGAAAAATCTCCATCTGTTCTATTAGTCATTGAGAAAGGCATGGTGTTTCACCATGTGGAGAAACCTCCTTCCCTGGTGCTGAAGAACTACTTGGGATGCAGTACGGGATTGAGTTGAGATACTAATTTAGGACTAAATATAGTATAGCCACATAGGAGAAGAGAAAATACCTCTTATTGAGGTGTATGAACTTGGGCACAAATGTACTGATGAGTTTATGCTGTTGCCTGTTCCAGAACAGGGTTCTGTGGAGTCTGAATTTTACCCTTATTAAAAGAGAAGAGACTGTGAATATCACTGGAAGGTTGTACGAGAATCTGGGACTTTGGTGGTATACCAGGCCTAGATCTAGTGAGTGTTGTGCACTTGTCTATACTTCAGACTGTCCTAATGTTAGAATGTGACGTAACATCAGAAAAGCTATATTATTTCCTCTAATCCTATTGCCGAAAAGTAGTATAGGAGAGACTATATGAACAGGAGCTTCATATCTGACACTTCCTTGTAATATTCTTCCAGCCTTCATTCTTTAGGTTGACATTTAGGGTCCTTCCTCACCCTTCAGTTTAAGGTCTGAGTCTGAAATTTTTTTTGCTTTTAGTATGTCAGGGGTTTTTACTAATATATAAAATGTTTCAATTCTCAGTGGTTTCAAGAAAGAATATTCACAAAAGTAGAATTTTACTAGATATAAGCTAAATTAGTATTGTCTAGAGTGTTTTAATATTAATACCCTTGACATCTTGGAGCAAAGAGTACCATAGATTTGAGAAACCTCTTGGCTTGTTTTGAACATGTCAGCTCTAGTTTCACTTGACACATGTCACTTGTCAGGACTTGGTTACAGCTGCATGGCCAACCATCCAGTATCCCAGGGATAATGTTTTTGACTAGGAGATATTAGAGGGGATCCAGGACAGCTAAAATGAACATATGTATCTTTGCAGTGCTCTGCTATTATTCTTGATTGGCTCTTTGGTGTTCGTGACTTCTCTGTCACCAGTGCATTTCTCTTACCTTGTTCCTGTTGCCTTAATTCAGGCCCAGGTGATTACACTGTGTTCTATCCTGAATCTGGCTCTGCTGTTAGATCCATGCTCACCATGCAGGCATGTGTTTGGTTCTCTAATAAATATCCCTCTCAAGATCCCATGACATCTTCTCTGTTCTTTCTGTAATGGAAAGAAATGACAAAATGGGCATATCTTATTATTTAATGTACCTGACAGGGAGGTTAGTAGCTGTCGCACCTCCTGGCTACTTAAGTGACATGTTAATTTACATCTCATTGATTGTTTCAAAAAGATACAAAAATGGACTTGAGTGATGGGAAGAAACATATCTTGCACTTCAATTTATTTCTTGCCTCTAGGTTTGATGCTAGGGAATGGAAGAAATCATGATCTCATGTCTAGTTTGATTTCTGATGTCAAGAGTTCTGTTTCTGAAGGATAGAGGAGAAAGACAGGTAATTCTGCAGGTACCCACAACTGAAGAGGAATCTTTGCCTTGAGAACGTGACAAAGAAATACCACCGTTGCCTCCTGTGCAGAGTGCGTTCTGAAAAGGTTGATGAATGATGAGAGGCAATTTAGAATCATGTCACAGACACGAGTCATTTGTGCTATAGCTGGTTATAAGCACATCTGTCAGTGGAAGGTATAGTTGGGTGATTTAAGCAGTTTTGTGACTGATGGGACTGTAACCATCTATAACACAACTATGCCATTGCCTACAACATATGCATCTGTCTTCTTTATAAACACGCTGCTACCTACTAGGATGACATTTCTTTGTAATTTTTCAGCCAGTTTAACTACAGCTGGCTGCAGTACTAATGGATGGAGATCGCCCTTCTGAAACGACCGATGAATTAAGACACTACTGGTGACAGACACAAAAGGACAAAATACAGTAAAAGGAAAAGAAATAAATTCTATACAATCTTCTAAAGTACTGAAGTTCAGAAGCTCACCAAGCTTTAGATGCCAAGTGAACTGCTGATTCTGTATATGGTAAATTAAATTCTGTATCAGGCTGGGCTTGACTTTAATTATGTTATCATCTCAGCATACTTTTTCCACTGTTTTAGTTGAGGTGATTTTATTTATTTACTTATTTATTTATTTTTATATAGAAGAGAAAGAAAATAGGGAGGAGAAAAGACTATCTTTCACTGAGCAATTAACTGAGTGTACTGGGTTTATTTCTCTTCCTGTCTTGGGTATCTCTCCGATCACAAAGAGGATTAAGCAGTGAGTGTTAGGAGAAGATGTTTTTTATCACTGGAATAAGATAAGCTTATGTTTGCAGTAAATAAAAATGTCAGAATAGTCACTATGGTATGCATGAGCTGCAGACAGTGGAAGGGGAGGACTAATCTTTTTTTTTCCTGTTTGCATAAATATGATACTCTGGAGAGATGTACAGGACGCCTTCCAACAGGACCTTGAGAGGCTGACGACCAATGAATGTTGCCATTAACCTCTTTCTTTTCTTATAGTTCCGTATTTGGTTAGAAATTACTAATTTCTTAGAATTTCCTGTAAATGTAGCAGTAATTAAACTTTACTTTTCAGTCAGTAAGTAGGAAGATGTAGGGTTTGTTTGGTTTGAGAATGTTTATGTCTGAACAGATATTTTTTGCTCTGTTAGTTCTAGTAGTTACTGATGATGCTTCTGTACTTGGATGCTGTACTTGAACTCTCAGCTTCCAGTTCAGGCCTGCTGGTAGCTTCCAGCCTGTACTCCACAGTTCTTAGTTTCTGCTATAGGGAAGCTTGTATGTATGCTGTAAATGAATCTCAAGAACTATGGAAAAGACTCATGCGTCACATAGGTCTAGTTTTAACTTAACCATATGTAAAGTAGGGGATAATAAAAGTTACTTTTTTTGAGAGAAGTGAATTTTGGATGCATTTAGCTAACTAGTGTCTTCAATATTTTGAGGATCACATGGTGATAAATACTAGATAAAATGTCTCAGGTCTCAGAACTCTAGGGCTCTGTTTCTAGATTTGTCATGGCCTTTTTTTTTTTTTCTTTTTTTTTTTTTTTTACCCTTGAGCCACAGTCTTTTAGCCTATCTATCAGTTTACTAATCCCCAACTTCTGGCACCACCGACACACGTTATCTTGCAATTTTGTCCCTTCAATAAGAGAAACTATGTATTTACAACATTAAAATAATAATAATAAAGAGAAATAATAACAAAAAAAAATCCTTAGAGCATCTCCACTTCTAGGTATAGGAGTAGCTTTCATTTCTTCCATAGTGCTACTTCATAAAATAACGAATTCACTGGGAGTTGAGTGTAAGATGACATCTCTTGCTCAAGGAACTGTAAGAAACATGCTTTTAAAGAATTACTGCTATGTCCTAATTTTGTTCCTGTTCTCTTCTGCTATTAGCCACTTCAGAAGACAAGATACTGGGCAAAGGCAGACTTGAAGTCTAAGTACCATCAGTATTGTGTATGTATGATGAGTAATCTTGCAGTCATCATCATGAAGGGAAGTGATATGGTGAAAACGCTTGTTGATGGAAATAGGTTTGTGTTAGTATGTCAGATCATGAAAAGGAGCAATGGAGTAACAGAAATTATTTCCTCTTACAGCTGCTATAGGGATAGGAGTTATAGGGAGAGAGGTAGATAAAGACTGAAGAGCCTTTCTGGGTACAACCTTGCATTATTAGCCAAATGATGCCTGACAACTTCATCTTGAATCTTGTTTGAAAAGTCTCCTTGTTTTGACTGTATGTTTACATCTAAAAAATATTTCTAAATAATATAGATGCTTTGAAGCCTCATGTATTGTTGTTTCTCCATGAAATTTTCTGACTCCTTGCAACGTGTGTAAGAATGCCCTCTTTTCAGACCAGAGCTATGGCCATCCATGTCATCTTCAGTACTGTTGACATGTTTGTGAAGATTTTCTTCCTCTTTACTATAAAGTCCTTACAGCAGGAGACTCCAAATTTTGGCAGTATTTTCTTCCTTTGAGGGGAATTTCCAGTAAATGTCTGTTGCTCTATTGTCTTGCTGCACATTGTATGCTGGTTCCTTACTTCTGTTTTGCAGATGGGCTGTTCTCCACGCACATTTTTCTACCTGCTGAGCCGCATTAGTAAGGTCATAACCTGTGGTTTAGTGACACAGTGTGCTCTGCAACAGCAGATTAGGGTCTTTTAGATGGAGTAGATAGGAGAAGCAAATCCACATGAGAAAGGAACTGACAAAAGGGGGGAGGGGAAGTCATTAAGTACATTTTAACCAGCAGTTCTGTGGGAAAGGGGAATGCAAAAAGGACTACTTGAAATGCTTTTATCTATAAATATGATGCTTCAGTTGCTCAGTGTGACTGAATCACTTTCCTTAACTGAATATCAGAGCTTGATAAATGCTGCTGTATTATCTCCCACAGGTATTTAGTGAAATTGTAACAATAACACTTCCTCATGTCTTTTTATTTTATTTTCGTTTTTGCTTCTGGAAACGTGAACTGCTGGATGCTCTGTGTATAGATGCTGGAGAGCATCTGTAAGGAAAGGAAAATATCTACATGCTCAGCTATTTTTGTAGGAAGAATTATATTTTATAGTTTGATCGCAGCAGGAGATCTGATTCTGCTGGAAGCAGGCTTAGAACATGGATTTCATGTACTGACTGAATGTGAAGCTGAGTGCAACCTTTTTCTTGGTTGATGGGACTGTTCAACCATCAGGACCCCTAGGGACTTTGTAGTCTCTATAGCTATCAGTTTTTCACATGAATGCTTATTTTATTCTGGTGACTTACAATAAAAATTTCTATCACAGTCAACTCTTCCAGTTGGTTGTCAGAGTTTTCTGGGATGTCTTGTCTGCTGTCAAAAAGAGTTCCAATAAAACTGGAGAGAGGGAGAAACAAACAATAACAACAGAAACAACCAGGAAGGTTTTTTTTTTTGTTTGTTTGTTTGTTTTTTAATTTATTTATTTAAGATACAGCCCACAGCAGATGCTTTAACTGATTCTAAGTTAGTAGGATGTGAAAATCTTATTGAATTTTACCATATTCTTACCTTCCCTGAAGCGTGAAGGCCAGGATAGCTCTTGCATTTTGTGACCTGACTTCTACCTTGATTTAATCAACGGCAAATAAGTTGTGCCTTGGCAGCATGAGGAGTCATACTCTGATATTTTGAAGGATCAGATTTGACTGAGGATTTAGTGATATGCTCCTCATTGCCTGGTCTGTATTGATAAAAACTTTCAGCACTAATGACAATAGAAATTTATTAAGAATATTAAAAATATGTTCTCTGTGGCAGCCAGTTGTGAAATGTAGGAGTGCTATCAAGTAAATAAATAAAAAAACACCAATCCATTTTCTGCATGAAAAAGCATGTAAATCAGCATTATGAATATTAATGCTGACATATATTATAAATATACTGTAAATAACAGGTGCATAGTGTTCATGCTGCTTTACAGACGTATAATGTTTAAGTGCAGTTTGTCATTCTTCTGTAGATTAGAAAATGAACTTTTACATCTGTGTTTCCCAGACTGTATCTGTTTGTGTAAATGAGACTTCAAAAAAAAAAAAAAAGTAAACTGAATTATGGGATGTATCTATTTGTTCTGTCTGTGTAATAAATGCAAACAAGCTAGACTTGATATGCAAGAAGAAACAAACAATGCTGGAGTTACCAGTTCATAAACAGAAAACAAAACACTCTTAATGTTCTTATTTTTTTCCCCACTGCACATACTTTTCCTTTTGCAAGGATGTGTAAAGATGTACCTGTCTTTTCAGAGGGATATATACTCATCTAGTTGCAAAAAATGTATTTGAGTCCGAGCTTGAGTAAACCAAAACTACTCCAGTTTATACTAGCTTGAGCTCTGAGGTCTTCAGATCCAGGTACCATATTTCTGTATCTGTGCCTTGGGAATTGCACAGGCAAACAACTCAAAGTTTATTATTACTACAGAAAGAGCCAGATGTATCTTTTGGTGTCTCTTGAAGGATATAATGAAACAACTGTACATGATGTGCTGTAAAAACGCATATTTAAATTGACACCAAATATTTATTGCATAGTATAAACTGACTACTCTTTACACAAAAGCACAATAGCTTGCTTGGAACTGACCTTTTTTTCTGATTTCTCTAATCTACCAGGTAAGAAATGGACAACAGAGAACAGGAGGAATAAAGCCCACAATTAATCAGCTTGTATCTTCAATATTGATAGCAAAGAGGAAATAAATACTGTGCTTTGCAGGGAGCTGGAGCAATTAGGGTGAGGAAGGTTTATTTTGCCTCTTGTCATTCAGCTATCCTGGTGGGAGCAGGCAGGTTCCATGGAGCAGACAAACCTCGTACCCTTGATGGCTTCTGTGTACTCAGTGCTGAGAAGGTTTGTGTATGTCTGACAGGGACAGATAAAAGAAGCTTGATTCCCAGTGAGCAAGGAGGTAATTCACTGCTACAATTCCCCTTACAAAGGCTTGGAGAAAGTGTATGGGGATTCAGGAACTTTTTTTTTCCTAGCTGACGGCCTCTTCCTGCTACAGTAGAGAGTAATCTTACTGGTAAGATTCATTAAAATGATGTGTGAAAATGTGCCTTTTTGATTATCAAAGTCAATTGTCACACCTTCTAAGATGATACAGTGCTTTACCAACAGAAGGTAAAAACCCTTTTCTGTCACCCCTTATTTTCCTGCTGCCCCCTAAATAAGTTTGTTTCATTAAGGAGTGGCATTGAATTTTCCTAGCATGCATTTTACTGTGTGCTTCATTTTGAATCTATGAGAGGCTAAATTAAAAAGAAGAAACTCAAAGAGGTCATATTGTGTATTAAATGACTTATAAGGAAAGAGAGCAACTTTGATATCAGATCTTCCCTCGAGGCAAAATTACTGTACAATGTTGTTGATTCTACTAACTTGCTTTTACTTCTGTATTTTCGTGTCCACATCTGTATGTGTGTTCCCATTTGTTTCCTTCTGTTCTTTCTTAAAGCCTGAGCTCCTAGACTCAGGCAACTGTTTGCAGTCACAGCCTGGTGGTGATGGGAGAAAGCCCAACTTCCTGGTTTTCACATGGTGAAGGGAAAATTAAAGGACTTCATCTCCTATACTGACAGGAAAGCCCAAATATATTTTTAAAGTTTGATTACATTTTTTATTTATTTTTTTTCTTAAAGTGATGTCTTGACTAGGAAGGCAAACCAGGGTGGGCTGGAAGGAGGATCAGAATGAGGTGGATTACTCCATGATCTGGGCATCTGGATTCTTACTGGAGGCTGAGATGTCAAATTATGACATTTTTTGCTTGGATTCTGCCCTAACACAGGCTAATCCTTGCAAAAGAGTAAGAAAAGATGAGATTTTAAATAGTCTCTCTTTCTGAACATCAACACAGAAGAGCTTTTATGAGTATAGACTCTGTAGAGTTGCTGGAAAGAGCTGCTAGATAGGAGAAACATTAAAAGCAGCAACAAAATGAAGACTTTGTGAACCACATTTATAATCTTTTCTTCCTTATCTTTCTAATTGTGTTTGTGTGTTTGCTCTTCTCTTCTTGTGGCTTCTGGGAGGTGAGGGAGGAAAAATCACAAATTTTTTTTTTTTGGTCACTAAAAGGTGGTAGCATTATTTAAGTGGAAGGAATGTTTTTTTAAACTACAGAATAGATATGATTTTTGTGTGTGTGTGTGTGTAGAGTTCTTCCTCATAATGAATTTTCCTTGCTAGAGTCTTCAGGAGGTGGTCTGCTATTTTTCCTAGCCTGCCTCCAGCAGTGCCCAATAACTGCCAGCTATTATCAATGTTAAACTCTCAATATGTAACCCACTACCTTTGGGATAATGTTTTTTCTTGCCCTGCTACAGAAATCAGCTTATGCTCTTAAGCATGAGTTTTGATGACTTGCAATATTAACATAAGCAACTATTTAAAAATACATATTATAGGCTATTGAATTACTGGCCCTTTCCAGTGAGCACATCTGTGGCTTGTAAGACTCTGACCTCCTTTTGCTGTGAGCAGTGTCTGCTGACTATACGCATTGTGAAAATATCATTTCTCTTTGCTTCCCTGCCAAGGCTCGAGTGACGATGTGCTCTCTTGTTATGAGGCAGCATAAAATTTAGAGGCTAGTCACGGTGAAGGTAGTAAGAAAGAAACTTAAAGACCTCAGTAAATTTCCCTTCTAAGTGTTCCCTTTTCAAAGGTAAATGGTCTTATTCTTTGTAATCTCTGATTGTGTGTTAACAGCTTTCACAATGCTAACTTTTTTTTTTTTTTTTTTTTTTTTACAAAAAAAGTACATTACAGTTGCAGTGCTTTATGTCCCTTAAAGGAGTCAAAGGAGGAAGAAGCCAATACATTTTTTTCTATTTTTCTTTAAAGTCCACTATCTACTCAGCAGATATATACTGTAAATTCAAGACGTGGATGTTACACGAAGCAAGTGTGATGACACAAGTGTTTTAATAGTCTTTGATTTATTTCCCTAAGTGCTTTATTAAGATGATGCACAACAGCATTTGGAAGCCAAAAGCAGTCTTAGGAGAGACTTAGATGAGTTATTTTCAATCTCCTGACTTTTCTTCCTCAACACAGTAATTTGTTTGATTGGGGAAGAAGGGCCCTGGATTCAGAACAGGGATTTTACTTCTTATTTAATGTTTCTTTGTGAGTTAATCAGCCCAGTTTGTGGTCTGAGTCGGTAGGAATATGAATGAACTCACTGTGATACAAGAGAGCTTCATGGTTCAGAGAAAGGATACTGCCTGGGTTTAGGAGATTTGTTCTGTTACTGGATGGGTTTGTGGCAATCAAATGGAGAAATATTTGGTTAGGCATAATCAAGAATCAGCAAATTCACATGTATCAGTAGTCAGCTGTGAGGTATCCTCTCCTGGCAAGATACTTATAATGATGTTCTGCAAGGTTAGTTCCAGGTACAGTGATATCAGGCACTTTTGCCATTAGTCTGATAATAAATCTGATATTTTTAAGACAGGTAGTGTAGTGAATTACTGAGACTTGAGAAAGTCACAGTGATCAAATGGATTGCTTAGTAAGCTGGCCTGACTTGGAGAAATATATTTTAGTCCAACAAAGCAGACTAGTAGGATAAGGGCTAAAGGTTTTACTTAATAGTACTATGTACAGCACAGTGAGGTGCTGTGATCAAATGATCTGTAGGAGATGGAATAGTGAACTGAACATCATGTCCCATTGTGAAGAGGCTGAATCAGACCATTTTGGTCATTGTATATACAAATTAAGGAGCCAGAATTTGAATTAATAAAGAAATGAAAAGTAGAAAACAATAGTTATTGCATGATACTGATTTGACATGACAACCTTTGTGGCATTGTACAATTTTCAGCAAAACCCTGTGCTCAATTATGAGATTTCTGGACAGAGTTAAAAGAGAAATGGAGGTGCAAAAGTGTGTCATGCTGTTTAGAGTATTTCTGTGCACTAGAAATAATCTAAATATGGCTAGCTAGAATGCCATCTTTGGCTCAGGAAGTCAAAGAATCCCATCTGTTGGAGACTTTGAGAGTGTTTAGGGGAAATACGGATTCGTACTTCCCGAGCTTTTATGCTGATATCTGTTGTTAACCATCACAGACAAGGTACTGTGCTGAATGGACTTCTGCTCTGACGTGAGTTGCCCACCCTGATATTGTTATGGTAGCATGGAACTGTGTAGGTGAATTTACACATTGGAGGTGTTATTGTGGTGTAGTTTCATACCTAAATTTGCTCATTTCTATTGTCCCAAAGTAATTGTATATTATTAACGTAATTGTTTTACATTTTTCCGTTCCAAATTATTTGATTCAGCACAAGGTTAACTTGGTGAAATGTTGATATAAAATATATACATAAATATATACATGTTGACATAAAATAATACAACAGATACGAAGTTCCTAATTTTAAACTGTATCAATGCTATGTAATCTCAGTGAATATCCTGGAAATTTATGGCATGTATCCTTCTTAAGTGATGCATATAGGAAATGCTTGAAATTTCAGGTGAACTGTTTGCTGTATATTTGTTTGGTGTATATTTACATGAATGGTGCCTTTCTAAGTGAAATAAAAGAAAATATATGATGACTAGTGGAATAAGGTGGGCAAAAGATTGCACACGCCAAGTACAAGATGACATGTGTCATAGAGGAGGGAAAAATCTAGTTTTTGATGTGAAGAAGACATGGCTAAGCTTAAAAAAGATGCATGTGGTGTCAGCTCTTCTGCCAGTAGAAACTGGTATTAGTTTACTGACTTGAGTCATGCGCTACTCTCCACTAACTGTTGACCTGCTCCAGAAGTTAATTTTATATCAACAGCCAGAAGTCATATCACCCGTGTCGTTAGGCTTCTCTTCCTATTGATATTACTTTTTTTTTTTTTTTTTTTTTTCACAGCTGCTGTTACTGTTTAGCTTTTTAGCATTATCAAAATTTAAAGTAAACAGAAAAAGTGGTTGAAAACACAATAAGTGCAGCAATAAAATCTATTCAATCTATGTCCCATTAGAAAATAATGGTCAGTCTTGTAATCAGCATAATTTCATTGACCAGCCCCTCTATTAACATCATTAAAAAGCCATTGGGTTTGGCAGTTGGCTTCTCTTACATTCAGATGCTCCTTATTGTTTCAGAAGAAACCTGCTGAGTCAATTTCTTTAGAAAGAAGATGGAACAGAATCTCGGAGTAAACAAGGTTTCTCAATTTGCAGAATTTCTGCTGAAATTGCTTTTTAAAAAAAAAAAAAAAAAAAAAAAAAACAACAACAACAACAACAAAACAAACAAACAAACAAAAAAAACAAAACTAACTTGTAAAAAGATATAGCCTAGTTTTATATGCATTGATTATCTGCGGTGTGCTGTAACTCCTGGAATGCTGGTTAGGATGCTGGTCACTCACTGGCAGTATCTTCACCACAGATGATGCACCAGCTGTGCTGAGCTCAACTGACCTCTCTGCAAAGAAAGCTGAACTCCACTGAGACATGAGTGTCTGCTATAGAAGTTATCGTGGCACGTTCTTGATCCTGTGACTTCTGACCTAGTCTTCAGCTTGGTTACTAGTGCCTCTGAATTAACCTGTTTGAGAGTATTTTGGGAGGAGGTAGGGCAGGGAAAGATGTCAATTTGCTGTGACTGATTTGTGTGTGTACATGTGCAGTCTAAGATTTCTTTATTTTGAATCAAATAGTTTTTTAACTGATCCAAAATGTTTCTTGGCTTCTATGGTCTGGGGAAGAAAAAAAGGGGGGAAAATGTTTGATATAGGAAAAAAAACAAACCACAAATCCAGGTGTCACATAGCTGTGAGAAGATCTGAGGCTATTTACTTCTATCATGGTAGCTATCAGTCTAGCCTTATTTGTTTATAAATAATCCTGTTGTGTCGGTAAGAATTGATCATTGAATAAGGGAGGTCCATTTCCTTTTACAAAGGACTATTTTGAATGAAACTCAACATCCCCGTGAACCAATATCTCACCTCCAGTGTGAGCTTGCAGCACATAAAGAAGAAAGGATATAATAAGGCAAGCATGTGATGATATTTTCCTGATTCCACCTGATAGTGATTTCTGGCTTCAGAACTTCATAAAACAATAGTGGTCTAGTAGAGGTGTTTAATAACCCTTTGTGATACATTTTATTTTATTTTATTTTATTTATTTTATTTATTTTATTTTCTTTTATTTTTTAATGTGGGGGTTGTTCTTCCTTCTCTGTAAGTATCCATTGTTTGAACCAATACAAACTTTTAACATCAGAGTAGTGGACAGCTGAAAAGCACCAAGTGGTTGTTGGATGTCAGCTGCAGTAGGAGCTGAATTAATGCTTGAGAAGTGAGTAGTTTTCTGTGCCTTTTAGCCATCCAGTTTATTTTCCCTACACCTCTTTATTTATGTGAAGTTCTGCTGTGTGATGAAAGCCAATTCCCTCAGCTGTATTTTATCTTATAAAATGAACTTGCCACTTGCCATGTTGGATAAAATGCCCTACAGAAGTTAAAAAAAAATAAATAAATGACAAAAAAATAACATTTGTTTGTAGCCTTTAGGGCAAGGGGCTCCATATGGAGAGCAGAGTGTCTTTGAGTTTTACTGATTTGCTCCTTAAGCATTGCATTAGCTGTTTAAGGGATGAAGAAATTTAAAAGGGGTGGCTTTGGAAAGCTCCATTAACTAGTAAAGAAAAATTTTGGTTCTTTAGTAAACTTGCACTGTATAGATTTTGTAACATGCTGCATATGAGGAAGTGTGTTTTACTATGGAAGAGTAAAGTGATGGTGGTCCTGAATATCTTCATCTCTGTTTTGTTTCTAGGCTGGCCACATTGTTCCTACCAACCCACAATTTTTTTTTCTTTTCAGAGAGGTAGCAATGACCTTGTTTCTGAAGCCCCAGCTGTTTGGGACATGTCTCAACACAGCAGTGACTCCTATTTAATTTGTGTGCCTGAACTTGTGAATAGGGTCCTTGTTGGCTAGTTGATTAGCTTAAATTTCTGAATGTACCTAGTGATGCCCTCACCCTGCCATTTTTTGGTTTAATGTGATTCAGAGAGAATTGAATCTACCTCCTCCTCCCTGGTTTGATAAATTTGATTTTGCATAAGAAATATCCCCCCAGAAGTACCTGTAGGAAATCTTGGTCAGAAAGGCAAAAGCAGAGGGAGTTGAATTCTAGCAAGCTGTTCTGAGAATATCTGAGTCAGCCATAGCTTCTGCAAGGCAAGTTCATAGGATGTCAGCTTCCACCGGCAGCAAAATCTCTTTTCAGTGGTGAAGAAAGCTGAGGAAAAGGGGACTCATGTAGTTATTAGTAGTATTACTCTCAGTGGCTCCAGGCGATGTTACACACGGAACGATACCAATTCTCATGCTGCTTACTTGCTGTTATGCAGGAATCCCACCCCCTTCTTAAAGCACTGGCACTTCTATTAAAAGCTTTAGAGATCTGCTCTTGATGGAAGGATTTCTATTAGTTTGGATAGCACACACACAAAAAAAAAACATAGCTCAGTCAGGCACATAGGGAAAATACATGAAGTGTGGTTTAATTCTGGTCGCATAATTCTGTTAATGTTGGCAGCTGATAATGGAGCTGATGTCTTCCAGCTGTACTTAATGAGTTCAGGTCCATCCAGAAAGTGTGGTGAGGATAGTGAGTGCATCAACAACTCTGTCTTAGAGTGTGTGTATGTATTTGTATGTATGTATGTATTTGGTCTACACTTGACAGTTGTCTTGTACATGCCTCAACAACAACCCACTGGGCATTGTCATTCTGTCCTCCCACGTGGGTTTGTCCCTTCCTTTCCTCTCAAATTACTGCTTCTCTGGCCTCCCTGCTTCTGTCCATTCCTTTGTTAGCTTCAAGAGTTTAAATATAAATTATAAAATATAAATATATAGAAATATATAAATATAAATATTTCTATTTATAGAACTATAAATATATAGAAAGCTATGTATGTTCTTATATATATGTTCTTATGTAACACCACATAAGAGCCTAGAACTTTGAATGCAGATGTCATAAACATTAGTCTTCTCAATTCCAGAGCCCCTAGCACACTTTCAGGTAATTATTTGTGACAATTAGACTCTCCTGTAAACTGTAATTAAATTAGAGGAAAGGCTTATGTGGAATTTGGTAAGCTTTGGACCAGGCTTATTACCAGTTTTTCTTATCCTAAGAGAAGGATATGTATGTTTTTTTTAAACCATACATAAATACATAAAATTCTTACAAATAATTGGTACAAATTGAATCAATATTTGTAAAATAGTTTTTTTTTTTTTTTGGTTGGGCACTTATGAGTTATGCAGCTACTATGAAAACAGACCTTGCACTAGGGCAGGGCTGTTGCATCTGATCATGTAGCAAGTCAGATGGATACCACAAACAAGTGAGCCCAACGGAGCAGGGAGACATTGCTGGCACATCAGGCAATGGCTCAGTCTGCTGCCAGGGCAGAGTTCACTCCATCTGCTGTTGTTACCTGATTTAAGAGAGGTTTGAAGTGTATGAATAGGGGCTAAAGTTAATAAAAGAGATTAGTTAATCCAGAGAGCTTTTTGGATTGTCAAGCTCAGATACCTCAATAGTATGTATTGGCTTATTGTCCAAGAGATTGGGGATACTAGGGCAGAGGTAAACTCTAGCCTGAGTCAAATTCTTCCTCAAAGGACTTTTTCAATATCTGTCAGCTGATGTGCTGTATTAGAGAGAAATGAAATGGGTGCAAGTGGGAAAGTTTGTTCAATGGTTCAACAATAAAGCTGTTATCCTTGCTGATGTGTTACTGGGATAACTGTGCCCTCTCTGAGGACAAAAGAGGAAAAAATTATCAGGCATCATACATTAACTGTTAGACCCTCCTGATCAAGCCCAGTTCCAGACCCACTGCAACAGGGTGCCATGGACTCTCCATTGCTCCATGGTTTGCATAGTGGGTGCAGGTTGTTGCCCTGTTTTTTAAGTCACCAGCTACACCAGTACATGGTGTCTAGAGGCAGAAGCTGTAACATCGCAGTACAGCTGTGGAAGAGGCTTCTGAGAGATTAATCTTATCTGCCCAGATCTTGAGCTGGTAGCAGTCCTGCTATTAAAGGTCCAAGTTTGCTCTTACTAATTCACTGAATTCAGTTCCATTTGCTCATGAACTCAGAGAGTTATTTGAAATATAGTTGTAACATCTAGATGCAAAAAAAATGCAGAGGCCTAGATTCTTGGTAGGAACACGTCTAGCAGCAGACCACTCTCAGGAGCCTGTGAAAGTACGGTACTTCCATGCAAATAACTGAACTTGCTAGCCTCTGAATTGGACAGAACATGACAGCACTGTCAGTTGAGTTAATGCCCAGTGGTACAATAATGAAGCTGCACTGTTAACATTGTCTTTCTGACAGAGTCACGGAGAAGACGAGTAACAATGCCTTAATTCTGCATAAAATAACTGTTCCATTAGTTGAAATAGGCTTGGAGTGGGCTAGTCTGGAGATGAAGAACAGAGATCTCGCCCCTGTCCCTCAGGCAGGGTCTGCATGTGATTTACTTACTGTTTGTCTTCCAGTGCTGTCATTTGTTGCACTCTAGGCTGACTTTCTGGAATTTATACTTTTAGTTACCAGTGCTTCCCCTAAAGCTGGCTTTACTGAGTTGCCTACCAGGGCTACAGATCAGGTTGTCTATTAATTGCAACAAGAATGACTTTTGTCAATCTTCATTCACAACTTTTCAAAGTAAACTTTACTTTCAGCTTCTGCTTCATTTCCTGTATCTTGTTTGCTCTGTCAGCCAAAGATTTCTATTCCAGCATGTCCCAAAGGTGTGCTTTCTTAGTCCCTCAGTTCATTTTGGAATAATTCCCCAGCTGGTACAATCATTGGGATGAATGCAGGTATGTTGATTAACAGCTATGACAGCTACATCTAATTAGCTGAACTGGTATCTCCCTTCCTGAATACCCAAAGGAGGCTTTTTTATTTGAAGGTTTTATTTAGATGAGGTAGAAGTTGATCATTACACACAAGTCCAGTGGGTAAAGGCTATTCAGCCTCTGATTTAGCTCAGTAGCCTTAATACAAGGAGGCAAAAGAGATCTCATATTTCAAAGGTGATAACACAATCACCAGCATTTCCTTTATCTTTCTCTACTGTTTCCCAATAGAATAAAATTCGCTTTCTGTCATTTTGTCACAACCCTGAGCAGACTGGGGCCCTTCAAACTCAATCATACAGGTAGAACAGCATTAGGCATTTTACTCTGTCTGTTTCTTGTGGATAGACTTGGCCTAAATACTACTTGTATTCTTCCATGTTATCAATGTAGCTGAAGAAATTTAGTAATGCATGCTTTTTTCTTTTAATTTCTTTTCTTTTAATATCAGTGAATCAATGGTGAATACAGAGGTCCTTAAACTAACAGTTTTTGTTTAAACAGTAAGAAGAAACGTTTAGAAAAATACTGTAAATCTCCAGGTGATTACCATTTCGTGTCTCAGACATACTGTAAAGTAGTTCAGGGTAATTTTTTAGCATGTGTTTTTATATCTGGTGTTGCAATGAGAAATTTTGAACCGTGCAAACTTTCTGGGCTCACAGCAATCTCATGCAGTGTTGATACTTCATAGAACTGCTACTGTGCTATGTGTGGGTGAGTCAGCTTTACATTTGCAAAGTAGCCTTTCTTTTTCTCTTGGAACCACACATTTCACATAGAAACCCTATCTCTTTTTCTGAGACTTGTCATGGCCCTCCCTTAGAGCTGTTGTTGTCTCCATTGCTACCAAACCTTTGCTGTCTTCAGCTATAGTTTACAATTATATAGTTCTTCAGGCACAAGGGCTTTCCACGCAGAGCCTCTTCTTTGCAGATTTTCTTTACCTATCCTATGAAGCTAACCTGGAAGAGCCTGTCCAAGCTTAGTTTCATCCTTTAACTGATTTTTATTATCTATATCTTACTCATAGGTGAACTTTTTCAGGCTGTTCCCTTCACTTTTATGGACCATTACATCATTTTTGATACACTGGAAAAGTGCAGTTTCATTTTTATTTTAATGAGTTGCTCCTGGGAGAGCCCATCCCCTTTTGAACCCAATCACTTTGTCAGCTTTATTAGTCAAATTGCCAGTGGCAATTTGCTCTCTTCCATAATCATGAATGTAGTTGCGTTATTAAACATCTCATTCTATCTTACCCAGAAGCAGAGTTTGAAGGGCTGAAGTAGCATCATCCCACAACAGTAAGAAATATGTGGCTCATAGAGCTCAGGGAGCTCTCCTCAGGTGGAGGAGGCCCCTAAGTTGAAGTTTTGTATCATTTGAGAATGTCTGTATCTGTGCTTGCTTGACTGTGAAAGAGGTTTACATTTCAGATTATTGGTGGTCACAGCAGTAGCAGCCCCAGATTATGTTTTGATGCTCAGACAGCCACAAAAACATCAGTACTTCAGCTGACTATTTTGCTATAGGCTGCCCTTTCCTTCCACCAAAACCTGGGCCTCTTACATCTCAGGTGGTTATCTTCACAGAACTAACTAATCTGCTCCTTCTGATAAGCTGCCAGGAAAACTCCATTCAGTAGTTTCTTCCTGAAAAGTTTTGCTTTGGCAGGTTGGCATTTTCTAAGGTGATAACACGTGTCTGGAACATTTCCAAGTGACCCTGCAGATGACTGAATTTCAGTTTTATCCCTGAACTTTTTATGGTGTTTTCCCCCCTAACTGCTCCTTTTAGGCAAAAGCACAAGTCTGTAAAATAATCAAGATTGTGCAGGCAATGACAATGCAGGTGTCAAAGATGCTCTTTGAGGCCTTTCCAGGACTTTTGGAGAACTTGATAGTTGAAACTTGCACCATGATGGAGCTACTCAGCTAGCTGGAGAAACAGAATTCATGTTTGGTGATGAATTTCTGAAAGTGTATTTACTCATAAATACATAAAGGTTCAAACTAAAACTTGTCACCAAATTGATATAGATCAGAGAGCCAACTGGCTAGGAAGTTTGGATATGTCCTTGTAGAAAGCTGTTTCCAGGAACTATTCCGATGTAACACATAATTAGTGAAAACTTTATTTTTCCATGGAAAAGGTCTGCTAGGACACATTATTTTATGGATAGGGAAGTAACAGATGATCTGAATCTTGGTGACTGTCAACATCTCCATCAATGACATGGAGATGCTGCAAGATCTTGTGTTACCATGTGTTTCCTTCAGGTTCTGGTTCAAAGATCCAAATGCTACTGCTTATGTCTTGTTTTTTATTTGAAACGATGCCAGGAGTTCCCAGATGCTAGTTTCAGAAGGGGAACAGTAAAGGGGAAGCTTTTCTCCCCTTTTTGGCTTGACTTTACTTTGTGCTCCCACGGAATATTTTTCTGCCTCCCAGGAGGATAAGTGTTGCTGCCTCCTAGCAGGTGTGAATACATGGGCTTTTAGAATAATAATAAAAAAAAGGTATCCTGAATCCATGGTAGTAGGCATCTTCTGTGTCTGATCAATTTCAAAGCTCGAATGTGTGAACCACATCAATTAAGTGGCTATGTACCACTTTTCCCATGACAATACGTTAATTTTGAAGCTCTTGTAAGTACTGAAACACTTAAGAACTAGGATTTTGATTCTCTAAATGGGTCTGTAATTCTAGAGCATTACAGATCCTGCAACACCATACAGTAGTAACATGAACACTGATTTGTGTCCAGTTTAGATCAATCTTATTTCAAAAAGAATTTGCTAAAACTGAAGAAGGTTTAAAGAAGACCGATAAAGATGGGCCAAGGTAAGGAGAGATTTATGTAGAAGGAAGGATTGAGATAAGCAGGATTCTTTGGTCTGAAAAGCGACAATTAATGGGGATATGTCAGAAACCCATAACAGTATAAAAGTCTCAAAGAAGAAAGGAGGTGATTGTTTCCTCTTTTTTTTTTTTTTTTTTTTTTTTTTTTTTTTTTTTGTGCTACAGCAATTAGGAGCCATTGAATAAATGTATTGGCAAATTCAGTGCAGAGGAGGTGGGTGTGCGCTAATTGCCTGTGCTATTGTCAATTTAAACTCTCAGTGGTAAAGTAAGATCAGAGCTTGGAAAATGTATCTACTTTGATCCTACGCTTTTATACATTGTTGTAGCATAAACCTGGGAACCTGTGACCTTATGAGGTGTTCCTCTGACAAAAACTATATGAAACTGAGGCACTGCACTGCTGAGGCTGGCTCTGCTAATGCTAAAACATTTTCTTGCATCCTTATAGTATTTTTATCAGCGCTTTGGAGAGGTGTCCTGGGGAAAGCTAAACAAATGATCTGGGTACTGGTTTTCTGTCTCACCTGAAGCAGGGAGACAGGACTTACTACTTGCAGTCCACTCAGGATTTGTAGTAGCGTCACAGTGAAGCCTTGTAAATAAAATAAAAAGTGGAAGAGATGTCTGGGTAACTGTAGCAGGGTACTTGTCTTTGCCTAGGTATGGGGGAGTTGGGCCACTGGTTAGAATGCCACTGCAATGGATTTCATGTATTGCTTCAGCTTACCTTGCAACTCTTCTGGAAAGCTGAACTGCTGCTGTCAGAGACAGAGGAGCAATAGTAATTCTTCATGGGGGACACATAATAACCCCTGTCAGTAGTGCAGAAGGTTGTTCAGACAAGGTTCAGTTCTGTCCACGCTGCTGAGCAGCCTTTGGGCTGGCTGTGTTTGGGGGGCATAAACAAACCTTCCCCTTTGGGTGCCTGACACTTTTCTCTTTTGATTGACTTGCCTCCACTGAAGCTGGCATGAAGTGTTTGCACTCGAAACAAGTGGAGCAAATTCTAATTTGTCTGAAATTGGCCCTCCTGTTAAATGTTAAACTGACCTTTTCAAAAGAAATTTACTTGATAGTTTTAAGTGAAGACCTGCTTTAAGCTAAACCTGTCACTACAACATGATTAAATTCACTTAAATGTACATCAGTTGCACATATTAATGGAAATTGAAATCAGACTAAATGGTAACCATAAATTTTAAAACGGGGAAGATGATAGGGATAGGAGGGGAGAGGAAAAAAAAAAAAAAACACGATGTGAAAGTTAAGGTGCCAAAGAGTAGGTGGGCTGAACAGGAAACTTTGTTCTGAAGCACTGAAAAAGTACCAACTAGTTTCTCTGTATTTATGATGTTCCTATTCCAATCCAGTGAAAAAGGGGGATTCATTGCATTTTTGGCAGGGTTTTGATCCGTGGAGACCTAGAAGAATTGGTCACAGTTATCTGGTCTTATTTCACTGGCTGCTGGACCTTTAAGCAACAAATTACCTGGTTTCTGGCAACCTGTGTGACAGATGGAGACCTGTGTGTGTAGACGGTGCTGAAAGTGGGTTTCTGGAGATACCTGCGATACAGGAATTTCTGCTCCTCAGAAGAACTTCACATTTTAAACTTCCATATTCTTGCCTCTTTCCCTTCCCTGCCATCCAACATGACAGTTGCAGTGCTTGGCTGTTGTGACAGGTGTTACCCAAAGTATCTATCCTAAGTAGGTCCTAATAAATCAAAACTAAATTGAAGACCTTCCACTTTATGGGCATTTATCGGTGACTTTCCATCAAGCAGAAGGACAGGACTTGGCAAGCATCTCCCAGGCAATTGCCCAGGGACTTATGAAGGTTCTTTTTTGAGGGTGTTATCTTCATGTAGCTCTGTGACCTTTGTAATCAGAGCACAAATTGGAACCTTTTGTAATTAATAATCCTTGTTCTACAAGATTTGGCTACCACACAGGTGAAATTAGCGTGGTTTTTGCAAGATGTTTTGGAATATAGAGTACTTCCATGTGGCACTGGATAATACTTCATAGGCATAATGAGAAGTTCTATTTAGCACCTAGCCCAAACAAGGATGCATTACTCACAGCCTGGAAGTAAACACTAATATCTTGTCTATCAAACATATGAAAGATCATTTTCTTTTCCACTGATGCCATCTCTACTTCCTACAATAGAAATATAAGTGGGTGCATATAATATATACCACCACCTGCCCAGTAGGACATATATCAGTATGAACATATGCTGCCTGATCGAGTCTATTGCACTAGTCATCACACAATTGTGTTAGCAGAGAGCAGCATGCCTGGAAGCGATGGACTTTGTTGGAGGTAGCATGTGTGGCACTGCAGGCAAATTTAGGTGTTTCCATGGCTTTTGTGGTTGTGTGAGAGATCTAGGGGGAGTAAATTTTTTTTAGGGGACAGATGGCGTACCATGAAGGGAAAAAATCTAAAATTGGTTAGGGGGCTGGCTGTGGAGGATGCTAGGCGAGGGGGAAGTTGGTGCTTTGTGCAGACATGGTAATCATAACTACTGTACTGTTTTTAGACCCATTGCTGTATGAAATTTACATATTTAACTATTTTAAGTAAATTCTAATTTAACCAATGGAGATGGGACTACTGGACTTTTCACTGAATGTCACTAAGAACGTAAAAACGACACTTTTCACAATTCAAGAGAGGATAGCTGGCAGAAGTTGTTCAAGGTCAGATAAGAGAAGTTGCTGTCAATTATCTTTGTATTGCAATTACTATTTGCTTGCTAATTAAATAAAACTGGCTTTCAGTGACTGAAGAACACACTGTTATAGGTGGGCTAGCAAAGCTGAAATTTGCTGACTTGCCAAGGACTTTGGAAGATGCATCTGTTTTAAGGGAAGTGGTGGTGGCTGAGGATGGTCATTCCATTATGTTTAGAAGGTAGAAGGATATCTCAGGTGTTTGGCTGAGCTCCTGCTGGAAACACTATTTTAATGACTGGGTTGTATAATTAATGTCTTTGGGCACCCAAAGCTTTGGAAAGACCTTTCTCACTTTAATTCTAAATAAATTAAAAACAGATGGCATGGGGAAATAATCTTCTGGTCCAATTTCATATTTTACCTAAAGGCAGTTGTGAGTAATGGAAGAATATAACCCATCAGTAAGAATTTTAATATCAAGGAATCTTTTCAAAACATTTCAATCTACAGTCTATTTTCTCAAAACCAGAAACCTATACAAGATGTTTTTGCAATGCAGAGCAAAATGGTAAATTGATCTTGTGCAGAATTTTTCTGGTATGGAATTTATGGCTCAGCTTCAACTTTATCATTTACCAGTAGTGTACTAGCAAGACACCATTTTATCTGTAGCTGACTCTGACTTAAAGACGACTTTCAAAATCAAAGAACCAGAAGAGCTAAGCTCATTTCTAGACTATCAGCCTGCAATTCCTCTATGCACAAATGCCAGTGTATCAATCCTCTAATAGACTGTTTGAACACCTTACCTTGACCACATCTTGCTCTATTCTTAATACACAGAACATGCTGCTGACCATTTTTTTTTTCCCTGCAGAGTGATTGGGAGCATGCATTCTCCTCAGGCTTAGGAAATTGTATTAATCTTCTGCTGTGTACTTTCATTTCATTTCCTGTAAAAAATCCATCTTCTGCTACTGGAGTTGACCTAAGGTTAGATGTCAAAAGAACAAATTACTGGCACTTGCTCGATACCCTGAGAGTAGTTATAAATAGCAAGCTTTATAACCCCACTGGTCCTTGAGATACATAGTGATAAATATGCTCCTACCAACCAAGAGGGGGGGAAAAATAAGGCAGCGTTACTCTGGATGATGTATGCTTGAAACTGAAGGAAATGGTATGGCTGCATCATTCAGGTAGTTTTACAAAAGAAAAAAGGTCACACTCATTGTATTTGCATGCTTTAAAACATTAATTAGTAATTTTTGGGTACAATATTCCTCATCCTGTCTCATGTATGGATATTACAAAGAATTTGAGGCTCAGACAGATTTCTACAGCTTTTAAATGCTGCAACAAATTCTTTCTTAGGTGATATGGCTGACTAGGGAAACAGTCTAGCTAATGGCTCTGCCTGTTCACTACTAGGACTCAGAACTAATTGAAACCTTTTCACTGGAACAGTTTTCTGCTGAGAAATGCAGCATTAGTCAGATAAAATTTTTCACAATATTTTAAAAATGAAATCTTGACAGAAAATGTTGGAATGATTTGAAACAGTTTCATTTTTATTTTTTCCTTTTGGTTTCATTTGAGCTTTTTTTCCTTTGGGGTTACAGACAGACTGTATTATAAAATATTCAATTGGATGAATAATGATAACTCTGGTACTAGTGGGATGAAACGCTCAGATGTTTTTTTTCACATAATCCTTTTCCAATGTATTTTTATGCAATCCACATTTTTGGAGTCATGATGGTTTAAAACAGGGCAAAAAAAAAAAAATGTGGGGGGGGAACACAACAAGGGAGAGTATCCCATCTCAAAGGGATGGGAATTCCATCTTACAGCTAGATCTTATATAATACAAGGTACACTTTCAGATGGTTTTTAAATGTAACTGGTCCTTAGAAATCAATGGAGTTACTCCATTATAACTGAAGGGATCTGGACAATGATTTTGAAAATGTCTTGGACTCTTTGGACCTTTTAATTTTCTGTTGTTGATTTGCACTGGTAAGACAGAATGAAAATTGCATATTGTTGTAAGTGCTTTGAGGGTGCTAGCTAGAAAGCCTCTTCTGCAGGGTATGTACTAAGAGACAGAAGACTTGCAACATTTTTATTATGCAATAAAACAGCTTTTTGCTCTTAATTGGAGAAGGTCTGAAGAAGTTTTGCGGATGTGTAGCTTGACTACGGATGCTAACACAGCTCTACTGAGCTAGTATGGGCAATCTCATAACTGATATAAGCTTGCTTTGAGGTTTGTTTTATTTTTTTCCCCTGGCAACACCCACATTTTCAACAAAGCTGCTATGACCTCAGTGTTATGATGGGATGGGGAGTGTAGGACATGTATGGCTGTCTCATCTCTCTAATTAATGGAAAAGCTTCCTGTTGCTCTCCCCTCAAGCTACAAAATCCATTAACCACCCCTTGGGGTGCCTGAAATTTATTCTGGCCATTACCATCAATTAGAAAGTTAATAGTGTGATGATTACTGGGCTACAGTCCTAGCTCTTTGTGTGATTTACACCAGACTGGGGTGGAAATGGAAAGATACAACACTCAAAGAACTACTGTGTAAATAAGAATTTAGCACTGAGTGCAGAAATGTCAGTGTGCCCATTGTAAACATATGACAAAATCATTAGTCTCTCTGAATTATTTTAATTTAAATGGTATCTTTCAATTTAAAATCACGGAAGGACAACTATAGTGTCTTCCATAGCTAAGATGAGATTTTCTGATTATGACCATAACCCTTAAGTCAGACTGGGACCAAGGGAATAACTTCATTCTGAACTGCAGTTGTACCTGGAAGAGAATGCTCTGATACAAAAAGGGTGGAAGTTTTCATCCTAGCCTCTCTGCTTTTACAAACAAGGCAGGTGAGGAGATCTTCTAGACTGGTTCTCTTCTACCTGTAGGTAGACTACAGCTTCCTTCAAATTTCTCTAAAGTAGTGAGGACCAAGTCTGTTGCCAGTAAACTCTTATTCTCTTCCTCAAGGTCTTCTTCCTTTGAAATAATGTTCTGGTGGCAAATGGATTTATTTATTTATTTTTTTTTAAACAGTGCTATAGACTTTGACAGGGAAGGAAGAAATGCTTGGAGTGTATATACAGTCAGATACACAAGGGTAATCAATATCTCAGTTTCTTGTATATATATTTTATATATATAATATTATATGTATATTGTGTATATGTATATATAATATAAATTATATAATAGCTCCCAAATATTTTTGTTCTTAGCCTGCTGGTAAGAGAAATCATTGCACAGTGAAAGGGGGTTATTGGTCAAGCAACACAGGACAGACATCTACACTTTGAAAACATTTAAAGGGGAAGAAAATGTGCGACATGCCCATCTAATTCAAATTTTATATATTTTTTCTACTGTAGTGTCCAATCTTGCTCTTTGGGTATCCAACCTTTATACTACAATTTCTCTGGAACCTGAAGGAAAAGAAGCCTATCTTCACAATACAGTGGAATGTTACTTCTGTTAAATTCAGTGGTGGCATCAGAAACTTGTTTGAAAAAATAAAGTCTTAATGTCAGTTTGCAAGCACAAGATGCCTTTAGATTGTTAAACATGGAAATAATGATGCTAGTTATGCTTTTGCATGGCTATTCAGTAAGATGTGAGGATCTGAAGAAATATTGTTTAGGATTGTTTTCCTAAAACTTCCCAAGTTGCAAAGGATTTTCTTTCTCTTTGTCCTTGTGAAAGGTAAGGAAGATGTATTGCATGGTGAAAAGTGCAGGTTGTTAAAGCCATAGTAGTCATGTTGACCTGAAACCTATCCGTGAGATCAGCTCAGCTCCAGGTGATAGTAAGTATGGATGGCTGTGAAACTGCATCCTATACTTTCAGCCTGCTTCAGCACATGAAGATTTAGCCACATAGATATGGATTCTGGCATGCCCTTTATTAAATGCATGCAAGGTAATGGATTGTCCCTATTTCAAAGATCATATAGTCCTGAGGAACCACCTACCTTAGAGAGAGGGAAAGAAATATTCCTCAGTTTCTCCCAACTGAAATATCAGCGAAAGCAAGTTAACCAAAAATATTTTTTTTCTTCAACCACTATAAAAAAAAAATAAAAAATAAAAAAGCAGATAAGTTATTTGTTTGTTTGAAGAAAAATAAACAACTTATCTGGGTCACTTACAGATAACACCTCCTGGTCCTCCTCCCTCCCCCCATCTCCCCCCATTTCCTTTCTTTCTTGGTTGGTTAACGTTTTGAATAATTATCTAATTCAATATGTAAAATCTGGATTGGATGTTAAAATGAGCTGCTTCTCCTTCTTGTCACATCTTTAAATTATTTATAGCATTAATCAGCTGAGCTATATTAAGTTAAAAATTGCAAGAAATTTGAGAGTGTATATTTCTGTTCATTTAGATTACTCCAAATAAAAGCTGATTAAAAAGAAGGAAAATGAATTAATTTAAGTGATTATGCAAAGAAATATCAAATTCATGGTTTTCTATTGTTTTCAGCCCCTTGCCATCCCCCTGAGTTTCTCAGACAGCTTCCATATGTGGGAAACTTTATTTTATGATGAGCAAATTCTTTATATAACAGAAAAAATTACACATTTCCATAAATTCATATAAAAATCTATTAACTTTATTTCTAGTAAAACCTACAGTTAGAACTCAAACTGGAAGCAAGACACTTTCAAAATGGAGGCTTAAATCTCTTTTAAAATGTATATTTAAACTATATTTAATTTTGCATTTCTTCCTTTTGACATTTATGTTAAGGCTCTTTTCAATCCTTATTTACACAAAATCTCAGAAAATTTATGCTGTCAGGATGGAGTGGGAAGTCAGTGGAGCCTAAGGGGATATGCATTTGGGTCTGTCACAGGCTTTCTTGGAATGTAAAAATTAGTTATCTCATGTTTCCCTCACCTAGAAAATGAGAACAGCAGCAATACTTGCCAGCCTGCTGAGGGTCTCATGAGGGAAAAAGTCATTGGAGATGTGTTCTCTTAGGAAGTGAGGCATGTGGGTCCCTTGAGTTATGAAATCCCTTCTTTTTCTTTACCCTGGAGATGTCTTTAAAAGTTAATTTCCACCTGTCAGGGTAAATTTGAAGTGTTTTTAGTGCTGTGACATGAGTACTACCATTACAGTAATGAAATTAAAGAAATGTTAACTAACTCTTTGCCTTGTCACTGCTGTCAGGTCACATGATAACACCGCCATTTTGAACCAAACCCTTATGAAACGTGGAGGGAAAAAAAAAAACAACAATCAAAAAAAAAAAAAAAAACAAAAAAAAAACCACAAACACCCAGACACTTCTTTGAACAAGCTTCAATTTAGATTAATCTCTGCTTAAAATACACAAGCTATGGCTAAAATGCTGCTAAGATTCCCTAATAAAACAAGGAAGAGGAGGCCAGGAAAACATTAATACATGGGCTAGGTCCAAGCTGCAGAAAGGCCTTTTCCAGAGGCACCAAGGCAGGGAAAGGAATGCTTTCCATTTAGAAAGGTTCTGGCTGGTCAGTGAGATAAAGGCATTTTATATAAAAATCCTGTGTTCTTTAAAAAGTCCATAGGAAAAATTCCTAAACACTCTAACTCGATAGCCTGTGTGCTGAAGGGGACCAACTGCCTTTCAGAGTACGGCATCAGGAGAGAAACATGTAGAAATGAGGGCAAGGGCAGCCTCTTTGCATAGGAAAAACCTGCCCGAGGAAGGTCCAAGGACACAGGTTTCACTACATTTACATCTTGCAGTTGCTCTTCAAAGTTGAGACGTAACTTTCTTCAGAATGCCTGTCCCTGAGAGACCCAAACAGTTCTGGTTGGAAATGGGTGAGGCCTTGGAGAAGTATTTACACAATGGGTTAGCAAGTCAGACAGTGGTGAGAAATACTCAGGTGAGGTGAGGTCATTCTTTTTAAAAACAAATGATTTTCAATGAAAATAAATATCAGGAGACAAAAACCACCTGTTCTGTGAGTGAGAGGCTGAGATCAAATCATTCGTTTCTGGAAAAAATGCTGGGGTTACCCATGAAGGAGTTAAATCAAAATAGGCACCAAGCCAAAAGTGGCATCTCTCAATGGCTTGTGAAAGGCTTAATAGGTGGAACATATGAACTTAAATTGTTATCTGTTGAAGAAGACTTTGACATTATTAGCTTTTGTGAAACACGGTGGCATGACAAAAATCAATGAGAAACTTTAGTACTTGGCTATAAAACCATAAAGGAAAGAGTTTCAATTTAAGTGATGAGGGAATAGCACCTCAGTCTGCAAAAATCCCCAGAAAGCAAGAATGCAAAAGTCTACAACAATACTGTAGAATTTAGGCTTGAAACACCATATGCAGGAACACAAATATGGTTCTGAAGTGCTAGCTCGACTATTTTTCATGTTAAGAGATGCAAGATCATTTTAAATGGTAATTATTCCGTTATTGAAAAACTTCTTTAGTGAAAGCCTTTTGTAAGAGCAGCCTGTGACACCACAGTTCTGCCTTCTGCAATCTAAAATCCTTCTATCCAAAAATCTGCTCAAGTAGAGAGCAACATAACGGCGACTGGTAAATCTTGTGATCAACTGGCCAGTCCCTTTGGAGGAAAACCAGGTGGCAAATGTAGTTATGTGAGAATTTGGAACAGATAATCTTATAATCATTGCTGTTTCTTACTTAAAATATCTGACTTCTGCCAGGATTGAATTCGTGTGCAGAAGGAAAAACAGACTAGAGCCCACCTCTTCACACTCTTCCTGGTCATGACAGGTTGCCCTGTTCTGCTGCTCCCTAACCACATTACAGATGCATCTATCCCTGCCTTCTTGGGCTGGCTGCTATTCTGAGAACAGTTAGAGCAGCAAATTAAACCGTGGAGGGATGAGGAGGTTGAGGACATAATACATAAGACAATCTTCTGATGATCAGAGGAAAAAAAAAATAAAATGTCTTGTTAGCACACAGAAAGCAGGCATAGTTGGTGGCAAAAAGGGAAATAAAATGCTTCTTAATGATGTGTTATAATAAGGGACTTAATCAGTTAATGTGTCTTTTATGGGGTGAAAGCTGTACCCCATAAAAGGAGCTGCACACTTCTACAGGCAGGAGACAGGATGTTACACAGTTTAAATTTGGTGTAATTTTTTTTTTTTTTTTTTGGTATAAGTGTTTCAGAAAGATATTTCACAAAAAGAAACCTTGACCAACCAATCAAATCGTTGATTTTTCAAGTCTTCAGCAGCTTACATTAAATAAGTACAGACAACCTTAAATTTGTAACAAAGGAGAGTAAACAGTGACTTGCTAGGGAGTTTGTTGAATGTATATATTCAAACTGACAGTACTCTGAATTTGTCTGTGCTTCTTGAGAACGAAGATAATTTCCATAGGGTTCGTGTAACTGGGTGATTCAGGTTGCCTATTATAGTTGTGAAATATTGGTAGGAAAGAATTGAGATATATTCATGACAGTAGGTGGACTAATGGAATTCAGTGACTTTATTTAAAATGTGTGGGAGTTTATTATAATACTATAATAGAAATGTCATTTACCCTGACAGAAGGAGAGGGAAAAGCCCCATCAATGAATAATAATGAAGTTATTTAAATGTCAACTTTCTTGCAAACAGTTTGCAAAAAATAAATTATTCTACATGTTTTTAGTTCAGGTTTGTTTTAATTTATTATGTACGAAGTCATAGTTTCAGTCCCACAGTTTGGGCTTTTTTTTTTTTTTTTTAATACTGTCAAATAAACTAGTAATAATTAAAATGTTTATCTCTTTGGGTGTTTGCAGAAATCATTCTGATTCACCAACGAAGTAGGAAATCTGATTCTAAACAGCTACTGGTAAAATTTGGGATTGATTTAGTGGAACCAATTACAACTAAAATGGTGGGACAGGTGTGAAATTATCAGAATGGAGTCTAAATACTCTGTTTCTGAAAATTATTCTTTTAGTCTAACTCGTTTACATTTCAGTAACGTCCACAATGTCCTAACACATCTGGCTTTTTTCTCATTTAATTAGATTGGCACAGATCTCATATCTCTCTGCAGACCTTTGTGTTTCAAACTCAGCTGGACTTACTTTGACTTAGCCTATAACTGTACCCACAGTCTGAAATGAAACATTTTACATGGGGATTTGAATTATTTGATGAAACCTGTTTTGCGATGTCTCTCCCCCCAGCAAATAAGTAAATAAATACATGGAAAAAAAACCATTGCATCATGCATGTCTACACAAGACCTAATAAAATGACTTGTTCTTCATTCAGTTATAGGTAGTTATTTCATTGGCTATGTCTTTTCAGCAGATGGTTCAGACGTTTCTTTGCTGTGTGTTTTTCAGGTCTACAGGTCCTGGGTTTAGTCCTTTTCAGATGATTTAGCCAGACATCTGCTTGCTCTGTTTATTTTACACAGACTAAAACAGAGTTCTCTCTGCAGAGCTTCAGAGAAGCAGCTCTACCCCACAAAGAGTGGGAGTGATATATATCTGTTCCCCTTCAGATAACAGGAATTTAATTTGTTGATCCTAAGTTAACATTATTTCTTAGGCCCTGCTGAGGTGCATCTGTCTTTTGCATCACTTCCAGGTTAGGCTAGTTTCCTGGATCACCAAATGGCTGATAAGTTTTCATAGGATAGGAGACCATGCTGCTTTAGATACGTATTTAATACAATAAATGAAGAGTTTGTTATTCAGGCTTCTAATCGATGTCTGCTCTGTTGTATACATTTGTATAACAGGAATAAGATAAAGGCAGATTGGTGATATCCCCAGGTCACACCTCAACAGAGGCTTTAGGTGTATATGGCGTTTCATTTTATATGACTCTTTTTTTCCACTGTTTTCTGTGTGTGCATCTACCGCCCCTCTTTGTGTTAAAGCACTTTTGAGTGCCCATCTGCTGTTGTAAGATATTTATCTGTCTATTAAATCTAAGGGTAACTATAAAGTGGTATAAGAGAAAACAGATTGTAGCTGGGCAGGTAGGAGGACTGGCTATCACTAATTTAGAACAGGATGATGTGAGCGAGATCTAACAGTAGCTCCTTTTATCACTTGCATATTTGTCCATCTGCCAAAACAACAAAAACAACAACAAAACAAAAATGGTTTTCTAAGTTTTCCAACCTTTCAGTTGCTTTTATAGATGTTGACAGAAGCGTACACTTCCATCTGTAGATGGCATTACCTGTAAATAAGGCTATGAATACAAAATAATTGTCTAGAGATTTGAAGTAAGAAAGGGCTGGCACTTCTGACTAAGATTATCATTTGCAATAGGCCTTCAACATCTGTTTGGCTGTACTGTGGTGGGAGTGTCCTTTAACAATTTCCAAACAAATTTTATGGGTCAGATTTTCTTCATTCTTACCCCTTTTTGAAGGGTCCCATTTTGAAATCACTGTCACTGTTTTAAAGAGGTGCATTCCTTCATTTACATGTCTTTTTCCCTAACTCAGCAGGTCAGATTTAGTCTTTATTATTATTATTATTATTATTATTAAATCTTTCAGCTTAAAATTCACAAGAACATACCTTGTTTTTGATGCAGAAATAATGACTTCTGAGTAGGCAGGGCAGTGAAGTGGAGAGGGTTACCACAGTGAACCAGCAGTCCTTGGCAAGGCTGTGGTCAGTCTCCCTTCCCCTTAACACAGGAAGGTCTCTGAAACATTCAGTAATAGAAATAACTGTAGCAGTGTCTTCCTCCTCTCTCCACCAAGGAAATAGCTGGGTTAGTTTAGCTGTGCTCCTGAGAGAGATGACCTTATCTTCTGATTGATCTTTCCCTTTATGAGAACTTGGCATTAATCTTCTAACCAACAAAGGTCATGCATCTATATGGGCGCAAACATTTATAAGAGGCAGGGGGAGGAAAAAATCACGTTTGTAGACCACAGGCCAGTTGTTACAGAACAAAGACTAGACACGTGCAAATACTTTGATAAAGTTCCTAAATACAAAGACTCCGCTTTAATGCAAATTCACATTTTGTTGCAATTTGTTTTAACGGATGGAAGTCCAAGCTAATGCCTTCTTCTGTTATTTGTGTACTGATTACAAAATGTGAAATCCCAAAAGCTATGGCATGAATTTAGTCCGCTCTAGATGTGGGATCCAATCCAAAAATCTAATTCCTGTGCCACTGCCTTAAAAGCAAATAAATAAATAAAAAGATAATGTACTTTGGTAGGCATTAAGTATTTTTTAAATACCTTTGTGAATTTGGCTAACTGCATTACACTTGGGCTGATTCTCGAAGTTCTTTGGATATTAGGACATCATTCAAGCAAGCATGAGCTGCATAATGAACAAAAACTCTGCTGATAGTTGATCTTGGTTCTAGTCAAGCATCCAGAGCGGATATTATGGGAACTTTGTACAGTCTTGTTTGTTTGTGTTTTTTTGTTCTTCCCCAAGACGTGTAGTTAATGTCTCTATGGGCAACACTCATAACAGAAATATATTATTTTCCCTGCTGAATGGGGGAAAAATATTGTTCTTAAAGCAAGAATAAAATGTGTCCATACTTTCTGTTGGTACACATAAATTGTAGCTGTAATGCTTGTATGGTTAGTTTTTTCAAAAACACATCACTGGTTTTCATAGAAAACTGAACTCTAATTTAACTGAACAATCAACCGAAGCGGCTACATTAGAATATGCTGAGAAAAGACTCTTATCTTAGCAAAATTTAGTCTAAGCTTGAATTATACATTAATCAGATGACTCTAGTCTCTTACTGTCTGCTATTTAGTATTTCTGACAATCATTATCATCTTCTATATGCAGAATTTATCATTTCTCATTGTACATGTTTATTTTAAAATGCTTTGGGAAGATGCTGTTTTAATTTTTCCTAATCTAATTTAAATGCAAATTGTAAGCACTCACATGATGCTGTGTGTGTATATAATTAAGTATCATTATATACTACATGAATCATTCAAAAAGCTCCGGAGAGCCATTCTACTATGTAAAGCATAACTTACATTGAAAAGACGCCAAGTGACTTGTGGTTCTGTGATTAAGTGTTTGTACTTATGAAATCTCTCATTGAATTATAGGTCAACGGATTATGGGACAACATATGAGAAACTGAATGATAAAGTTGGCCTGAAGACTATTTTGAGCTACTTGTATGTTTGTCCAACAAACAAACGTAAGGTAGGTGATAATGTGATTGGCTCTTTTTTATTTTGCTGTGACTTGTCCTAGTAAACTCTTCCTGTTTCTTCAATATCCACTATTACTGACTAGAAACTCTGTCTCCCTGACCTTGAAAAAAAATATGTAACTTTACCAAAATATATGCTGGTTTAGACCACCCATACCACCTACCCGTGTATTTCAAAAAATATATATTAGCAAAAGATGACCATTAAATGGATAGACGTAATAGGTATCATGTATCTAATTGTTTGCTTATCTTCTACCTGGTGGTGATATTTTCTGGAACTGACAGAGACTCATTAAAATGACAGAAATGCATCTACAGTGACCAGAGTGTATGTAACATTATTTCTTTTAAGTACTCCCAGTAGTGAACTGAAGGGGATTTGACAAAATCCTGCAGAGAAAATGCGTTCCAAAGCCCAGGAGGTTTTAATCATGCAAGCACCCTGCTGAGTAACAATTTACTAAGAATTTGTAATGCTGACATTCATAAAAGGAAACTGATGCCTTCTCTGATGTACGTTTTTGACTTTTTTTTTTTTTTTTTTTTTTTTTGTAATTTGGAGGTATGCAATAGGAAGTGATGAAGCGCAGTTCACAATGGTGATGAAGACTTGTATTCATATATGTGGATATGCTAATAAAAGTGATATTGTTTAAAGGTCCTGTGTTATCTCATCGTTGGTGATAAGCAATTATTAATACTGGTGCTTTTGTGTGGACATTAAAAAGTAGCTTAAATCTTCCTGAAATTACTAGTTATTTAATTTCAGATTTCCTCATATGCTGGTCCAGGGAAAAAAAAATAAAAAATCAAGGCACGATTAAAGAAATTGTAGTGGTGACATCATTATCCTTGTAACTTTTTAGCTATAGGACTATGCACACTCAATATGTAGAAGACCAAACTCCAGCTTTATCTTTTACCAAAGGGGTTATGAACATGGATAATGTCATTTTATTTTTTTTGCTTTCTGTCTTATTACATAGTTTGAATTGTTCCGGTAAGAACTGCATTGCTTCAGCAGAAAATGCTAGTGAAGACTCATTTGCGAAGGAGGCACTGTATATTTGAACAGCTAAGCTTACTGTTGATGTTGTTTTCATTTTTCAGAGAGAATAGGAAAGGCAGAAGGACCTGTCCTAACAGAGGAGACAATGCCTACCATTATTCTCTTGTAGATCATGTTTAACTCTTTATTCAAAAGGAACTGGCACCTCTAGGTGTAAGTCATTGGACCTGTTAAGAAATTGACCCTAGGATGAGACAAATCACATCCAAGTGTTGCCTAATTTTCTCCTACTGACTGCAAGGTGAAGCCTTAGGATGAAAACTGGATTAAATGTTCCTAAATTAGTGGACAGATATTGTCTCATTACAGCTGACCCATGACAGAGATCTAAAGCTTTTCATTAGAAGCTGAATAATGAAATTATCACTCAAATGTCTTTCAGGTATGAGGTTTGAAAGGATAATCTCCTGGCACATAAACTGTAGTGTGGCAAGTTTACATATAATCATACCTGATGTTTGTTGGAGAGTAATAATGCTATTCTCCAAAAGAAGTAATAAGTGTTTTAGCTGGGCAAAATCTGTATGATCCTTTAACTTTTGTGGTGCAGAAAAACCAGAAACTAAGGGTTTTGCAGGCATATTAGGATAACTTAAGTGCATGCTGGCTCTGAAAATCCTTCACCACCACTGGCTGCATCTTCCCGCTCCCTCCCTCACACTGCCACACTTGTTTGTGTAGCCATCTGGTGAGCTGGATCAAAGACTAATCTGCCTGAAAATTAATACCTTTCCAGCTCAAAAAACAAATAGATGAAAAGAAAAAGATTTCACTTGGAAAGGTGGAACTGCCCATTCTGGCAACAGACCGTACTAAAGTTGGCCTGTAATCAATATGGGACAGTGCCAGAGGAAAGCTGCAACACCTGGGATGAAAAGACCTTAGTAAAGGTCTAAGACTGAATTTTACAAAACTTATTTGAGCAAGAGCAGAATTAGATCTGCATGGAGAACTTCGGGAGGATCTGCTTATGCTATCTATTTCTGTATAATATCAAACTATTCCTCCAGGAAACATTTAGCTTTAAACACCTAGCTCATCTCCCATGATTAAGAAAGCATGGGGAAGAGAGTGTAGAGCTATGTAGTACTTATACACTAAAAATGCTTTTGCAGCGGAAGGCAAAAATATTAGAAGCCTTAGGGTCTTTATCATACCTGCTATAGAATGGAAGGCATAGGGAAACATTTACAGCTTTTAACACCAAAAAAAAAATCAGTTAAAACCTCTGGATCCTAAGACCTTTTCTTTTTGTTTGTTTTGTTTTTCCTTTCCTGAAATTGTGACATTGCTGCAAGAAACTCTACTCTGAAAGTAGCGTTTTGTTTCACTATTGTGGGCCAAGTGGTTAGCTGCAGACATTTTTTTTCATTCTGAGTTTCAATTGCTTGAAAATATATGAATTTTATAATATACATTTTGTAGTTATGAAGGGTTTATACACAGCTGTTGTTAACACTGGGCAAATGGTAACAGTGTTCTCCCTAAATATATAATATGTAGAAAGTGATTTTTCTGACTGCACTTGCAACCTTCAATGTTCTTTGTTCCACAAGGCTTTCCTTTGCAGAGAGAAAAGACTTATTCAACAGTGAAAAATAGGTAGTCTATTTATTTATTATCTTGCAGGTAGATCTTGCTACAACAGTGATTCAATGGGGGGCAACATGTGCTTAACTTACTGATGCTGCCTTCTTAATGGAAAAAAAAAAAAAAAAAGTCCCTTTAGAACTTGATTAACTTCTAGGAATAGTCCCATTGAAACAAGGAAAATGCTGAATTTGCTAACTCAAGACCAATTGCTTCCAATGAGGAAACCAAGTATATCTTGTACATAGTCTTGTCTGTTCTTTGAAAAGCGGAGCAGTTAGAACACTGAACTGTAGAATGCATGTAATTAGATTAATTCAAATAATTAATAGACTTGTTCATGAATTTGTGATGATTTTCACATTATGGAACATGAGTTGAATAAATTGTTTGTTATACTTTTTTTTTTTTCTCTGCCTATAAAAATATGTACCTATAAATATACATGATTTGCAGAGCTTCTCACTATGACTACTAATTTCTTTCTAAAAGCCTTCATATTCCAATTTTTGTCTCCTTATTCATGAATTTAAATCCTTTAACCAGACACTGCAAGCAATGTCGTATTACAAAAGGGTGGTCTGAAAATACAAGTGAGAACAAAGCCAATATTTACAACTTAAGCTGCTGACCTATGGCTGTCACTTGTTACTTTTCTGAATTACAGTATTTTCTTTAGGAATTTACAGAAAATTGTAAGTAATATACTGATGTATTAGCCCTGGCAATAAGAGAGGTGGAAACCCTGTTTTTCAGTATTCTCTCCTTCCACTAAATTACTGTACTAACTGTCCCTATGATTGATGTCACAGACCAGGGAAGAAAAAAATCATAACACATGGATCTTGCAAAAGACACTGTGGATGCTTGAGTATTTGTCAACAAGTTTTCAGAAGAGACAATCCCCAATGTATAATATATCCCTAGGCTTATGTATGTCAACATTGGTTTATATTTTAGGTGCATACAGCCTTTTGTGAAGGGATATAAAATGATTTATAGGTTTCTACATGAAGAAATAGTGTCTGGGAATAAAGCACTAGTGGGTTAAAAAGTAAAACAAACTAGAAATCCATGTTGATAACTTGAAAATCCTTTTGCAAAACTTTGACATTTGCCTTCCTACAAATTTGCACACACCAAGTTTTATGGTCTTTCTTTATGAAAACATTTCAAATAGGTTGCTTTCAAGCATTGCATGGAAAATCATGGCTATGACCCATAGGAAATAAGTGGGTATGGGTGGGTGGGTGGGATTTTACGACTGGTTAACTAGAAGTTTTCTTTGACTAGAGATGTGCTGCTAGCCCATTTAGACGCTGCACCCTTGTATACAGCACACTGCACAAACTGACTCTGCAAAGAAAATGGTCTGTTCGTTCTTTGTACTTTCAAGCCCATTGCATCCATGTATCTCCAGTTAATTAATAAATACTGGGTGATAGTATCTGCCAATAGCTTTATGCTGCTAACAGGACTGGTGCATCCTGTGGGTTTGAATGCCTGTGTTAGGTTTTTCGTTTTGTGTTCTCTCTTCCTTTTTACAGACCTGCCTTGAATTTTCCTTTTATTCTTCCAACTGTTTGGATAATTGCTGTGCAGTACAGTGTCCTCTTTTCTTTCTCTCAAAAGATGAATGGATTACAGATGCCTTCCTCTTCTTTTATACTTAGTGTTGTGATTAACACCTTTATCACAGCATGTTAAACACTGTCCTGTTGTGTGTGTAGCTCAAAGATAACGGGTATTTATTGTAAATATAATTGCATGGGTTTCAGTTCTGGCTAGATCCCTAACTGCTTCAAATTCATTTCTATTAATGAGTCTTAAATGAAAGGAAGCTAAAGAAATGGGGCCCAAGCCTTCTGTTCTTTCTAGTGTGGGTGGGTGGAGGGGAGAAGAGTTGGTGAAATCTTTCTATCTGCCAGTCATGAAAGACAGGAGAAGATTTACCCATACTAGCCTGAATGTGAATGATTGAGCACTACTTTGTATCCTGTGTTATTAGAAGAGTTCATTTGCTTCAGGGAGGTTTATAATTTTGAAATGTAAACTACAACTGTATAGTTGTATAAAAGTTGAGACCCAGTGCTATGTTCTTTGCACTGGCTGTTGTACCTGATCTTCTGAGCCTTGGGGAAAACATCTTTTTCCATAGAGATGAACCTGAGTTCTACCTGTCATTGCTTTTTTCTCTAGAAATTGATAACTTCAGTTGCTGAAATCAGATTGGGATCAAAATTTTCTCTCTCACCAGTCTTATTGTGGAAAATTTCAGAAGTCTGATGTGATGGCAAGGCTTGATTTTTGTGCTCAAGGAAATATAGTTCTTTCCAGTTGTGTCCTCCTTGTAGGCCTCTGTAAATTTTAGTGTAAAGACAAACAGTTTGTATCAGAGAGGTTAGAGCTCAGCAGAGCTCAAAGCACAGCTCACTGCAGACTGAGCCAGATCCTGTGACTGTCAAGGGATGGCATCCTTAGCAAATTAGGCACAGTGGGAGACCCTGGGTCTATAGTTGATCAGTCATGCCAATAACCCAAAGTGCTCTTGTAGTCTGCTCTTGCAGTGATAACATCGATTATTCTGTTGCGCTTTTTTTCATTTGGAAGGAAAGGTACTCGTTAGCTGCGGGCTGTGAGTGCAGCCTTGAAAGAGGCAGTCATAAGGGACCAAAAAGGCATTGTCTTACGGACGTGAATATTTTTTCTTAATGATGTATTCTACAGGAGATTTCAATGAGATGTTTAAGAAAGATCTTCTCTTACAGTTGAAAGGGAGGAACCACTTTATACTGAAGTATTTTGCAGATTGAAACGTAAATGTTATCAAATGATTTTTTTTTTTTTTTTTTAGAATAAAACATATATAGCATAAGAAGATATATGTAGAAGTCTTGTTTGTTTGTTTGTTTTTCATGTCCTTACACTGTGACTGTAGATGATGCTTAGTAGCCTCATCTTTTACTTCAGAGAAAATATTTTGGAGGGAATGAGTCAAAAGAGCATGGACTGGGAATCATCCTCTGGTTTTGCTGGTCTGACAGGCTATTTGGGCTTGATAGCAATACAGAGCCTTTTATTCAGTGCTCTTCTAATGGAAGAATATGGGTTCTTTCTCACATATCTTTTCTCCAAGCACAGTTGTCTAATCTCATTCAACAATTTTGGTTTAAGACTTCACCTCCTGATCAGAAAGAGTTGAAATCCTGAACCTACATGGCTCACGAATTATTTTGGGCTGTTGTGGTGGTTCAGTGGATTTCTGATAAGACTGTGCACATAATAGATCACTTTCCATAGGAGAAGGGATGCCTTACCCCTAAATTAAGAGGTTTTTTCATTTTCTGCAGTTCCACAAGATGGATGGATGAAGTCTACTAATGTTAAAAGCTGCACTATTATTATTATTATTATTATTATTATTATTATTATTATTATTATTATTATTTATGAAGCTAATGCAAATAAGATATTTTTGTGGAAAAGATTGGTGACTGCTAGAAAATCTTATGTCCTTATGATAATACATATGATTTTCACTTCAGCTTGTAATATCTGTAGACTCAAGATCAATGCATCTACCTGTGCACTGCTTCTACTTGTGCACACTTGCTATTGACTTCTATTTCATAAGATTGTCTTTTGTGCCCACCATACGAAAATAAAAAGATAAAGTCCAAACATTTTTAATTGTTAGTTTGGAAAGGTAGATTTTTCCTTAAATATTTTTGATATGATCTCAGGCAGCTGAAGATCAGTAGGATTTCACTGAAGTCAATGAAGATCTGTAAAGCAGCAGTGACTGAAGAGCTGGTCTTGTATTGTTAGTCTTTAATACTGAGTTCATGGGAAACCAATAATTAACGAGGAATTTGATCCATGCTAACAAAGTGAAGGTAGAATCTCAACTTTCAGAGTGAATATTCCGGCTTTTGAAGTGTCTGGCATCATTCACTACCAAACTTTCTGATTCATGCCTACAGTATATGACAGCTCTCACAATAGCCATTACATTCAAAGCCCTTACCATTATTCTACATTCATATCTCTTCTTGGATATGAAATGAAATCAAAGCCCATTTATTCTGCTGCTTCTCTTGTAAGGCTATCAAAAATAGTGGCAGTTTTGACATTTTCCCACACAAAGTTTTACTACAGTATGACGTTGTATCACACAGAAGTCTCCAAGGACAGGCTGAGTGTTAAAACTAATGATAGAAAAGTATGAGCCATAGAATTCATCTTTAGAGCTAAGATTCACGCAGACTGAGGAGGGTTTCAAAGGTGTTATTTCCATTCTGACTTGTTTCTCTATTCCCTGCTTTCTGTAAACCAGACAGTTTAAATTAATGCAAGATCATCTGTTGCTGAATGTCCCTCAGTTCTTTGATCCCTTTTTAATTCCTCAGCAATTTACCAAATATCGTGGAACAGACAATATCCCTTTTGGCAAGAGAGGATATATGACAGCAGTTTAGGGAGCAGAAAAGTAAGTTGTTGGTCTCAGGCCACGTAGCAGCAGCTGGGATTGCTGGTAGGGCAAGTAAGTGTCTAACTATAGAGCAGACATGTCTTACTGTCAAACCTGTAGCTCTGTCCGTTTGTATAAGTAAGACAGGATGTTTAAACCGGAAAAAAGTCAGTTCACCTAACAATGATTTTTTATTTTTCCACTATGGAAAAAGCTAGCCCCAAGCAGGTAAAAATAAGCTTGTTCAGAGACTCATAAAGTTGGACTAAAATATGTATATACAGTAAGGTTGTTTTCATTTCCCATCTGGATTCTGAGCCGTTAAAGATAGATATCTAATTCTCACTTTTATATCATTTCATTGCCATTTTCTGTTAGGAACATTCTTGTTTGTTCATTAAATGTTGAAATTGTCTTATTATATGACTTCAGATGTTGAGCTTAAAGGAAATAATACTGTGATGCTGTGGTATAATCATATGATAGCTGGTATGTTGAGGATTGGAGCTGTGAAAAATAACAAATAAATGCATTATATATGAATATTCACCACAGGGGCTCCGACCTCAACCCTCCCTTGTTAAGCCTGCAATAAAGTCATATGTAATATTTGTTAATTAGCAGATAGTGTAATCTGTAATACATGTTCACTAGATGATTGCAATTGCTCACCCCTTTTGTAGTCTAGATGTGTTGTTATGACGAAATGAATGACTAAATCACAGTATACGTGAGTGCTATGTCTTCTGTTTAGCTATGCTTGAAGTACAAGGCAAAGAAAGTAAAGAAGATAAGAGAAAAAACATTTTTGTTTATGAATCTTCTGATTGATAAATGCTGGTAAATACAGAGTAAATGTTGTGGTGACAAAGATTAATGGATGGAATTAGAAAGTTGTCTGATTGCTACGAAAATGTAGAATTTGATTTCTATGCAGCTAGCATGAGAATTAGTAAAGGATCGTTTTGGAAGCGGCCAAGCTTCTTGGAGAAAATGGCAATAATTCAGTCAAAGGTAGCACAGAACAGAGGCTACAAAGATTAAAACTTACCAAAAATAAGTCACTGTAATCAGATTATTTCCCTGTAATTCTTTCTAAATCCTTTTTTTTTTTCCTCTGAAATCTTCTTATTCCATTTCTCTACCTTTTTCATTAATAGCCAGAAAAGAATAAAAAGATTCAGGAAGGGCATATAACGTGAAGAGCAAGGAAAATAGTGTTTGACATAGAATGGCTGGGGGTATGAGCACACAAAATTATCTTTGTTTACCATGACTTGGCTTTCAGATGGGTACAGTCTGAAACCCTAGAAGTTCACACCTAACCAGTTTACCCATTTTCCTGTGGAGGAGTCTACTAACATGTTCAGAATTACGATTAATCTCAGAGAGCTTTGTTCACAGCTAATCCAAATACACAGCTAGCATGTTGTTTTCTTAAACTGCCCGTGTATTTTGGAGGAGAGAAAAAAAAAAAAAAAAAAAAAAGTGGTAGAATATTTTAAAGGCAAGAAACATTTAAATTAACGCAGTATTTGACAAGAACGAATCAAATTTACAATGTGTTCTATTGTATATAGAGCATTATGAATAATGGATTTTGCTATTTAGAGAAAGAGAAATTTCACATTGATTGAAAGCACTTATTTCTATTCAAACCTTTTTTTTTTTTTTCTGTTCAGGTCATCCAAGTCTCTTCTTTCTTAAGGAGATAAATGTTAAATGGAAAATGTTATTTGTGGGGCTGAAAAGCCATAATAACTTTGTTTTGAAATGTTTCTACTTTTAAATTCCATTGAAAACAATGGAAATTTATAACAATAATGATACTTAAAATACTTTCTTAATCACTTCGCTGATTCTGTCATTGTTAGAAGCCTACCCTTAACAGTCTAAATACAGTAAAATACTGTGAATTCTCTGCACACATGTATTTAGGCCTTAGTAGTGTGTACACATAAAAAGTATTCATAGTCTCCAGTTTATATATCTGATTTCTTCATTGAAGGAAATAAGGAGAATGAGAAAGGACATGACAACAAATAGCAATGGAAAAATCAGTGGAGAGTGATTCTAGAAGTAACTTAGTATAGCTGAGCAATTTAGTTGCAGCAAGAACATTCTGTCCTTAGTCATGCATGGACAATTATCAGGAATATGCACATTTCCTTATACCATAGCTCCTTTGTACAGCAAATTGCACAAAGTTTGAACATTATTGTTATTAGCCAGAATATGTTCTAGAGCATGGAATGATTTAGCTTTGAGTGTATGGTGTGATGCTGGGTTCCATGTCTGATTGCCCATTAGTTCAGTACTTTCTGTGAATTCTGTTCCTGAGTATGTTGCCTACTCTGGAACCTTCTGAGTGAAGGCAGCCTACTAGAATTACTTCCTTAATAGGCTTGAAGCATGACAATGGATTTGAAGCTATTTATGGACATGCAGGACCGAGAACCTAATACCATAGTGCACCATTCTGCATCGAATCAAGTCTATTCTGTCCTACTCATATGTTAAGATCCTTTGCAGGTAGAGATTTTTCCTCTGCTTGAACAGCAACTATATGTTTGGGGTCTGGCGCACAGTTTTTCTTTGATTTATTTCTATTCCTAATGATATATAATTAATGAAATAGTATAGCAGACTTAAAGGACAGCAGTCTATGATTAGTTTTTGGCATTTAGGAAAGAAATGAAAGCTATATCTATATGTCCTGCCTAACGTAATGTTGTTCATCTTCCAGAAACTGAAGAACAATTGCAGGTGAACCAAAGGCAGCAGAACAGCATCTCTTAGGGAAGAAAATATAACAGTTTATCTGCCTAATTCTTGAGAATCTCAGTCATTTATGGATTCTTTGTAGGTACTTGAGAAGAAATATTGTTAATCCAATCCTAGTTTATAAATAAGAACAAGTGTATGTTTTGCTAAATTCAGGAAAATAGTTGCAAAGACAGGAATTAAATACAGGATTTTTTTTTTTTGTTTGTAAACTTAGCCAATAAATAAATATTAATAACAACAAAAACAAACAAAACAACAACAACAACAAAAAAACACAACTCTTTTCTTCTAATTCATGCAATACTGGAAGATGTGATCTCCATTCACACCATTCCTTTCTGTCAGGGAATCCCAAGCTGCATAATATCCATGCACATTTATACCCTTCATTTGTAATGCTAAAAAAAAAAGGTCTCTATACCATAACTAAAGAACAGAAAGGAAAGAAGAAAACATCTAAGTCTTCTTCGGAGAAGATATGCAGTAGACCATTTCAAAGGGACAGAGAAAGCTAAGTCAGTCATCCGATGTACCAGTGGGCAAAGTTCACAAATCATCCGCTACCGCAGACCTCTGTGTGTCTAACACCAATGCACACTGAAATATTTCCTTCTTATCTTAAAAACGAATTAATTTCTCCCACGCCTTTTCAAATGTCTGGCATTTTGAACCTTGGAGCTGAGAGTTAGCTTCCAAGTCTTTATTTAAAGTGTTTCACCACCCTCTTTTTATAATACGCCCGTCCACCAGTGAAACTCTTCCACAAGTTCCAGGATGCTAAACCTTTCCTTTTGCTGCTGTTTCAAATGTGTTACTGACATTTACAAGCTCTCATAGGAGCATTCAGTCAATTACCACTGAAGACTCCCATTGTTCCAAGGAGACTGACCTTTCCCCTAGGGCACCAATTAAAATCTATTACTTTTATTCCCATAGTGCTTGCTGTAACTGGAGCTGTGGCTCTTTGCCAGCTAGCACTAGTTGGATTTTCATCTCATTTATTACTGAAACTTTGTTAAAGATAACAAAAATGAAAATTACAAAATATACGTACGTACTTTGGGGAAAACCTATTTTTTATGATTTTTTTAGTTAACGTTTTCACTTGTCATCAGGAGTACGAGAAAAATCCAAGGAAAATATGTTTCACATGATGGCATTGCTTCCTTACTTCCTCTTTTTGTTTTCTTCCTTCAGCTAATGTGCTCCAATTATTCTGTAGCACAAATTTGCCAGCAATTGTAGGACAAATGTGCTGTGGGCCTTGCTAGTACTTTAATATGCTGTGAAAGTTAAGGGGAGAATCATGGAGAACTGTGAACCTGCCAAGTGTCTTGAGCAACAGAGGCTGTCCTTGTATTACAAACTGCTAGAAACGATCACTGTGATGCTCATTAATAGCAGCAAAGTTGCATGTTTTGGTTAAAATTCTTGCTGTTAATTTATACTTTGGAACTTAGGTCTTTCCCAATCTGTTTCTTCTTTTAGTTGAAATTTATGAGGGTAGGAGTGGCTACTGATAGAGTATTGAGGTGTTTTTTTTTCTGCTTTGAAGAAGTCTGGATAGCTAGTCAAACATCTCTCAGAAATAAGTTTTTATTATTATTATTTTAAATCAGGATTTTGAAAATTGTTCAAGTGTCTGCTTTTTGTTATCTCTTCTTGTTTGAGATCTTTGGGGTTGTATCATACTTTTTACATCCAACATACTTGTTTTCTTCATGCTTATTACTAAAGGCAATTCAGTTTTAAAACCAGCATTGTACATAGGCTTACAGTGAGTAAATGGTGTATAGAGTGTAAAGTTTGCCAGAGGGTTCTAAATCATTCTAATGATGAAGAATCCTGAAAATCTAGTGTATATCAGTTTATACAAGTTTGATTATGAGATGATTTAACTTGCTAATAAAATCGCATGTAAAATACATGTATATGTAAACCATAATTCTTGACAATAACTTGTTTAATGGCTATAAAGCAACTTCTGTTTCCTTTTGCTTTCTGTTTTCAACATAAGGTAATTGGTTTTGTGTTGCTTATTCAGTACTAATGATTATGAATTTCTCAATACATATTTTTCTCTTAATCTTTTTGTTAGTGGACAAAATTTTGACATTTGTGCAGAGATTTCTTTGCCTTTATGTTCAAGTCAGATAGTCAGCTATCAGCTGGTGCCAAATAACTTTACACTTGGTGACTTAGACAAAGATAGTTCTAGGGATGTGTGTGGTTAAGACCAAGAATTCATTTTTGTTTTACCTACAAAACTCTGTGGCACTTTGAACAACTAGAAACAGGAAGAATGCTTTTCTAGGTCCTATACTATGCTTAGTGGAATTTGATGAAACCTTGCATTTTCTTCCCTTCACAGACTTGAAACGATTTTTTTTTTTTTTTTTTAAATCTAGAATCCAGTAAATGTGATTTAAATAAACCAAGTCTGTCAACACCCACTGAGTAGTTTCACCATTGAGAGAGAACCATGAGATAAATATTTCATCTTGGTCCAAGATGTAGATGTTCAATGTCCAAGGTCTCATGATGTAGAAATGAGTTGCTTGTACAATTCGGTTGGTTTCATGTGTACCATTTCATCTTAATGGTCCCACTTCTCTGCAGTTTCAAGAGAACCATTTTTCCGCCATCTTCCCAAGAACAAGGCTACTAATCTCTGGAAATACTGACAGTTCTTTACAACATTCTGGACTTTTAACACACTTTTTTTTTTTTTTTTTTTTTTTTTTTTTTTTTTTGTGTGTGTGTGTGTGTTTTGCCAGTTTGAGAAGGTTGTGTTAGATGAGAATCAGGCTTAAGATTGATTTTTATATCTAATAAACCTGGAAACATAAAACTTCCTGAACTGGGGGATGAATTAACTGCATGAACAGATTTGTCAAGCTCTGCTAGATACTATTTCATATATTATGGGACAAATAAAAAATACAGAAAAGGAAAAAAAAAAAAGTATTTTATAGAAGAATTTGAAATTTCCCTAGGGATAAACTAAAATCCCTACTTTTTTTTTTTTTTTTTTTTTTTTTTTTTTGGCCATCAGAAGTGGTAAGCAAAAGATTATGACTTAAGAGACCAGCCCCTAGAGATGAATACAAAGTCTGATGCCAGCAAGAGGCAACTATGTTTGCATGATGAAGAGGTAGTTTATTATCTGTGCCATTTAATGCTCTAATATTAAAAATCCAAAGCAACACCAGTTGCAACACCAGTTAATTCTTTTTATATGGGAGGAGGGAGAGCAACCAACCTTGATTTGGTGTAGCTGCATAAAGAGAAACTGAAGTATTGAGACTTACCTGAGAAGGCTAAGAGGTAGAACTAACCGAAGCCTTTGCACTTGTTAAAACGCTTTCCTTCACATCTGAAGAGAACTATTGTAGATGATGGTAGTGATAAGATAGAGCCAACAACCCTTTTCTAATGAACATTACTAGAACAAAATGTGACATAGGCTTTATAGGGTGAGAAGCATTGGTCCTGGAGTTATTGGTGTCTAAAGAGAATTTGACTTTGGCTTAAAACATGTAATTACATCTGTATTACAGGAACAGTGCCTTCACCTTCTATAAACCTTCCTAACTCAGTAATTCTAAGTCTGGGTTTTGGCTTAATTTCTGCATTGTTTTCTCTGATACTAAGCTACTGCTCTCTCTGACAGGTTGGACACTATGGAATGGTTCTCTGGAGACTGTTGCCTTAGAGAAATCTCCCACCCTTTACACTGTAAACTGTGACAGTAGGTGTATCAGACACTAGACTCTTGGCTCAGCACCTGGGTTATGCCACAATATTAAAACTGATATTTTCATTAAAGTATTCTTAAATGCCTTAGGTGTGTACGTGCCATTTTCCTGATTCTGCAGGCAGCCTGAAAAATAACTCTGAAATATGTGAATTGCTCTGTACATCTCAATGAGGTATTAATTCAAATTCTGGGTAATCAAAAAGTGTATCTGCAGTTTTAACCTTACTGTGAGTGCAGACATACACTATTAACTCAACTGACGTCACCATATCTAGGCTGATGAGCAACCCTGATCCTTTTGCTATCTGTTATGCAGGTCATATATTGCAATAAATTTTTCCTCTTTACAACAAAATAAAGTTGAAATGGTTGTCCTACAGGCAGAATTTGGACAGGAAATGAAAACCATCTGATGTGAATTTGGCATACAGATAAATCCTGGAGCAATGATTACCAGCTTCACTGGATGGATGTACATAAACTACCATTCTCACAGTATCTGTGCAGCTCACATCCTCTAAATAAACTGTAAAAAAAAAAAAAAAAAAAAAAAAAGGCATTTATTTTTCTCCTACTGGCTGATAACAATCAAGCAGCGTATGTTAACTAGCTGTCAGCATGTTTATACTTGTCACAGCAGAGACCCACAAAAGTAGAAGCCATAAAATAAAAAAGGGGTATGTATTATTGCTTTTTAGCTGTGTCAGCCTGTCTGTGTTTACTTGGTCCTGTAATTAGCATGACATTAGCTGTTCAGATTAAGACTGTAGTTACAGATGTTGTAAACGGGCTAGGAATAAAAGAAAGATGTTGTAAAGCACTAGCATAGTCATGACTAGAGAAGTGATTAAGAAATGTCTCAGATGGCAAGGTTATTTCTGTGAGTGTTCCAGATTCCAACGCTTGTCCACTGCTCGGTCTATGTTTCTGCAATATTCAGGAATCTAAAATCATATTACCAATACATTTGTATGTAAGGATATCTCTAAATGTGTAATTTGCAAGCATGCTGGGTGTGCACTAAAAAGAAACTCAGTGAGAAAATAAACCACTACTTTGTGCGCCAGGATTCCCCAACTTTCACTGAGAATTATCTTAGCTAATAACATGTGACTAATCATCACTGTATGGTTGATATTGATCAGAAAAGTCAACCATAAAGTGATTCTTTGAAAATGTTGATACTGTTTGCAACCAATACAGCGTGACCTGCAGGCAGTTTGAGTTTGTCTTGTTTTTTCAACTTTTGGAGAGCAGATGCAGCAACGTAGTCTTACAGAGCTGTCAGAAGGACCCAGGTGTTAGATTCCTTATCAGGTTCCCTGAAGACAGGACAAATCAGATTTGAAGACAAATCTGTTTATAGTCATAACTTGCCCAGGCACCTCCACTGCAGAACTGATTATGAGTTGAGGAGGAGGATCCCAACATGGTTAAAGCTCAGGTTTTTGTGGTATGTCCATCTTGCCAGTGGCAAGTGGTAGACTGGCACAGCCCAAGCTAGCTTTCCAGCTAATACAGCTACCACCAACAGGGACATAGATTTCAATGTATATTACACCTGCCTGTCATGAAAATGGAGTGCTTTTCTTATATGGCTGAAGCCTGTTAATATCAGTACTTGAGTTACCTGAATTATATTCATATTTGTAGGAGTCTTAACCCCCAAAGCAGTTGGGAGGTGACTTTAAGATCTGTAAAGATTTTTAAGAACCTAGACTTCAAGTAATCTGGGTTTATTTCTGTACTTGCTTCCCAATTTGCCTCATAACTTTGAAAAAGCTATACTGATGCTTTATACCTAGACCTGCTAGCTCTTGACCTCTGCAAAACAGAAATTTGTTTCACTGAGGAATGTTTTGAGTTTCTTTGGGAGGTGAGGTGCTATTTAAGTGCAAACAGTTTTTATTAATAGTTAATTCATGTGCATAATAAAAAATAGACTCCCACTATAAAAAGGTTATATTATTCAATATATCTAAATTACAGCCACAATGAAGCTGCATGTATAGATTCTATTTGGAATTATATGAATAGGTGCTACATTATACTATATGCTTTTGTACATTACTGCCTTGTGAGAGATGCACAGTCTATACCACTTGAGATCAGAAAAACATGTCTTTCAGTAAAAAGAAATTTGCTAAGCTAGATGCACTAATATTTTGTGAAGTTGAATTTGTCAGAATAATAATGAGAAAACATTTTTTGCTGGAGTGGAAGACAGTTTCAGAAAACAAAACCAAACCAAACAAAAACCCCACCACCAACAAATAAAACACCAGGCCCTGAACGGCGTATCTTTGGGTTATCTGCTTTCTAATTCTAAACAGCAGAAGGACTGTTCTCTCTTTAAAATGCAACAGCTCAGAAAAAAAATAAATGTCTCATCTTTTTTGAAAAATCTATCCCTAAATGTCATAAAATATTACATGGTAATCTGTCAAATCATTCATACTGAAGGCTGCTGTAGTCCAGTTTGATTTTAATCTAAAATGAAATTAGCCCATGTTTCCTCATTCTGGGTCAGACTTTTATCCCATGTGGGTTCTTTTCCAAGGGTCTTCCAGGTGCAAGGGTGGTTGTGACCATAGACAACATTAATAATACTGACTGTGTAATGGGAGAAGTGATTTTTTGGAGGTACAGAGGGTCAGGCAGGTACTTAGCTCACAGCAACTGCCTTCAATGAATACTCCTTATATGCAAGTTTTTGTTATTGTTTCAATCCTGATAAAATGTTCCATCTCAATGATTGGTGTAGAGCATTAAAAATAAGTTCTACACAGGTTTGAACATGTGGAAGAACCTCTTTCCCTTTCAGCCTGTGAAGATTTGTAATCATGTCAGTTGCTTAACATATGGGCATGTTTTTTTTTGTCTGTCTTTGGTGTTTTGGCAATGCAAGTGAACAATGGATCTCTCTGAGCTAGACTGAGAGTCTTCTGCTTGGCTGAACAAGAGCATGTCCAACTTTCTTCTCTGTACTGTCCTCAGGCAGTCTTCTCTTCACCATAAGAAAAGAAGTTCATGTCCAGTGGCCACGGCCTTTTTTTCTCTGGATAAATTTATTCATGAACATAGCAAAGAGTTAGAAAACTTCCAGAAGAAAAAAAAATCATTTTCATAATTCCTATCTCCATTTCAGTCTCAGGTAGCTATAAGCTTAGATGAAATTTTGTAATGTTGAAATGGATGTTCTGAGAGGAGATATCCTGGCTAGATGCTGCAGCCTGGCCTGGCCTGCTCACTGCGGCCTTCCCATGGTGCAACCCAGCCCATGCCCAGCAGGCAGCAGGAGCTGTATTTTTTTTTCTTTTTCAGACTGGATATCAGGAAAAGGTTGTTCACCGAGAGGGTGGTCAGGCACTGGAACAGGCTTCCCAGGGAAGTGGTCACAGTACCAACCCTGACAGAGTTCAAGAAGTGTGTGGAAAACTCTCTCAGACACATGGTATGACTCTTTTCTTTGTGGACCCAGGAGTTGGACTTGATGATCCTTGTGGGTCTCTTCCAACTCAGATATTCTATGATTGTATGATTCTATGATATTTTTCAGCCTTCTCATGGGTAGTGTCTGAGGCCAGGAAAATTAGTGGACGTGATAGTTACAAAGGTCACCATCACATCACAGGGCAGTGAAAGGCTGCCAGTAGTCACCCAGTAAGTGAGAATACAGCATGTAGCAGGGTAGGTTGAGTCCTCCTTGGCTGGAGCTGCCTCAGTTCTTCTCAAACCACTCACTGTAGGCTTCAACACAGAGAAGGCATATCAAGAATACACTCTGCTGTGAGGGCAGGTGGGTAAGAAGTATGCAGGCAGGCAATCATTCCGGTGTTAACAGTACAGTGATCACTGAGTAAACTCAGCCTCCATCTCATTTCTATTTTTCAGGTGCTGACAGACACCTGCAAGTAGTTTTACAGGGAAAGGTGTCACTCTCTTCATTGTCCCTTTAATTCTTTGCTTCAGATTGGTAACAAGGGTTTCATTGACTAACAATCTATGCTGTAATGAGCACATGCACAGTAGGAATTTGGATCCTTTCCCAAATTATTTCACTTGAACTGTCGAACTACTGCTGGAGAATGGCAGGTCTCATCACTACTTGTGTTGGAGGTGTTTTTAAGTCTACCCACTGTTATTAGGACTTTTATGTTCCTCAGAATATTCTTCTCTTTCCACCCTCTCTTGCAGCTGCGCTTCTTTGGAAGTGCCCATCCCACCACCTTGGTCCCAAAATGTATTTTAAATACCAGAGCTCCATGAAGGCATCATAGATCATAATAAACCTAGTTTAAACTGACTGAGTGAAGTGTTGAAGATATGTTATTAGCTAGGCTAATAGCCCATACAAGAAACTGGTTTTCTTCATGAATCCCCCTCTTCCAAACCCCCCTGCATCACTTTAGGATAAGAGCAAATAGAGATCCAAACCTTGCATTTTCCAGATGCAGATAATCGCTGCCCTCCAGGCATTGCTTAGCTGGTTGTGTGTCTGTTCTGTTTTCCTTTTCAGTGGTCTTGGCTATTTTCCTTTGAAGGCAAAGGAGGAATCTTGGCATCATTGAGGGAAAAGAAGAAAAGAAAAATGCCCAGGGTTTTTTGTGCATCTGACTATGTCTGCTCTTAATGGCTAATTGCTCCTCTCTTCAAAGACATGCCAAGAAAAAAAAAAAAAAAAAAAAAAAAAGTAAAAAGCTGAGCTATAGTTCATATCCACTATGTCATTTCACTGTCATTTTTGAAAATTTCCCTAAGTAGCAAAGGCACTTAAAATTGGCTTTGCACTGCTGGTTCACAACAAATTGCGCTGCTGTTAAGATAAGCGAGCTGGGGTGAGAAAGTGCTCCATGGGGTAAGAACATGTTTGTGAGGGTAGATTTGTGTGATAGGCTGTGTTATGCATTTGTTTCAGCATTTATTTACATATGGAGTAAGAATCTATACCTCTTAACAAGGAGGTTTTGGATTGAAAAGAGTTGTTCAAAAGTATCTGTAACTTTTTTTTTTTTTTTTTTCTGAAAGACTTTTCATTGTCAGTTCTTTCTTGATCAGTGGTTCCCCTCACACACAAATTTGTGCAAGCAGATCTGAAAACACCTGGTAGACAGAATCTCGTCTGGAATAAGCTAACAATGCAAACTGTTTTGCATACTAATTATCAAAATTTGTATTTTAAAGGGTTGCTTCATCTGTTCTTGAAATTAGAGTTGACCAGTGTTTTTTTGAGAACTCTCTTTTCAGGAAGAGGAGGGGCATGGAAGATTAAAAATACTTATTTTCCAAGGGTGGCACAGTCTTTGGGAAAGATGTGTTAGAAAGAATTTTCTCCTGAAAGTAAGAAGTTTAGGAAAGTAAGGAAGTAAAGAGTTTTATTTTCTGATTATGAATATTTCTAAGAAGCAATGGAATAAAAATGCCCAAATTTCTTATTCCATTCCATGTGAAATATCTTTTTCTAGGGCAGAACATATTTGGGCCTATTTAACAGCATGTGGTGAAAGTACAAAAAATGTTTATATGAGAAAAGAAATAAGGAGAAAATCATCTCTTTCTGAAGCTGCAGGGCAAATTTAGGCAGAGAATGTAATTAGACAAGTTAAAAAATGCTTGAGAGAACAGAAATTGCTAGCATCATTCTCCTGAACAGTGTTGTGGTAACTGTAATGAATTCAAGTGGTCAGCACAGTAGTTTGAAGTGTAGTCTGGAAGCCTGCAGTGAAAAAAGAACAACAACAAAATTAGACAAGAGGAGGGGTGCTTATTTAGTTTAACATTTGTCATAAGCCACAGCTAGGAGATCTGGGGAGGATAAGTATATTTTCCAGTCATTCAAAGGGAAATTTGTTTATACTTCAGTGTTCAGTTAGTAAAACCAGTTACTGAATCTTAAAATCTGCATTTAGATAGGACATTGAATGAGAGAAACTATGTTAGTGCACCCACCAATGTTGTTTCAAATTCAGGAACGTAAAGAAGGAAAAGGAGGCTTCATCTCTGCTATCTTACCACCTTGAGGTAACCTTGCTTCTTGCAATATCGAGACTATGCCTATACAAAAGCTTTGTTTTAAAGCCCTGAAAAGTCCCTATTCTGTATATCTATGTCATGTAATAATATGAGTAAAATAACTACAACAGAAGTTAGGAAAGGGAAGTAGGTAAAGCAAAAAATGAGGCAGCCAAAAGTTCTTTTTGCAGTAAGAGCTGAGCTGGCTATTAGAGTATGCAGCCTTGCTAATCTGAGTAATAATCAGAATAATTAACATGTTTTGGTTTTGTTCTAATTGTGATTATAGGTGGAATAATTTCAAAAATATAAATCTGTTTATCATGTTAAACAACATCCTTTTACCCTGCTTAAATTACAGTTACTAATTAATTTACTACAATAATGAAGTCTTACGTGAAAATAAGAACAAGATCCATTAGAAGTGAAAAATAAAGGTGTCCAGAGAAGAGTACTAAGTGAATTGGAACAAAAAACTTGATGGAAGAAAAGAAATGGATCCAAGCCTGTCCTGAAAATGGTTTACAAACTTTTAAATGCAAATATATCACAGAATTTCACAAGCCATGGATCTAACTTTAATCACTATCTTGCTGTTCGAAAATCAGCCACACGGGCTCTCACTTGGTTAACATTCATTTTACTAGTCTCAGATCTTGATCCAAAATCTACTGAAGTCAATAAAAAGACTTGCTTTGAATACAAAATTAAAGTATTCTTATCAGCATGTCAGAAGAGCTTCCTCTCTGTTCCACTATTGCAGCATGGAAAACGAGAGCAGAGCAGAATATTTGGCAAGAAGGTGAGATTTTCTTTGAGCCTGGGGACAAGCTGGGTTCACAGGCAATGCTTTGTACTTCATCAGATCTTCTAAAGTGTCATTTCAGTAGGCGATAGAACCTCTAAATCTTTGAGGTGTTTCAGAGATTACCCCAATAGGCATCCCTTTTTATTTTTTAGATTAGTACTCAAGTTCTACATATAGTCATAGCTCATGTAGTTAATATATCAGTTTCATATGCTACTCAGATACCACTGTGGTTTCCCTACCAGAGATTGATGCATAGTCTACTGTACTAAACAAGATAAACAAAATGAAATATATACAAAGTGCTCCTGGTAGTTTTGTAGTCAACAATGTACACATATCAAGAAACCAGTATTGCAGTCAACAACACTTAATAACCTGTATATCATTCCTTGGTTGTTCTTGTATACCTGACATCCCCCGTAAAACCAGAAAGTCAAGAGTAACCATTTGTGAAAAGGAATTTATGACTGCAGAATAATCTCTGTGGTGATGCTCAAAAGAAAATACCTGTGTTGTGCAGTCAGAGCTTTTAAAATGATGGCCAGCTGAGCAACCATGCTAGAGTATTTAATATGTTATTCTATTTATTTGTGTCCATTCACACAGGTACCTTTACACTGCACAGTGTGCCTGTTGAAGTATCTCATATTTTTAACTATATCTGGGACTTCTTTTACATCTGAAAGAAATTTGTATCAATTATTCTGTCAGTATTATATTCAAAGTTGCTATTGTCTTCTACATTCAGTTACTCATAACATGTGATGAAAGCTAATACAGTCTCTTTTGCCTTTAACATCTATGTCTGAATAGTCAAGACCAGAAAACTGATGGGAAGACTTAAAAAAGGTCTAAAAACATTAAACAGTTTGTCTACATCTGCAAGGTTACTGGTGAAATGGGTACTTGAATCCCAGTGGAAGTCCCAGCCTTGTGACCTATGAACTACCTATGAATTTGGCAAAGTTTTTTCCTCAGAAAGTTCCTAATTCAGTTAAAATGTTGCTGAGAACATGTACATTTGCAATGTCGATGGAAGGTCAGCTGCATACAGAAGGTAGATGGAGGGAAAACAGAGGAGAGCATTGCAGTTATGATTAGCTTGAAGTACACGTGACTGATAGTCCTTGCACAATAAAAAATCATAAATTATTCTTTTGTCAAACTCAGCTGGAGGTAATATTTGTGGATGATATTAGATGATATTTATTAATCAATAGCTAATGTCAAGACTTGCAACAATAACAAAATAAGCTATGTTTTTTGTTCTTGCTCTAGTGGAAATTAGTTCTTTCTACAATAGAGTTGCTCTGTCTTTCCTTTCTCATACTTTTCTTTGTTTTCTGCTTGATGTTTTTTATTTTATATTATTTACCCAATTATTGCCAATATCAATATATTGTGCCAAAACATAACTATTAAATTTGTAACGAAAAATAAGAGATTTCATTGATTGAGTTAACCTCAGAATTCTTTGTTGAGAAATGTCTTTATCTGGTATTTACAAGTGAGGACATCTGAGGTGCAGGAAACTTTAAAGACTATTCAAGAGAATAAGAGAATTCAGGTAGTTCAGAGTCAATAACATCTTAACTACATTTACTGAACCCTCAAGGGCATAGGACTAGCACTCACTTGTCCTTGCACTCACTAATCCAAGTTATCATCTGTGTCATGAGTTACTGCAGAATGTTGTACATGTATTATCAGAGTGGGTACACTCACTTTTTTTTTGAATGATCACTGAAGTTTTAATTTTGACAAACTACTTCATAACAGAAACATGAGGCAGACATTTTCCAACATACTCAATTATTTCTAGCATTGACTAGAAAAGCTGTTTGTGGATTCAGACTGCTGTCTGATAAGTGCTGTTCAAAAACACTGATGGAGAGTTTCTGCCTTAGTTATTTTCTTGTGCTGGGTATTTACTTGCAATCTAGTCTCAGTTCCCAGACTTTGCAAAGACGCAGTGCAAAGAATTTTCTGCAAAGACTGAGATAGAAATAAGTAGTAAAGCAGGTGAAGTATTTTATTGTCTCTCGATTAACTTTCAACGTTTTATCCAGTGCATTCTAGATAGTGATGTCATGTATGACACTGATGGAATACACAGACTTGTATTTGTGTATATACACATATCTGTGTATACATACAGATATATATGTATCTATACATATAGAAAGGGTGGGTTTCAGGGTCCTAATGAACATCTATCCCAGCCCTCTGAATAATATATCAAACTTTCATTCCACATCTATTTCAGAATGGAACGGGCAAAAGCTCTGAGATAATTGTGCAGCTGTGAGTTTGGTAACACTCTCCAGTCCTTGTAAGAGAGCGCTGACACTCTACAGTAGTGCGGAACTGGTCTCTTCTTGCTCATTTCCTGCTACACAGGGTTTAGACTACCCAGTGGACATATGATATATAACACCATTTCTGTCTGTATGCCATTGAATTTCTTGCATTGGAGTTGCTTGTTGCTGTTCAGGTATCACATGGCTACTGAATGGTATTCTAACCTGCAGATGAGGAGAATGAATTAAATGTCTTATCCTGTTCTCTACTGTTTTACTTTACCATAGAATGCATCTGCATTTTTCTGTGAAGTTGGGATCTATGAATATTTGTGTATGCCTAGCTTCCCTGATAGCACAAGTGTTAAATAGGAGTTGGATTCTTTCTTTCCTTTACATTTCCTTTTCACTGCATATTAGGAGGTCAACTACTGCCTCTGATTAACCTGTGGTGCAAGTCTCTGCTTCTGCTTTGCAATCTTTTCAATTAAGAGCATTTATATGGTTTATCAACATTCATGGGAGGAGATGCTTTCTCGGAAGCATCCATTAGCTTATGCCAATGCTTTCCTTTAAAAGAAGAAAATAAAATGGGGAGATCTGTCACTTGCTCATACTTGGATTTGAGCTCATTTTTGGCTGTGTTATAATACCTTTGTATGTGTACCTTTGCAGGTACTGTACTTTGTAGTCCTGTTGGCAAAGACCACAGTTTGGTTGATATGTGCATGTTAATTAAAGCAGCAGACTCCTGGACTATGATTGGACTGATGAGATGCTGAGTTAACACAAGTAATAATTAAGTTTTTGGAAAGAGCGCTACAAAGTAATGAACCAGACAGGGAGCAGACAGTCATCTGTCTACTGGAACAAAAATGAGAGAAAATGAAATGGTAAGAGTGAAGGAATCAAAGAGGAAGGAAAAGAAAGAAGAAAGAATGGAGTCAAGGTGGGTGAGGGATTGATAGGATTAAAAAGAGAGGATTTACAGAATAGCAGGTAGGGGGTTCTTGTAAATCAAACTGTGATTTTTGTTTGTTTGATGGGCACAAAATGCATTAAATCATTAGCATAACATTCCCAGGCTCTCAAGCTTAATTCTTACAGTTCTGTGAAAGATTCTTTGTTAGAGGGTATTAAATTCTCTAAAGAATTTAAGGCCAGGCCTACAGAGAGGGTTAGCACTAACTCTTTTCTTCTTTTGATTGTGATGGGAGTTAAAAAATCTAATTAGGACTTAAATATTTAACCTTCTGTGGAGCTAGGCAATAATTTTACTTTACTGTTATTTATTTATTTCGTTCATGGAAGATTGAAAGAAACAATTTAGGGTCAAAAAACATGCATGTTTGATTTCCTTCTAACATTAGATTAGACTGATTGGACTGATGATTAGACATTTTAAGATTATTTTTTATTAAAATCTTTCAATTGGAAAAAAAATATTTTAAGATAAATAGTTTTTTAAAAAAATCATTTTGAAGAGGTTAAAATACAACACCTTATTTTTTGTTTGTTTGTTTGTATGTTTGTTTTTTCAAATGAAACTAATTTCTGAAATCGTCAGGATATTTGAATTTACAGTTGTCCTTCTGAAACTTTGTTTTTTTGGATCCCTAAATATATTTGTCAAAAAAAAAAAAAAAAAAAAAAAGAAAGAGAGAGAAACAAAAAACAGCATTTCTGCTTGTTAGAAACCAGAACCATATATCAGTCAGCATAGTTAAGAGTCATAGACTTTTCCCTGAATATCCTGAACAAACAGTATCCTGAATACAGCTTTTTGAGAAACTTACTTACTTTCTTCCTCGTTTCTTGAAATGCAGTTTGGTCATTCTGAAATCTCTGAAGTGCTCATCTTTTTAAGTAGTATTGGAGGAACATCTCAGAAATTAATTTAGTCTTCAATTGTTGCTTATACACATAACCATTAACTGTTTCTGCAGTAGTTGATGTTCAGGGGGAATGCCTCAGTGTTGTAAGTAGTACATGATGTCGCAGGTGTTTTTTTCATTAATATTGAAAAGTCATGTATTTTTTCCCCTTAAAAGAGAAAAAAAAAGGGGGGAGGGGGGGCAAAAAACACTTATACCTTGAAGCTACTTACATTGACTTTGAAATATATTTGAGGTCTAGTGAGTTAGATCATTTTACATGATAAAATGTCCAATTTGGGGAAAAAAAAAAAGAAAAAAAAAAAAAGAAAAAAAGAAAAAAAGAAAAGGTTGTTTGTATACAAATGTTTGTGTGTTTATGCACATACCCCTATTCAAGTATAGGAATATCCATTTTATGAAGTAGGTTAAATTATTTGAAATTCTTGTTATTTTAGCTTTTCATGAAATGGGGTTATTAAAAGATGAGGTCAGCAATATTTTCAGTAATGAAGACTCATAAACCATACCCTGGAAAGAGAGATGGAGGAGCAGATCACCAGCTACTTGACAGTCAGTACAGACTCACAGATGCTATGAAAATAACTTCCAAAATGGCTACAACCTGAACATCTGCCTTACATGCTGACTTTAAATTTCTTTACATTGGCTTTGTACTTGAATGAAACTACCAAAATGTAGTCTCAGACATAGAATTATATAAAAACAATTTACCAGGCTAATTGGCGAACTGCTAATGACTGACATCAGTACCCATGCACATTATCTTAGACTTGGACAACATGCTAAGTCTAATTGTTCTGCATATACCATGGATAAAGGAATGTGCATAGTTATGTGCCTCGGCTAACACACAATAAGTTGTTAAACTGGATGAGTTGACTGCAAATTAGAAAAGTTATTCTTGACTTGTTCTAGTATAAGCAAGATGAAATTTAGGTGCTGATTCTTTACAGAATAATAATAATAATAATAATAATAATAATAATAATTGTGACTAGATTTTATGAGGTATTGATTTTAGTGTTACTGGTTATCCTTTAGAATGGACCACTAAAATATGTCTTACTATGAAATCTTCCCCTTCAGGGTGGAAGAATTTAAAGATCTCATATCTCACAATTTGTAGGGATGGAAATTGTAGCTATATGAGAAACTGCAGAGAAGTATGCCTGAAGATGTTGTCTAATAGAATATCTAATAACTTCTCACTTTTGTAATCTTGGTTCTTGCACAAGATTATTGGACCCTTTTTTAAATTTCATCCTAGTGTAGAAATAGTTTAAGCCCTCTGTGACAAGGACCTTGCATTTTATTTGTAAATGGAGTGCCTTCAAGTTTGTATAAATAGTGTTCTGATTGGAAGGCAGACAATTCCAGGTTTCCAAAGTTTCAAAACTTTTACTTCTGAGCTGGATGCCTTTCTGGATGTCAAATGCTATATTTGTCACTATCCCTTTGAATAACTGCTGTTGTTTTTTTTTTTTTTTTTTTTTTGTCACTATGTCCTTCCAATATTGAATACTCATCTTTGGTTTATATAGCAAGAGTTAGAAGGTAACAAGGTTATATCTAAAAGCCCTTAATTCTGTTATAAAGAATAATTAATTCTTCTGGGACTAAAAAGAACTTGTGGTGATTAAGTGGTATCGATGGTATGGCCTGCCATGGTAACGTGCTTCTAAATAAAACCTTTGTCTGATATGAATCAAAATAGCCATTAACCTTTCAAGGAAGGGACAAAATGGTCTTACGAAACACATTCAACTTGTATTCTGTAGGCCTACTATTAAGATTGTGAAGCTATGAGCATTCTTGACTGTGCCTTGTACTCTAGATACAGAGTTGTCAGAAGAACAGGTAAGATCAACAATCAAATGAGAGCTGAACTTGCATTGCATCCTAAACCAGTCTATGTCAGGGTTACTGCAGGTCCCATATGTCTCTCTTCACACTTCACTCAATAGTTGTGCTTTCCTGCTTGTTGCAGAATTAAGGTTGCAAACTCCTGCAGTGAACTAGTTCAGGATGATAAAACCATCAGGCAGATTGAGTTGAATGAGCACCACAAGAGGAGGGACAAGAAAGAGTAGCAAGAGGTAGAGTTGACAAGACGATCCTAATACTTGTGACTTGTCAGGCTATATTGCTATTGCATTAGGTTTTCTGAAGCTGTACCTAAAAACCCTCTGTTTCTGTTTGCTGTCCAGAGCTGTGTATATGAGATGTCTCATATGAAGTGATGTTACTTCTGTTTTCCCCATCATCTCCTATCAGAGAAGCAGACAACCAAGCAAAAATAAAATCAGGATGCATGTTTTTGCTCTTTCAAACCTGTTTTGTCTTGTTAGTTGATGTCACTGTAGTGGGACACAAAATGTCAGTATGGACACGTCACACTGAGCTGGAGACTCCTTAATTATCCTTTTGCCAACTGCCTGAAAGACTGGAGAGAAAATCATGTCTAGCAACCACATTCACAGAGGTCAGAATAGTTTTTCAGTGACCGAGGCAAAGCACAGCCAAATGTAGAAGCTGGCACTGTTCTCATGCTTGGATTTTTCTTTAGTTCTTCTAAGAGCCTTGGTGTAAGAAGGTTGAAATCATTGGGTTTTCTGGAGTTCTGCCATTTTACTATCTAAATTGTGCTTATGACTATTATGCAGGAGAACATGGAGAAGATCTGAATATTGTAAAAAGGGGAAGGCCGTGCCAAACTGACACCTGAATCAAAGAAGAATTTTGTCTCATCTGACATCTGTTTCACTTGTCAGCTAAAAATTGTTGTAATTACCTCAAGTCCATACCTACAAAAACCCTACAAGTCTCAGTAGGATTACACAGTTGGAAAACTAAGGTTTACATTTTTCTGTGCAAGTGCTCTGGAACCAGAGGGAAAATCCACACGCTCACTGACTACTGCTGACCACAAGTTTATAATTAAAATAATTGTTTAACTGAGCAAATGCATGTAATCAGATAGCAAACTTCTGAAAAAGTTGGTTAGCAGACAAAGTTTTTTTTTTTTTTTTTTTTTTTAATGCTTTTAAAATCAGTTTTAATTGATGAGAAAAGCTGACTTATGTTTTAGAACCAAACAAGTACTGACATAAAAGTTACCACCTCATCCAGAGACCATGCAAATGCTGAATATTCACTGAACTTTCAAATCTCTGGTGAGTTTTCTGTTATAGCTATATAATAGCCTAATATTCCTGTCAGAACATATTTGCAAATGATCCATAAACCTAAGAAGAAACTAAAGCTGAAAGGATGCTCTGGGCAACATTGTTCCCTTTAGTGACTTTTTGTCTGAATCTTAGTCATTGATAAAGCTTTCCAGTTGCAACTTAAAGAAAGAAGCTTAAAGAGATCAGGATATGTGGAGGAGTAAATGTTGTCTTATTAAGAAAAGCAGTGAATTGTTATCATATAGTAATGAGACTTTATTGGCTTCTATGACATTTTGTTTAGGCTGTGTTGAGTATTTTTCAGAATATCTATAAATAAAGCATCCAGAGGATCAAAAATAGGACACACTATTCATGATATCTTGGCTATGCAGAGTAAGTCAGTCATCTCTAGAATGGCAAATCTCTTTGATAAAAATTTTTATATGAATCATTCAGTAGTCTCAGAAAACCTCCTCAGACAGGTTATACTGGCCAAAAAAAAACTACACGTACAATGGAAATTAAGTCTGACTGCATTTATATTTAAGGCACTTGAACATTTAAGGCAGGGGGACACCCATTTGTTGTTTTACATATTCTATGAATTAGTAAGTAGCTTCAGGCCTCCAGGAACTTGAATTCTCTGAAGATATTTCTCTCAGCTCCAGGGAGCTCTGGATCAGAGACCAGAGATGGTGCAGGATCCTCTGACAATTTTTCGTACAGCACTTCAGAAAGGCCTTGTGCAAATCAGCTTGTGAGAACTGCCTGGCAGTGACAGTGCCAGGAAAGGAAAGTAAAAGTCTGTGTTATTCAGGAACTTTGAATCTTAACAAGAGGACTGAAAAATAATAACATAAATCAAAGAAATTAAATTTCTGTGGACACAGACACAGAACTGGTGGCCTGAAGGAACAATTCCAACTCTGGCTTCTATTAATGTGTAATCTCTGCCTGAATTTTTTCCCCACACTAGGAGGTTCAGCTGCATTAATTTTAGTTTCACCTAAAAAACAAAAACAAAAACAAAACAAAAAACAAAACAAAACAAAACAAAACAAAACAAAAAAACTTTATAAAGAGATTTGGGATTGAAATGTCACACACAAGTTCCTGTTTGTCAACAATTTTTTCCTTGTTGCCAGCATCTCTATATCTCGTCAGATTGTTCTCTGGGGATATTTGGGCCATAAATATGTGATAGGAAGAAGGATAGTCTTCTATTAAAGACACTATACTCAGGCATTTGGCACAGGCTTTCTTAATTTTTTTAATGAATGTGCTGTTTAATTGCTTTGTGCCTTATCTTTCTGTGAATAGAAGTGAAGGTGAGAACACTTGCTGTACTTAAGATATTCACAGGATAACTGAATGAATGCATGTGAAGTAATCAAATTTTCTGGAGATCATTGGCCCCACAGAGATTGTTGGTAGATAGACATAATTATCATGATGAGTTTGATGTAAATTTAATGCCAGCTAAAATAAAAATAATTTAAGCTTCACAAATTATTAGAAACATTTGTAGAAGAGTTAATCATCTCTTTGCTTTTGATTTTTACAATTGAGCATGCTATTTTCTATTAGAATTTTGGGAAATGGGGAAAAGACATCTCTGACACTTTGATGGATCAGGTACAATAGAATATTGTCATGAGAGCTGATTAAGAAAATACTTTTCAAATAAATTATTCAGTAAAAAGCCCTGGGAAAATCTTCTATTTGTCATGTTCCTAGCTCTTAATTCAGTGAATTCTAGTTTTTACAGTGTCAGTTCAGCTGATGAGGGTGGCGAATACCATGCTGGAGACTCAAAAAGATTAAGCAATTATGGAAATAAAATGTCTTCACCAGATTCAATAACGATTAAAAAATCATGCCACTTGTAATCCTGAGCACTATTTGATGACCCACTATAGTCAGGAAGAACATTTTTTTTTAATTTACTGATATGACAATATAAATATATCATATCTCTGTTCAGAGTGTAATACTGACTCTTTCTTTTAAGGCAGTTCTTTTATACCCCTAGAGTCTAATGTAGTCTTATGAGAAGGTATCTCCTTAATCTAGGGAAGTAGAAAATTGAGCATGAACTCTGTGCACATGCTTTGGTTTTATTAACAGCCAGAGTATTCCTGTAGTGCATGGTTAGTGCATCATCTGGCTAAAGATACATTTTTCTGAATGCTCCCTTTATCTGTAAAGACAGTGCTTAATGACATTTATGAGCATGGGCTGTGGTCAGAGTTAGTTGCCAAGACCATTAATACTTGATTATTTATTCATTCATTTATTTATTTATTTATTTTAGCGATCTTTGTTTCTGACTGTGCCAATCCTCTATCACTTGTTGCTTCTGGTTATGTCTCCTTGAAAAAGCTACTGTCAAGCACTTACTGTAGGATGTTGATGCACTTACAATAGCATGTTAGCTACTGTATAATATCTGTTCATATACTTCACCTTCCAGCATAATAAATCTGATGGTGCTTAGTCCTCCGTGAAAATGGGGAGAAAAGTGTATGCATGGACAACTAATATACAATAAATAAAGGACAGTTTTCTGTTCTTGTGGAAATTTGCTTATATAGCCATAGCTTTCACTTATTTTCTAGCCTAATTACATTTTTTTTTTCACCGGTTACCCACAAACATGGGGTGAAATTGAATGGGTGTGATTCAATGCTGTGATCCATGTGTTTGGGGGGGGGGTCTTAGAACCTGCCGTACATGAGCAAAATGCAAATAATTATTTTTATGACTTGAGCTGACTATGACAGTAAATGACCCAGCATAGTAGGAATTTTACAGTGTTGGTGGGCTTTGCTTTATTTTTCCCACCATCTGTATTCATTGTGAAAGACTTTTCACTGCATGTAATCCTATACCTTTGTCGTAACTGTCTGTCTGTTTTGAAATTTCACTTCAAAATCCAGTTCTTCTTTCTGCCTATGACTTTCCTAAACTCTTTCTGTAATAAAGCAATCAGATCCAGTCCCCTTACCTTTCTATTTTTATCATGTAGTTATGTGATCTCTCTCCAATTTGTCTGGAACATGTTTTTTCCATTGCTGACTTATCACATCTTGTTTTGTTTATTTATGGGACATGCTGTGAACTAAAATATTTTGGGGTACTATTTTAACTTAGGCACAAAAGATCTTACAAAGAAATCAGTTGCACTTGTCCTATTGCTCTCTGTGACAGTAGGGGATAGTATCCCCAGTGGCTAGACTGGCATAGCAGATGTTTTTGTAGGTGATTTGAACACAGACACATAAAGCTTAAGAAAGGTTTACTTTGTGTAGAACTATATCTAAAATCCAATCAACTTGCAATTGAGAGGCCTGGGTGTTAATACATGCCTATATCTGGCATATATTCCCTACGAAACAGTGCAAGAAAATGTAGGAAATATACATTTTTGTTTGAGGTTGCCTGAATATTAAGAAACAGTAGCGCTGCTCTAACTTAGAATCAATTAGGCTTAATGGAAATAACAAATAATTAGTAGGCAACTCAAGAGTCCTACAGCATAGTAGCTGTAAGCATCTAACTGTTGTGATCCTCGTAGTCTTTAATGCAGTCTTCACAAATGTGAAGAAACATATATTGGATATTAAGTAGGCAGGACAAGAAGAAATGGACAACAGTGGAATTGGCCATGGCTGATGACAAAATCATTCCTGATTAAATTTTTTTTTTTCTGTCATCAGAACCAGCCCCAGCCTGAACAGTGTCATTAGAAATGCTATTGATCAAATTCTCATTAGCAGTCATTGACAGTCAACAGCCATTGTTGAATTAGTTATCTGTGATGCTGAAACTGATACTGATCATTGGCTTCTGATAACAGGAGTATGTCTCCATCTTTGAAGTCTGCTAGTTGATTGAGTTCAATTTGTTCCATACTCTGCAAAGTTAAGAGAGAGTTACCACATGACATAATATCCTCAGCTGCTTGAAACCATTAAAGCATTACAGGCTGATTCCGTTTCCTTTGTCATCTCATGAGTAATAGCACTGCTTGAAGTCATTAGTGCCTCAGCCTTTCAAACATTAATTGGAGTTTGGTGAGCAGACACTCAAATACCTGACATGAAGTATGATACAGAAGGACAATTCAAGCTCTCAGAGGACTTTGCCAGGAGTAGAAGCAGAAGGGGATTTTTGAGTTTGACTTCAGAATGACATCAAATAACTAAAGGAGAAAATACCATAAATTCTAGTGTCCTCTTCAGAAAGTCAAATTTAAAACTGCTGCTAAGTATGATATATTTTTTTTCTTTCTTTCTTTAGTATTGCAGGATTATTTCTGTATGGTTCTGGCAGTCTAGTAATGAGAAGCATTCTCATTTAGCAAGATCAGCTACATGGACAGGAAGGTAACTTTAAAATATCCACCATCTTTTATTCCTTAAAAACAAAAAACAAACAAGCAAAACCAAACAACTAAAGTTTAAATAGATTTTCATCCTCCTTCTTATATTCTATATTTTATGTAGGAAAATAAGATCTGCTATGATTACATTCATACAAAAATACAGTGGTGTTTTTCCTTGGTTTGTTCCTAGTAGATATTATAGAAGGGCAATTAACTATAGTGTCTATTGTGCAAGAAAACCTTCTTGCAAGTTTCACAGCTGTGTGACTGCTAAAATCACTCTATTAAAAAGCCAAGAGTGGACATAGATTGAACTTACCATAAGGATTTTTCAGGATGCCTCCAGAGACACAAAAAAGGGGTGTTTAGTCTTAAAGAAGGCTCTATTTGGAGGCGATAACATTAAAATATATACCTTGCTGTAGCTGTTTTGCAAAATCAGTGAAGTTTTAAAAAAATAAATAAAATAAAAAAGCTAGTTTTGCTCTCATTGATGAAACTACGGACTGGGAGATGAAGATGGAAAGGTAGAGCCTCAGTTGATTCAAGCTGTAATAATGCCATTAGATTCTAATAATGCTTCTTTAGCCTTAGTAGGCTTTTGCACTAGCTGAGGTTCTCTTATAAAAATTGTTTTTCTGCCTGTATTGGTCTAATTGATCATACTGTTTGTGGTAGTATGTGAAGACAAACCAAGAAAGCTGATTCTTTGCTTTAAATGTTTTAAATGTAGACTAGACCATGGACTGAAGATGGGATAATAATAAAACCCTAGAAGACATGTATTCATTTAATCACTTTTATTTAAATCCTTTGAGGAAATGACTTAAAAGTGGGCAAGTTACACAGAAAGAAAATGGAAAATATTTTCAATGAAGAGAAGCATCAACAAGTCTGGAAGGAGTAGCAGTAGAATAAGTGTGCCCTTCTTTCTGCACTGCCACCTGCGTTGGACGTTGTATGGTATGTGCAAGGAGGGGAATGAGTATGGTATGTGCAAGGAGGGGAATGAGGCATAGCCCACTATTTGTTCATTACTATTTTATCCCTTGTGTGGTTTCAAGATCTCGATATGACCCAGAACAGCCTTGAGGCATGTGTGTCTGAATAGGGTTAGGAAGTCAACTATGAAAAAACAGTTTCTCTTTCTCTTTGTCAGCTAAACAAAAATCACCTTGCTTCATGCATTAACTTTGCATGAACTTTCCATTAACTATGCATTAACTTTCCATAAACTTCATGCATTAAAATTGCTTAGATATTGGAGGTGGTCTGTGTCTCTATAGTTCCTTTTGGGACCTGGCATTATGGTAATCAGAGGGTAATAGCATAATGATAGCTGCAACCTAGATCTACATGTATATATGAAAAAACGTCTAAGGGTGTTAGAGAGTGACTCTACATAGTAATTCAATCATTGTATCAAAACTCTGTTAATAATGAAAATGAGTGTTTTCTGTTAATGCTTAACAGACTGCACTGAATTCCCTTAACAAAAAACAATGCAGAAAGTAAAGAGAATTATTTATTGTTGGGGATTGAATTCTTTACAGGCACATTTGGTATGGATAATTTGAGTTCATCAAGTGCAGCAACAAAAATAAAAAGCCAGCCCAACAACTTGCAAGCAGATGCTAATTCCCCAATTGTTCATGCAACGTGGAACATAATTTGAAGTGATTATGAAATTAATGCATTAATACAAAAAATGCTTTGGAGAGAAGCAAATCAAATAAATCTGCATAGAAAGAACTAGCTGTAAAAATAATTTCCTGAAGATCTGCTTTATTCTCAGTCAGAGGGAAAAATTAAAACTCAAATAAGGAGAAATTCAAAAGAATATTTCAGAGTTGCCAAGTAAGAAACAAAAGTAAAGCAAAGCATACTGCTTTGCTGTGTACATATGTAGAGGCCGTTTTGGAGTTAAACAGTATGGGCAATGTCGTATCAGTTGAATGTTTGGAAAAGGAGAGCTGTTGTGTGAGTAAAGGAGAATTTCCAACATTGTGAGCATGCCTCCTTATTAAAAACAACTGTGAGAAGGACAGGGAACTCAAAGCCTGAAAGTAGGTAGATGGTAGAACATAACCATGTACCACAGAAGACACTTTATACTGAAGGGTGAGAACAAAATGGAGAACTAAAGTTTTCCACAAGGCTAGGAGACACTGTGCTGTCTTTGCAGTTTTTGTTCTCTAAATGTGTTTGTGTCCTTTACTGTAGTTAACAAAGAGAAGACATACTCTACACCATCCTTATTGACAGTCCAGAGCCTGAGTTGACCTTTCTCATATTTGACTAACTTTGTATGTAGAATCTTTGATTTCTCCTTATCAGTCTTGAAATTGACTTCAGTGGCACAAGAGGACGGGATCAGCCTGCTGCTTGAAGTGTTTGGTCTGATTTATTGAACCTAATTGTTAAAACTAAGGAGATTTCTGTTTTAACTCTGCACAGCACAACCCCACATCCTCCAGCTTTCAGGATGTATTCCTTCACTTTTCATGACCCTTTTATCATTGCCAAGTGGTATTAATACAGGAAAGAGGTGAGCAATGGAGAGCAGGAAATCCTTTCCTTTGTTGAGCCTAGAGTATTTTCTGTTCAGTACCTTTATCCTTTGCTTTCTTTCACCACAGTTGGTGAATTTTTTTCTATTTTTCTTCACTACTTAGTTTTGATGACCATTGCCGGGTGTGAGAATCTATACTGACTCATATCCTCAAGTAAGAACTTCATCCTTGCTAAAATCCAGGACCTGCATTCATTATTTTCTGTCTCAGCATATGAAAATTGAGGTAGCAGAACCAAGAGTACCATGCCAAAGTTTATATTGATCCAGCAAATGTATGCTGAGCTGTTATCACCACCTGTTGCATAGATGTGTGTTGAAAGAGAGATAATTACTTGAAAGCAATTCTGTTTAAATCTAGTGTAAAAATATCACTAGGAACTGTTCCATTGTGTAGCTATCTACCAAGAGAAAAGAGGTAACAGTCAGTGCAGAAATTGTGGTGCCAAATCTCCTGATTTTATCAGGAGCCTTATGATATAAAGTGTCATTTCTAAAGGTGTCAGCTGATAGAGCCAATTTAAGTTGGGAAGTTTTTGTTTGTTTTCCAAAATAATGTTCCTAGACCTCAGTGTTCCACAGGAAAGATTTTAAAAGCTTTGCAAATATTGCATAATGAAACGTCCTCTCTCCTCCCCCAAAATACCCCAAGGTTAAACAAATCCTAAATTTTATTAGTTTTTTATTAATGACTCTCTGAAGCCAGATTTATGTTTTTCAGGTACTGAAAATACTGATTCATTATAAAACATAGGAAAAAATATAAATAGAAAACTTTCTTCTGTTAGCTGTCATTATAAAACATAGGAAAAAAATATAAACAGAAAACTTTCTTCTGTTATCTGAAAAATAACATCTCATTTTTCAGAAAAAAAAAAAGTAAACTTACTGCCTTTTCACTGTATATGTTTAATTTTTTCTTTCATACAAGTTCCCTAGAATTTCAGGAAAAAGGAAGTCTGAATTGAGAATTACTTTTTATCAAAATACTGGTAACTATTGTAAGAAATTGTATTTATTTATTTATTTATTTACTTTTTTTTTTTTTTTTTCCCTTCTACCACCCAGGACATGTATCTCAGGGAACAACTAAATACTCCAAATTTTGTCTTGCTATACTTTTTACTAAGGTTATTTCACCCTTACTTTCAGAACAGCAAAGCAAAAGACTAAAGGATGTTGTATTTGCCTCAGACAGGTATAACGCCACCAGTGTGGTTTTGATTTTGTTTTGGATCTTTTTTTTTTTTTTTCCCAAAAAAACTCTATCACAAATAGGTACTCTTCAAAGATGTTTCTTGGTTTGTTGTAGTTTGTGTTTCTGATGTTGTTTTTATTTCTTAATATGTCTCCCACCCCTCCACCCCCCAACTCTATCTCAAATTACTTTTAAAAGATATTTCTGGGATCCAGTGGGATTAGCACTCTTCTTGCTGAGGCTCCAGCCCCCACCTGAGAATTTAAGTTGCTTTGGATAAAATCAGCCAGGTTTATTGAACAATTTTAGCTAGTGGATTTAAATTGAAATGAGGTAAAAGCATTGTAAGGACCTTGCACAGAGAAATGGAGATGACCAGGTACAGATAATAATGTATTTGGGACCTGCATGGTACCTCTGTCCAAAGTCTGAGGTGCAGACTGTTCTGTGATGTCTCCTCCCAATGATTTCTTCACTTTGGGTATGCTAGACAGCACAGACAAGAGCAAGAGCCTCTGAATTATTAAATACCACAGTGCTGCACAGGTGCCAGGACTGGCCAGAGGCAAATGGCATGGCTTGAAACAGTTGGCTATTAAACAAAGTGTTTAGTGAATTGACCATCTGTCCAAGCTTGGCATAACTGGGCTGTAACAGAGACCATCAGCAGATGATCAACATTGCAATTTAAAATTGTTTACTGTGTTAACATTTTTTAAAATTCATGGCTGCAGCTCATCACTGTTCCCATCTCTTCTCTTGCTTTTCTCAAATATCCCTGACACAAGGAAATGTATTCCACGTAATAGAATTGAATTTAATAGAGGCAGAGTGAAGGCCAGGTAGAGTTGAAACAGATCTGTAGTTATTATTGCATGCACTGACATGACACTGGGGATGCAAGAGGTCTGTCTGTGCCAAAAAGTTTGAGGTAAGGCCATGGTCCTGTTGCCTCCCCTACTTCTCTCAATGGTTCTCATTTATGGAATGATGAGAGAGAGAATTTATTCTTCTGCTTCTGGGGCTAAAAAGTGTATACTTTCCTTACCAATCAGTCCCTTTATCCTCATTCCAATAGTCAGTCTAGTGTTACTGTTCCTCTGATTGCACCTCCTTTTTCCTACTTCTTGATGTCTAATATAATAGTTGTGTGAGTGGTAACTCTTTCTTATAGTGATATATGATATAGTGATATGATACCCTTAATGCAGTATTTGTTATGGAGCATATATAGTCTTGGGACGGAGACTGAGTATAGAGACTACCTGAAGACAATGAGCCACCTGAAATCACCTGCCCCAAGATGAAAACCTTACTGAAGGGTGATATAAAACTGTGTGTGTGTGTGGGGGGGGGGGGGGGGGGGGGGGATGGATGGGGTGGGAAGGAAAAGAGGGACATACAAGATGAATATCGTGAGGCTTCCTTTATTCACTTGAGTCAGCTTTATTCACTTTGTACCTGTCTTCCTGTATGCTTGATAAAAGATTCATGCAAAGATGTAAGTGTTTATGAGGCCTAATAAAAATAAACAGACCAGTGACTCCTGAAATGATGAATATCTCAGGCCATGTAAAATCCTAATTCCCTGTAGATGGAAGTTGAAACCCCCTGTGCGGCTGTCTGACCATCCATATTCACTGTGAGATTTTACACTATTAGAGATTTTTTCTGCTCAAGGCTATCCTTGTTTATACCCCAATAATGGGTTGCACCTCACTATGTATATTCAGTGAACCTGTGTATATAAGCTTTACTGCCCAGGGTGACCAGTCACCCATGCTTTTGTAGGCTGTTTTCAATGCCTTTCAGGGGGAAGTTCAAAACACTTGAATTTCAAGTGCATCATAAGGGTTATCACAAAAAAATATGAAAGAAGATCACTTGGATAGTGATTTTGTTTATCACTAACACTTCAGGGAAAAATCAGTGTCACTCCTTTCTCTGTCCCCTGTGGTAACATCTGCTTAGGTTACCATACTTTTAGGCCAAGAGTCATTGCTTGCTTTCAGTATGATTAACAACACTTAGGGTCCAGTGTTTGGGGCTGGAAGATGCTATTGTTTGTTATACACTTACAGTGCAAGTGGCTTCTTTCATGCTATGACACTGATTAAATAGAAGAGTTTGTCCAAGTCATTTTCCCTCTTGATATATACATTTTCTTTCTCTACGACAAAGTTGGTGTGAAGATTAGCTAATTAATCTCATGAGATTCTTTAATGAAAGAAATGCCTTACTGAGCAGCAGAACAAAGTACTGGCAATATGAATGAACACAACTCATTCCAAATCTCTACAAAGCTGAGGTTTCTTTTCTTCTCTAAGGAAGGTGCTGTAAGACTATCTCAGTATACAAAAACGATTTTTTTGCTCTTCACTACAATACAGAACATCTGTTGCAAAGGAACAAACGATTAATAATTGAAACTAGATTGCACTTCCCAAAATAAAGTGCCTATACTAGCTTCACTTTCCTGATATGTTGTTGTCTTTCTTTCTTCTCAAAATACACTTATCAAATACAATTGTTGAATATGAGTCAGATTTTATTTTAGAATAGAATTTTCTACTGTATTTCATTTAAGTTTTAAGGAATAGATTTTCAAACTGTTTTCAGTGATGAAGCTTTTTTATGTTAAGCATATGTAAAAGAAGAGAAAGCAGTGCATAATAATAATGAAACATGAACGGCGAGATTTAATTTCAAGTCAGGCTACTAAATTAGACCTAAATGGGCTGTGGAATGAAGAGACAAGAATCTAGAATTTGATTTGAGGGAGATTTGAAAATAACAAGAAGCTTAATCTTTCCATGTTCCTTTCATCTGAACTGATTGCTCCTGAAGCTAATGTTTACACTGTGTGATTACGAACTGAGCCTGGTGAATTCTATTTTCAGCACTGCTGCAGGACCACAGGGGGTGAAATTAACCTCAGTCTTTTGGACTTGCACAGTACTACCACACTACTTGAGCCCTCTGTAAGCCTCACTTGCCTTTAAGCAGTACTCTGTTCACTCATATAGCTTTGACAAGCAAGGGCAGATCTTTATGTTTTTGAAGTCCACATCCATCAGTTTGATTTCTTCTAAAACACAGCTGAAAAGACAAACCTCAGCTCACCAACATGTGTGTGTTCTGAAATTTCTTAGTTAAGATTGAGAGCCTGCTATCTTTACTCCACTTCATCTAAAGATACTCTGCTATGACTTCCCATTTCCTACAGAAATCATCCCTATGGATAAGAAAAAGGGCTTTCGTCAAAGGTCTCTTGGAGGACAGAGTTTCAAACATGGCTCAGCTCTCCTAACTGTTGAAAAAATAAAATTCTTATTTTTGTTTTTGGTTTTCAGTGTGCGTACCATGGTCACATGAGATCCAGAAATTCCATCTAAAGAGTTTGTGAGAGGCATTTAAAGAAAAGCAAGCTTATTTCAAGGATCTCACATTATGTGGACAGGGCTACACACATTCAAGATAGGATGTACAAATCAAATCAACATTGCAACTGACTGATTTAGATGAAGCATAAATACAAAGAGCATTTGGAAATGTTTGTCAGAGCCTGAAAGCAGATTAAAATTTGAAAAGGAAAAAAAAAAAAAAAAGCACCAAACTCGTAGTCTGTACTATAAAATCTATTGGACCCCTCAGATTTTAGAACAGAAAATTCCCAAGGGATGTGACTAAAGTCTTCCCTGTGTGGACATTGGACAGGAGGTCTAAACATGTGGTCAAGGTAATTGTGTTCTCTCGTGTCTCAAAATCATGACAGAGTAACACCAAAGGTTTACCTCATTCCCTAGAGGAATGTAATCTAGTAAGAGTACCACCACCACATCAGAAACACAACTATTGAAAGTGATAGGGGCATAGTAAAGATGGTGGTGTATATTTTAATGTAAAAGCTAGACCAAGAGATTTTCTTACTTTAAACCAGATAGCACACCGTGTGTTGGAACTCTAATATAGCTTCTTCATATAAAGCAATAAAATGTAATACAGCACTGAAACTATTTGTAAAAAGCAATCTCAGAGTAAAATCAAGTTAACCATTACGACAAAGAAACACAATGAGTACAACAATTTCTCTCAAAGTTTTGTGTCTGACGGGAAGTAAGTAGAGATTTATCTTTTCTGAACATGTGCATGAATCAGTGACAAAAGAGTAAGATGACATTTTTGTCTCTTAAGTCTAGACTATGTAACCCATTAATAAAATAGGTGCAGTTTTGAGGTTTTGGTCTCTTTGTTATCATAACATGAGAACAAGTCTAAATATGAAGGGCTGTTTAAAATTAAACCTTTTCTTTATGTATGACCAGAAAAAGAGACCAATACTTAGGAAAAGACAAATGTCAAGAAAACTGGTTTTGCTTTTATAAAAAATGAATATTCAGGTCAGACTGTGAATGAATTGGTTACCTTTTCACAAAGGTTCTATTTGATTTGTTTGCAAAGCACAAATAAATCGCCTGAGGAAAGTGTTTACTAAGCTAAGATGGACCTTTAAGGTAAAAGGAATATAAAATGGAAGATGTTCCCATTTGTTCTAAAACTGACTGATATTTAAAATAAGGTTAACACCAAATGGAAACTAAGCAGTTTCAAATTGGGTGTGCCTGAAGAGTTTATGGAAGCTACATTCTTTAAGTCATTTAAAACTTGACAAAACTCTGAGCCTCTACCTGTACCTTTGAAGCTGGCTCAGTATGGAGCAGGAGTTTGGAGTAAATCACCTCCACAGGTCTTTACCTAACTAAATTAAATCACATAAATTATGAATCACTTTATAATTCTACACAGAATAAAAGTAGCTCTGAAACATCCCACAATAATGTATTAAGATAAACTAATTAAATATTTTCTTTATTGTTTTTAGTATTGCATTTCCATTTTTTTGTATGAGTAAGGGTGATGCAAATGGGTTTCTTTCCTTTTCAAAGTCCTGATTAAGACACTATTTCTATTAAAACAAGAGGACAAAATGTAGAATCTTTATTTTCATTTAATTCTTGAGTAATAGAAGAGGAAGCTGCACTTAAAAAAGCTAAGATTTAAGAAGTGATGATAATCTTCAGGGACTCCTCTCATATAATCTTTTTTTGCTCTTTTATTTAAAAGGTACTGGCAAAGGCTATATATTTTAAGAATTTACCCTAGTTTTTGGGATTGCAGCCCACTCTTGGGAATGTGAAAATTGTGGTTTTCCTCTGTTCACAGTCAGCTCACAAGCAGTGACTCAGCAGCACACACCAAAAATATAGCATCTTCAACTTTAATGTAAAAAGGAGTAGTTGAATCTTTTCAGGTCTTGTCCAAGGTGAGGTACTTTTGAGAATGGGGCTTCTGCCAAAACTTGACCACAGACAGAAAAGGCTGTGGGAAGCAATCCGTTCACTTGATGAATGTCCCCAAGCTGATGAGCTGTGAATAATGAACCAGGCTGTGTGGGGGTGCACTGCCCTCTTTTGGATTTTGATAGAAACAGGATCAACCTAATTCCAGTTGGTGCTTCAGATGTTTTCTGAACTGAAATTCAAAGCAAGGATTGGTTGTTATTGTACAGCGTTCTCTCTTGGACAAAGTCTTCTCATCCACACCTCTAAATTTTCATCAGATCTCCTCTGTTATCAGGTAGGATTAAATGGAGAGGAACTTAGTTATATCTCCATTGATGTCGCAGCCTCATGTTTGCTTTTCATGAGTCTATACTACACCAACCCAACACTATAACTCCTTTTTTTTTTTTTTTTTTTTTTTGACATTAAAATTCAGATGACATATGGAGAAAGTGCATTAAACTGGGATTAGTCACAGTAGAAAAAGTTGAGCAACAATAACAGCAATAGTTCATTAGTACAATTAGTACAGTAATACCGATTTTGGTTTGCTTTTTTATTTATTTCTAAGATGGAGAAGGTCACTAATATTTATTCACTATCATTCATACCACAGTCATGTATTAATGAAAATGTAATATTGTATACCATGTTTGAAAAAGAAACATTGAAATGTTAACTAGCTATTAATATTATGATTATCATTGAAAAACCATAACAATAGTTGTAATTTGAGAAGCGTTTCTAAATGTGAAAAAAAAAGTTTTTGTTTCACTTAAAATATTTAGGTATTGAGAGAATTATAACTTTTATTAGAAACTGTTAGTTATTTCAGTCAATATGAAAAGGGGAAACAGTGGGCTGCAATGATCTTTTATTAGCTTAGAAGAAAATGATTTTTTTAACACTCCCAGTTGTTAATGGAGTGCTTTTTAAAAGTATTAAAACATGTCCATTTAAACACATCTGGGTAGGACTGAAAACATTGTGCTCAAGCAAATATGGACTAAGACATAAACAGCAGAGATTTAGCTTATGATATAAAACTCTATGGCCATAGTTTTCTTAAATTCCATAACGAAAGGAAGACATTTTGTTCAGCCAAGGTAGCCACCAGTGATCTGCAAGGGTCTTTCTCAGCGAATAGGGTAACAATATTGCTCTAATCTCTAAAAGTGTAATTTAAAATGTATATTTTCAAGGACAGCTGGTGGAGGTTTCCATTCATTGCATAAATGGATATTCTTTTGAAACAGGTGAAATATATGTATTTTTTTTTTTTCTTTTTTTTTTCTTTTCTGGGTAATGTGTGTGGTATGGATCGGTAGCATTTCAATGTTCTTTGCTTAGCCACTTAGAAGAATCTGCTGCTAGAAAATAAGTAAAAATATCTCACTTTTTTTTGTTTTTCTTAAATTTATTCTAAAACTTCTAAACAGAACACTTAGGGCAGAATAGCTACTAAATAGCTATTCTAGCTACTAACAAATTTATGTATTTTGTTATTTCCACACATACAACAACATATACAACCACAGGTATATGTACAACCTGTACGTATAAAACAACATGTATATACAACCTGTTTTCAGTCTATGTGCAGAACAGGGAGACAGACATATTCCCAAAGGGAAAATTTTCTTACAAAATGTGTCTTTTTCATTTAGAGAATATTTTGGACTTTCGCTAAATAATGGTATTACACTGTAAAACTGAAGAGGCAAACAAAAATTTTTGGATGTGGCTATTTCTGTTACTGTCTGCAGCTTCGATAAGGGGGAGTTACAAAGTGTTTCTTTTATTTTTTGTACGTTGTTGTTGACACTTGCGTTCACTCTTGCTGTCTCATAAAACAACCCCTGAGGATTCCCACACCTAATAAAAAAATAGAAATTTCATTGGCTGCTTTGCTTTGCTGTCACTTTTGGCCTGTAGTGGACTTCTTCACTAATACAGAACAGGTAAATAGATTCAGTTTTCCAGTCACTAGCCAGCTTTTTATTTCAAGCCACATTCATCAAGATGCCAAATACAATTCTCAGCAGTTCTTCTACTAGGAACACTGTACAATCCCAGCTTTCAAAAATATTGGCAGGTGATAATTTTTCCTCTCTTAAGTGATAGCCTTTTGCCATCTAGTATTCTGCTGACAAGAGATGTATTATCACTCAATGAGCATTAAATCTTTCATGTGTGCAAACAAGATGAATTCACCATCTGAACCTTTCACCACATCATATCTCTTGCCTATAAAAAGCCAAGATTTGAGGAAGACGGTAATATCTGACCAGTTATGGACCTCCCGTGTGTTCCTGGGGGAAATGATGTCAGCATTTTCACTGTTCAGATCTTGATTGAGGTTGAAGCTAAATTACACTATCTAGTGATCATGAGCATAGTTTTATTTAGGGAAGACTTGGAGTATGTTAGCCTCCGTCTCAGTGAAGTGCAGACTGATAGTATGAAGTTGGATCATGTCTTTTTATGAATAAGGACATCTGTATTCTTAAGTCACTGAGTTATAGAGCAAAATAACTCATCCACAAACCTTTTCTTTGTATTAATGTGGTCATTTAAACTTATTCTGAGACTACTCCAAACCAGTTCATCATTCAAAAACATTTTTTTTTCTTCAAAGAGTGGAAAAGTATAATTCTTTCACTTAAGTCTTTTATTTCCCTACAGAATTGCTGCACTTTCTGAGTTAACAAGAATTTCTGGCAATAAAACACTTCACAGTACCCTGATTGAATTATAGGTGTATAATTTTAATGGTGTCTTAATGAAATTGCTCAGCAACTAACCTTGTCTTTTTTTTTGGCATTAGAGACAGCTTCAAAACTGTCAGCTCTAGCTCATTTCATGTTTTCATTTAGCTGTTAGCAAATTTATTTAAAACAAAGACTTGGGCCAAATTTTGGTGGCATTACTAATGAGTACAGTTCTACAGCAGTTGATGTTAATCTATGAATAAATCTTACTAAATTTTGCAGAGGCTTCAGTCTACTCTTTCTCTGTTAATATCCAAATGAATGCTTGAATTACTTCTTTTTCGTAATTTTGTCCCTAATTTATTTGCTCTTGCAACTACTTACTGCTTCTAGCAACTTAGTCCTGTAAAAGGAATTGGTCTAATTTGCATTACAGTGGTGTTGCGTTTATTTCAGAATGTCATGACCAAAGCAGTTCATTTCTTTGGCCTGTTTAATTTACTTCTTATTCTAGGCCGTGAAAAAGTTTAAGCAATGAACTAGTTCGATTATTTAAAAACAGGGTGCATTGCTTTGAAATTCATGTGCAAATTGATGAATCTGGAGAATCAGGTTCTCTATTTACACAATCTTTATGCCTTGTAAATGACAACCCAAATTCAGAAGTAAAGATGAAAAGTGGCAGAAATTACATTTCATTGTGCTGGGACTCCATTGCACTGATGCTTTTGCAATCAAGTTCCATGTTTTTTAAACCAACAAACAAAAAAACTTCTAAGATTATGTAACTGGCATGTAGAGGAGCTGGAAAAAAAATGTAAATATTTAAAGCATTCAAGTAGGGAATGTCCTGATTTGTTGAAATTGCACAGTTCTGTTCCTCTTTGCTGATTCACTCCTCTGTTTTCCTGTGAGAAATGTTACTCGTTCCACGTGGGTACAACTGTTAGGTCTGTGCATGAAGTATGTAATAGGTGAAGACTGTGAAGGATCTTTTAGTAGATTTGACCCGTATCTTTTCATATATCAGAACTGAGTGAAAGACCACCTCGAATCCCTGGAATATAGTTGGATTTTTCTGTACTGTTCTGTTTGACTGATGCGATGCTCTTTCCTATAAAACATTAGGAAAAACAAACAAACAAACAAACAAAAAAACAACAACAACAACAACAAAAAAAAACTTGATCCAAGAGAAATATGAGGTAATAAAATAGGTAAAGGTTGAGAGGAGTTCTGGACTTGTTTTTACTAAGCTGCTGAATCTGGCTTTCAGGGCAGTTGTACACAGATCACAGTTCTATCTCTAAAAGCATAACAGAACCTCTTGTAAAGCATTCCTGGGTTCCTTTGTAAGGACAGCAGAAATATACATAGTATTCAAGTGCAGTCTGTCATTATCAGAGTTAGCACCAAAAAAGGGTGAAAATTGTGGGGTGTTTAAGATCTATAAATTATGTTTTATGTTCATTCGTCACCTCTAGGAAAAGCAAATAAGTTTTCTCCCTTTTCAGGGGGTGGATGATTAATGGGTGCCTGCATTTGGTTGCAAAAGCCCATGTTGACTTTATTGACTTATTTTACAGAGAAAAAAACTAATCCATCTGAAGTATCAGGAAGTGCAGCGTGTGCTTGCTGTGCCTGGTGTGAGTAAGCAGATTCTGATCATTGCTGAGCACTGATCTGAACAGAGAACAATTATTTCTGTTGGGGAGAAGTGAAGTCTTGACTGACTTCACTCTTCATTTAGTTCAGCATAAGACAATAAACCAAAACAGAGGCACTGTAAGGTTGGTCTCCCTTTTAGTATGGGATTTTCCTAAAACTAAGAGGCAAAGAAATATTACTTGTTACTCCTGAATTAATCACTTTATTTTATAATGGTAGAATCAGTTTAAAAGCTGTCAAAATAAAAATTATGGGCCCAGTTCTTTGCATACAAGTTGCATGCATAGATCAACCCACCAGCTCTGACAATGTTATTATCATTTATAATTTTTATTCTCTCTCCAATGTTGTCTATGTGAACAGCCATGATAAATCAGGCTGAATCTTTACCAATTACACTTTCCTCTCTGTTGAGAGGGAAGTGTCAGATCAAGGCAAGTATATAATATTTTACTATATATTTTTCTAGCATCCAACAATCTGTAGCTCAGATTCCTGAGCCAATATTGTCAATGTTTTTGTTTGTGTGTTTGTTTGTTTTTTGAATTTATGGATATTTTCTCCAAGAACATATCTGTTAATGACTTCCATGTTTTAACCAAATAAGAATCCTGGAACTGCCTGTGTTTTGTATCTCTGTCGTAAAGTTTCATTTGATGCTTATGAGTTTTGTGTTATGACAGAGTGAATAATTGTTCTCTAAGTATTTCCAGGCCATTCATAGTTTTCTAGACCTTGGTCAAATTGCCTCTCATTTATCTTCTTTAGAAGGCTGGAAGTGTGTTTATTTGGTGCTTGTATGAAAAATGTTTCATTTCTTTCTTTGAACACCGTTCTTACTTTGCTGTGTTTTCTACTATAGCCTTTTATTTTAAGATGGAGGTTGAGAACAGCAGCCAGAGTTTAAGATGTGAGAAAACTTTTCAGTGACCTAAGAGGATAACTATCATGCTGTTTAATTACTTTCTGATAATTTCTACTACTGTATGTGCGTGTTTTTGACAGAATCTGAGGAAGGAGCTTGCGTTTTCACAGGGCTCTACACTGAAACCCCAACAAATCTCTCCTGAAAGAAAACAGTTATGTAGAGATTATTTTTCTCTCTGTTACTTTGGGATTGCCTTTCTCCATTTTTTTCCCCTCCTATATATCATCACTGAATTTCACCTGTCATGCTCAGGTACTGAATATAGTGAAATCCTTTTACAGCTCTCTGCAGATGGCTTTTTATTATTATTTTTATTACATTACATATAATAATATGTTACATGTAATATATACTATATATATTATAATTATATAAATATTATACATTATGTAATATATTATAGTACAATAATATATTATAATTTATTTATTTTTTTATTATGAGTACCTTACTGCCATCAGCAAACTGGATCACCCCTTTCTCCTTCCTTCTATCCAAATCATTAACAGATGCATTAAACAATACAAAGCATAGGGAAAATTCCAAATGAATGCTTCTCTCAACTGTAGAAATGGAAATATTTTCCCTAACCTTTATTCCTAATCTTCTAACAATTAATTAATCTATGGAATGGTCTTTTTATCCTATAACAGTTTCAGATCTTTAAGAGACTTTTGCAAGTCTCAAACCTCAAAAATCCTATGACTTCATCAGCCAGCTTGTCTTTCCCTACTCATTCTGTGATGCTCTCTAGGTACCTGGATAGATTTAATATGTGATTTTATTGTGCAAAAACCTCCATGACGTCCAGAATACGTTTCTCCAGAAACCAGTATTAGCTGGGAAAGCAGTGATATGTTGCAGAATCAGAGCAACAAGATAGTTCCTGCTTTGAGGAGTTTGCATTTTAGGTAATCCAGTATGTTTTCTACGGTGAAGTGGGAAGTTTAAAAGTAGTTTCCTTCTAATCTCCTTTTTGAGATATTCTTAGATATTACGAACTTAATTAGATATTTGACTTCTAAAGTTAGATTCTCTGTGCTACTTTTGTTTTTATTTTTCATGCTTTCCTATGCAGCATGTTTGTGTCCACTTTTTATTTTCTGTATAAGCAACTGAATCAAGTAAATGGGCAATAGGCTACTTCAAAGTAGAAATTGGCTTCATTTATTTGAAATGAAAGTCTAAAATGTATTTACTATGTACTTCTTACACTGCAACACAAACATTAAAATTAATTGTACTTTCTCTCCTTTCTCATTTATGTTCCAGGCAACCTAGAAAATAAAACTAAACTACTGTGGTTGCATCTACTTTAGCACGTAGTGAAAGTAGATTTGTAGAATGAAGGAGTTGATGCTGAGATGACACAATATGGGCATTTTATACTTTAGACTAGTGCTAACTGGATACTCTGGGCTAAATGTCTAGTAGTGGTTGGAGCACATTAGGTGCACACCTGAAATATATTCTGGTTTAGTTTTATTGAAAGGGAATTCAGTTCTGGTGCCCTGAGATCACTCTGTGGAATGAGCTAGAACATAGTATATAAGGGTTTTCTGTAGAGATTTCCTCTGAAAATTTGAGGGATTAATTTCAGAAGTACACTACTGCTCTGATCTGAAAGGTTCATACAGATACATATACGTGGTGTTTCCCCTTCATTCTGACAATTTTTTAATTCCAGATGTAAATTTTTGCTTCTCATCCAACAAATGCAAACTTTTGGACTTGTAACTCTGATTATTTATATGCAGATATATTATAACTATATTATAAAGTATATTATAACTCAGATATATTATTTATATATATCTGGTATTTAAATTTGCTTTTCTTATCTTGTAAGTAACAGGGGAGTCTGACTGTGATGTGGGTCATAGCTGCTTAGTCAGTTCTAGCTTGTTTCATTTTAGGACATCTTTGTAAAGTGATTGGCAATGCTTGGTACAACGGTGGAACAGAGAACGCTGTCCCAGCACTGAAAGTTGGTCTCATAGTTAACAATCAGACTAGTGGCTGGAGAGTCATCTGTCAACTCAGTCCCCCTTTTCTGACTCTCTGTATGCCCTTGCATAAATCTTCAGCAGTTCTGCACAGTCCCGCCAAGTGTACAATGCTGTTGCTGTCAGCATGTGTAGTAAAAAAGATGTGTCTTGAAACACTTCATATGCACAGACAGGCTGGTCATTGCAGTGCAATGGTCAAGACTTCTGGAGACTGCAGATACCTGAGAACACAGTAGTAATATCCCAGGGTGTAGTTAGCAGATTAAAGCCAAAGTCAGCAGTGCTGGCAAATCTTTTTGGGTGCTTAACTTTTATTGATCGAATGAGGAATTAGGTGCTTCAGTGCCTCAGCAGTTTGTCCCTCAATTCTCTTTCTATAAAATGGAGATAAGAGGACTTTCACACTTCAGAGGAATGGCATGACAGAAAATGTGTTAAGGCTTTGATGTTCTTGGATGTGGCAGTGATGAGGTCAGATAAGTTGCTTATGCAGGTAGAAAGAGGTATGTGAGACTAGAGTGGATCTTGATTAACAACTTGCCTTAGAGACACAATCCAAAGTCAATGAAAAGTCTCTTATTAACTTCAGAGAGCTGGGATCAAGGCCATTGATTTGTGCTTATTTCTGCTCTAGTTGCTATAGTCCAAATTAATGCTGTGCTGTGATATTTCCAAATACTAACATAAACAAAATCCACTTATGAAGGGAGATATACAAATAAAAAAATCACAATTTCTGAATCAGAGTATGCAATTGATAAACATTAACTATAGGAATATTGTCCCAGAAATTTGTCTGTTAAGAAAAAAAGAACTAGCTGATAAAAATGACAATTAATTTTTGGCTTGAGAAGCTGGATAGGTTACTTAGTGAAAATAGATGGTCTATATGTTGATGCTTTGATTATTAATGCTTTCTGCGTAGTTTCTATCACACAATCTTCACTGTAGAAACACATCAATTATATGCTTGATATATTTTAAAGTGTTAAATGAAAATAAGAATGTTTAATTCTAACAGCGCATGTTTTCATCATAAGATTTTAGAAGTAGACCACAAATACAGAAGGTGATAGTGCCTTTATGTTGGCATGGGAACATTTATTTTAAATTAAAGATACAGTGTGGCAAGGCAATGTAACTTGTCTAAGATCATTCAGGTTCTTACATTTTGGGGAGTTTGAAGTAATATCCTAACCTTCCAAGTCACAGGCCAAATTGTTATGCTACTACCAAGGGATTTTCTAGACATAGATAAAAGCATCTGGTAGCTATCCAGTAATGAAGGACATGTGTGTATTTACATCTTCACATACAATTCTTTATAATCTGTGTATACCAAGACTTACGGTGTCCTATAATTCATCGGTAATTAATTGTTATACCTAACACTGCCTTCCTAATTAAGGAGAAAGAAATGAAATGTGTGTTTGTGCAGTGTCAAAACCCAAATAGGAATTTGCTCTGAGAAATTCCAGGTGTGGGTCCTTTCATTTGGGGCTTGTCTAAAGACAGATTAGTGTTTGCCACTTGCAAAGCAACAGCAACACCAGTATTTAAAAATGAAATAAAATGAAATTAAAATGATGCTAATGATTCAATGCTTTAATACCTGCTCAGGCAAATATTCAGAACTTTTCATGTTCGTCATTCAGAGTGCCTCATTCACACTCCTTAGGGGTATTACTTTGTTGCTTGCTGAAATACTGAAATGATCTCTTTGTACTGCTCAAAGCTGTGTATTCTCTCTCATGCAGAGAAACATGAGAAAACTTTCTCATTATTCTCTCTGATTCATCAGCAATGCAGTCCAATTAATACCATAGTTAATGGGGAGAAGTAGCTACTATAACTGAAAGTCATAGATCTTCTGTCATCCCTGACCTAACACTCTTGGACAAAGTGAGAAAACAACTTTTCTCTGCAGAGATTATTTTTGATACACTAGTGAATCTGTAATTCACAGCACCATAGAAACTAGAGATGGAAAGAACTCAGCACGTTATCAAATGTGTTCTTCTGCCAAAGCAAGATTGCTTCTTGCAGACAGCCAGATTATAACATTTCAGGCAATGAAACTGTCATTTTCTCTAAAAATTCTGCCGCAGTCTAACAAACCTCACCATTAGAGATCATTCTGTGTGTGTCTCTGTCCTCCCCACCCCTCTTTTTTTTTTCTTCTTTTTTTTTTTTTCTTATTAACACCTTATTTTTCATCTGCTTCTCCAATAGATGATTCAAAAAGACCCTAGCAGCCTACTGTGGTTACTTAATAACTTATTTTCACTCTTGAATTGCAAATCTCATATTTGATTTTTCTGATAATTTCAGCATAGACTTCATTTGGGTCTGTTTTAACCTAGTGATGGTTATTTTACCTATTTGATTGTATCTTGATTGTATCTTATGTGCATATGTATATATTTTAAATATACTGTTTTCCTTATTGAAGGGTTGGCTTTGCTTAGTTTTCATATTGGATTGAAGCAAACTGAAACAAATTGTTTATTAAGATTATCAGAAGTTCCTGTCTTTTGATTTCTCTTCACCACTGTGTTTCCATCTTTCCCTTCCATAGATTATGCTGCTGACTGACCCAGAGGTTGAGAGCAGTTTATTGATTAGTTCTGATGAAGGTGCCACCTATCAAAAATACCGTCTGAACTTCTACATCCACAGTCTGCTCTTCCACCCGAAGCAGGAAGATTGGATCTTAGCATATAGTCAAGATCAAAAGGTAAGAATTGTTGGTAGCATTTTGCTTTATTTGCTTAGGAACAACCTGGCATTTCTCCATCTTCCTACTTAACTGCTGCAAAGTTAAGACAACAGTCTTTGGGGTAACTAAGATAGTATTTCCAGCAGGAGACATTGAGTAATCCTTGATCTGTAGGGCAAAGTAAAGGACATAGGCATCTAATGGGTTCATTGGGCCTAGCCCTCTATGACTGACTTGTCAGCCTGTATTTGTTCACCAGTCCTTTTGGCAATATCATGGGACAGGCAATGGGAAGAGAATATATCTAAGATCCTTCACGGTAAGAAAAGCAACTTGTAATTTGGTTATTTGTCCTCTTACTTAACACTTCTCTCATGCCATTCTGGTACCGGATCCAAGAATAGAATAAGAGATTATTTGTTGCTATCTGATTGGCATATTTTCAAAGTAGAAGTGAATCAATTTCCTTTGAAGGCCAGTTCCTTCAGTATGGGTAATCCATCAGTTGAATGCTGTGAAATTTACTGATGCCAGACTTGATACACCAGAATTGGACTTCACTGTGAGAGACCTCATTGTTAACAGTTTCTGAAAATCACACATATCAATATGCACAAGTCAGTAATTTCCTTTGAAGGACTTTATAGAGCTCAATCTGTTTAGTTTACCAAAAAACAGATTGAAAGGAAGCTATGAGGGAGTTAGGGTTGTTTAACCTGGGGAATATCCCTTCCAATTCAAACCATTCTATGATTCTCTATTATTGTATATAAATATCTTCATGGAGAAGATGACACGTACAAGTAAACTTTCTGATCTAGCAAAGAAACTTGTAATGAGAATGGATGGCTAGGAGTCAATTGCAGATAAACTCAACTGTGAAGCTGAGGGCCATTGGAGCAAACTGCTCTGAGAAATGTTGGATTTCAGATGTTGACTTCTTGTTGCTTTTGAGTAAAAGACAGACCAAAACAATTAGCTAAGCTCCCAACAAGTTTAACAGAGTGAAATGTCTTGGCATTGTTTGCAAGCCATCATACAAAGTGATTTGGATGTATCTTTTTTGTTTTACATATAATTAATCTATGAGATTCTGAATCTAATCAATAATCAAAATATCAGTTAAATTGTTCAGATAATCTATTAAAGTATCAGCATAAAAGTTTGAATTCTATGATGTCTTTCAAGTTATTCATTATATAAAGATTAAAAACTTATTTTTCCTTTCGCCTAAGTTAGTTTTGTAGTTAATATTATTGTATACCTGAGAAAATAAAGGCATGAGGAAGTTAAATAATTAGCTAAGGTCACAAAATGATTTTATAGGAACATTTGGAATAGTTGTTCAGTCCTACACTTTAAGCTCAAAACCAGTACAATTCCAGCCCTGTAGCTTTATATCCTTCCAAAACTGAATGTTAGGATCATGCCTGCCTAATTCTTTCTCTAGAGTCAATTACATGCAATATTTTTCACTTACCCTTCTCTTGTAGCATTTTGTGGAATGTAGTGTGGTTATTATCTGTTCCAGTGGAAGGTGCAGATAAAGAGATTTCTGGGTGTGATTTCTGGTATGTAATTAGAGAAAGTCAAAATGTTTTCATTCCCTTGTGGCTATTCAATTCCCTAGAATGATATGAAAGAGAACAGAATCTTGTATATGCTGTCTTTTAGGACCCTTTGGAATAAAAGTTAATGTGTATTGGTAACAAGAGATTTATTGTGCGAAGGTCAATGACGCTTCTAATGGTAAATTTGTCAAATAGAGTCAGGATATAGTTGAAAATAAATTTATACTGTTGGGATAGTCAACCTGTTCAGGAAATAATTCTGAATTAGAGTCCATACAGCTAATGCTCATTTAATTTATGGTAGATGGCTACCAGCAAGTATATTGTCACCGTTCCATAGGAAACTCCCACTCTTCTTTTACAGAGTTCTTAAAAGAAAAACAAACAAACTGGATATGGGAATAAAGGACCCTTTTGTGTGTTAACCTGAATTCATGGAGTTGGTGTGGGAGGTGTGTGTACAGGGTGTTTTCAGTGAGAGGATGTATTCTGTATGTGAAATTTTCTTTGTGTTATGATGTTGACTAGCAAATTGGATAGCTGTTGGGAATTCAGTACTATAGCTGCAAGAAAAAATCATGTAGCACTGTATATCTGTACCAATTAGCTCTGAAATAGAATTCTAAAAGTTCTCCATACAGATATGAGTCACAGGACTGGTTTCTACTGTGAAGCCTAATGGAGATATTTTCTGACTTCAACAATCTTTGGCCAAGAACCATAGAGCATAACCAACAGGCAAGGAGTATTAATCAGCTTGGACTAAATTAAATGTAAGTCAAACTAAGGGTCAAATTCTGCCTGTGGCTAAGTGTAAATGTCTCCCTCTGGTTTCATTTTTGCATATCTAAAGGCAGAATTTTCTCAGAGTAATTATGTAGTCCTGTGGATATCTAGATAATTGCAATGGGAGCTGTGGGGCAGTTTGGAACAAATGATATTGCAGTTTGCTATATAACATTCTCTTGCTAAGGCTGTATTTAAGGAAAGAGAAACATTACTCCTTGGATTCCAGGCACTGTGTGCTGACTGATCAAGAAACACCCTTGGAAGCAAGGGAAACAGCTGCATGGTAAAGAATTTACACTGACCTAGATACCATGCATGGACTGAAGAGGCTATGGAGGTTTCATTGATTCTTTAAGTTATATTCTGACCAGTTAGGATTGTTGAATTCATTTAATAATACTGCTGTTGGCAGTTGGGAGGGAGGTGAGAATCAATTAGAAAACTCATTTACATCCTTCCAGAAAGCCAAGTCATTATTACATCATTTACATCTTGTCATTGCAGCAGGTGAGACCAGGAAAATCAGGTGGTGAATAGAGCAAAGAGCTGGAGAGACAGGAATCACATTGGGACTGGACTATTTGACTCTAAGAAGTGATTCAAACAGTTCAGTAGTGGTGAGAGCAAATTCAACAGTTAGTGCATGCCTCTTATTGCTCAGTTGTAATGAGCAGGAAATGGGTCACAAAGCATCAAGCCTCAATCGTTTTACAGCCCACTGAGTCTATCACTATGATAAGCACCACAGATCTTTTTTGTTTGGATGAATAGAGATTTACTAAGTGGTAGGGAAATCTATGTTAACTGAAATTATTTTACAGCCCAGTTTCTTGGGTGTTGTGTGCAGATGAATGTGGTTAATTACTGGGGTTCAGCAATTACTCATTAAGCTTCAGTGACTCAGTTGCTTTTGTACTCATCTTTCCTCTCTGTCTCTGCCTTGGGCAGCAGACTTGAATTAGCATTGCTGACAGGCCAGTGCCTTATTCAGTTATGACTTTTTCCTGCCAGTCCTGAGGAGAGGAGAAAAAAAAAAAAAGTAGCCACCTGTGCTAATTGCTTCATGATTGCATTCATTGTTCTGTCTGAAAGTACAGTTGTTACATGGCTGATTCTTACCCCGTAATTGCAGAACTACTGCATGCTTCTCTGTTTTCTGTGTAAGAGGAGTTACAAATCAGGAGGAAACTTCAGACACTGTAAAGCGCTGCTTGTAAGGTCTTGTTGGAGGTCTTGTATGTGCAAGCTCTCGTGGGTTTAATCAGCTTGCCTGTAGGATGAGGGGCTGTATTTTGTGGGAGTATTACTTAAGTATTACTATGTAATCTTCAGAAGTAGTTTGCTGTGAAATCAGAGGGTGGAAGTAAGAGTCTCTACTTCATGTCTCCACATCTTCTACTATTTAGATGGGTCAGACGCACAGAGGAATAGTTAGTAATCAGACAGGAATAACAGAGCTATTTGGAGAGATGAAATATGGGTGAAATTGGGAAACACAATTCAGATGGATGCAATGCAGAATCGTAATTGCCTAGCTCAGGAACAAATGTGCAAAGATACTCAAGAAATAGCAACAAAGGCTAAATAATAATAATAATAAAATAAATGGAGTTATTCTTGTTGCTTGTCCTCTGTCTTTTTAAGCATACTCTTGGAAGTCAGGGCACCCCAGACTAAAAAAGCTTTGTCAACACAGGATGAGTAAATGAAGAGGTTTACTTTCCTTTCCATCTCTTCTCTGTTCTGAGGTAGATATTTGACCAGGTGAAGATGATCAGTAACTTTTGTGAGATAGATTAAGTGGCACCAAAGCCATTTTGTTTACACTGAAACTCTCTGTTACTTTTCATACTTGTGTCTTTAAGGCAGGGAAGTGTTCATCTACCTAGGCTATATAGAATGAGTTTATATAGATGTTAAAGGTACACAAGAAAGAAACCTTCCCCTTCTCCCTCACTCTCCCAAAAAAAACAACCAAACAAAAAAAAGTGTGAAAAAAAAAATAAAAATAACAAAACCTAGCAGCAGCTTGTCTGTCCAGAAAGGCAGATGCATGTCTGGGCCATAGGCATGATCTGTGAAAGAGAAGGAAAGACAGAATCACTGCTCTCTACCACTGACTCACTCATCTTTAGGCAAATCAGTATGTCCTTGCTTATCCATCTGCACAAACATGAGCCCTCTGTACCCTTACAGAAGTTGTTCATTTGCTGCTTTGGGGTTCTTGGATGCTATATAGCTATGGGGAGATCACATGTTTCTCTGCAAGTTTTTTTTTTTTTTTTCTTTCTTTCTATATATAATTCCCATTTTCCTACTTGCAAGAAAATTGACTTTTTCTTTTCTTCAGAAGTGGAAAGTGCAATGGATTGTGAATAAGGAAATGTGTTTGCTATAACTAAGTCTGCCAGTGATCTCTGTAGCTTTCAGCAACTCCCTTCACTTTTCTGTAACTGATTCTCTCCCTTTTCTGACTGTCATTTGTTTTGACTGCATGCTCCTATGTGTCTCCAGTTTCTTATTATGCATAGGACCTGTCAACACTAAATTCACTTGGAGTCATAGATTCTACTATAGTAAAAATGATAAAAAGTACTTTATTTTCAAATATGAAACTATGTATGTGTGTATGGTAATTCTGACACTTACCCCTGAAATCTGCTGTAATAAGCATTTTCTGTTCTCATTCAATATATATATATATATATTTTTAGCACAAAATGCATTTCTTTAATTCAGTTATCTAAAAAGTTATGAACCAACCTAATAAATTTACAGCACCACAGAAAGCAAGTGCGGGATAGCCTCTTGCCTGTTACAGATATCACTTTTTTGAGCAGAGAAAGGAATTAACCTTTATGACAATTTACCAACAGAGTGATAAATTCATCATGGAATTAAAATTCAGTGTTTTTCAAGAAGGGTTTAAACATTGGAATTGGACATGTCTCCAAAAGATACAGTCTAGCTCAGCCATCAGTTGTTGGCTTGAATAATTCTCTCTCTTGCTTGAGTTAGCAGCTAAGATTCTGCAGCATCGCTTTGGAGAACAGACTGGTGATACTAATAGTTCTTTCTGGCCGTGCAGATTCCTTTAAGTATCTGCTGGTAAAATTGTGTGTTCTTCCACGTTTATCATATGGATTGAGTGCACTGGAGACATCACGCTAATACAATTGCTTGTAAACTTCCACATAACCAGAACACCATTAGTTTTAATGCCAAATAATGAGACACGATGGACACCATGGCTCAGTCATGTCTGCAGCCATGCTATGTAGGTGTTAAAATGAAGCTGAGGCTGCAAGGGATTCATGTTTGGCAGAAAGCTCTGGCTCTGAAAATGAATCTCTTGAGAGCAGATGAGAGAGGTGATGGTAAATCTTGATTAGCATGACCCTTCAAGTGGTATTTTATCAGAATTGGTGGGTCATTCAGATTCTCAATACTTCATATGTGTAACCTTGCTTTCAAGGTCAGATATTAGATGAGTAACTGTTTCTTTGTTGTCCTGGATGATATAGAGATTACTGTGAAAATATGGTGAATTCAGTGAGTTTGCAGGTAGCATTTACATGCTGGCCCTGGGGAGCACAGAGCTCATTGGAAATGAGTAGGGATGGGGACTGCTTTCTTTAATACAAGTTTGCATTTTCTAGCAACATCTGGTTGATGCCATGCTTTGTTACCCGTCAGGCTCAACAGCCAAATAAACATAATTCAGCCAGAATTCATAAGACCCAGATTTTCAGCTGGGAAAATCTCAGTGAAAATTCACTGCTGGTAAATGAAACGTGGTTCACAGTGAAATTTTATTAAAGTGCATCTCCCAAGCTCACCCAGATACAGTACTTTATGAAATTGCTAAGAACTTGTTGTGTTTGTTCTGAAAATGTGAGTTTATGTCAGAGGATTTCAACTTCATGCTTTGGTCAATTCCAAATACACAAACAGTTCTGTAGGTTGGAATCCCATAGCACAGGTGATTATGTCAATATGCATCAAATTTGTTTGATGCCTAAAAAAATTTTTGCCTTCAAATTTGAATTGCCTTCAAATCTCATATTTTAGTTACTTGTTTTGGAGTTTTAAAGCACTTTTAGACTGATACACAAAAATACAAAACCAAAGACTTCTGGTAAGTTAGGAAAATGAATGCTCAGTTAGTGTTGTTTGGTTTAGTTCCATAAAAGTGAGTGAAGGTCTCATGTTTTACAGTGCTTGAGACTCACATGATCCCTTTAGGGGAAATGTCTGAAGGATGAGCCACTACAATTTTTCCATAGTTTTTCAGTGGAGATTTGCAAAATTTACCTATGAAACGATGGGAAGATTGTTCTTTGCAGTAAGTTTCTGTTTGAGATACCTCTCTCCATTGGGAGAACTATTAAGGCAGTTCACTAGCTACTGAATCATTTCTTTACAGTCAAGTTATATTTTTTATATATTAACTTATAACTTACATGTATTTTATATATGCATATTCTCTCTCTCTATAATATATATATATTTATAAATATGTATAATTTATAAGTTAATATTGACTTCCTTGATATTAATACTGTGGCTCAAAGTGTAGTATTTTGGTTCAGAGACTTGTAAAGTATCTAGAAATTGATGAATAATGCAAGGAAGGGAATCAGTGGCATCTGTTGAAATGTTTTGTAAGAGTTCAGTGAAATATTCAAAGCTGGTTTTGAAGCCCATGAAATGTAGAAATCTTATTACAGAACCATTGTTCCGTATAATCCAACATTTCCAAGAGCAACCTTCTTGTTCCAGAGGAAAGAGTAAAGTTCACACTGTAGGCCATTATGGAAAATAATATTTATAAAATAAATTGGAAACTATTGTTCACTGTCTCTTACAATACAAAGTGCATTTCATTCAAAGGAAATTGTCAGGAGACAAACTTAAAATAAGCAAAAAGAGGTGATTCTTCATGAAGTGTGTTAGACTGTGAAAAACCTTACATGCCACAATATTTTGTGAGCCCAGGATTGCTGGAGTTTGAGACCATATTTTGAGGATCTGTTGAATATACAAAGCGTTAGGATATTGCTTTTCCAAGTATCTGTTAAAGACCTGTTTCTAAGAAAAGACAGTGGTGAAATTAAACTTCATTCTAACTTAATTCAGTTATTCCTCTGTAATCTGCAAATAAACTTCACCTTTCTTGAATCAAAATTATGCCCACTAACACTGGCTTTTCCAACTTTGGGACTCTGTCTTTTTTCACGCAAAGAGTTTGTGTTAGGACAGATGTACTCTGGTTTGAATGGTCCCTTATGGCTTATGAGGTTTAAAAAGCTGCCATGTGTTCAGCTATACTCTGTCTAATTTCCCTGACTTTTAAGATATTGAATTTTGTTTTTATTCACTTTAGTGTGAGGGTGGTTGCCTTTGTAATCCGTCTGAGATAAGTAAATGTACACAGAATTCTAACTCCTAACTCTTTGATGTGCTGCTCGGTGTATGAAAAACAAAAGTATTAGAAATAATATAGGAAAATAATCTAATTTCCACCATTCTGAATAATGGAAACCTTTATAAAGTCCCTATTATAGGGGAAACTTGTCCTTACACATACCTGCACTTGTAATTTCCCAGTATTATTCTAGTTACTGACAGCCCCAGTAATTTTTATATTGTGTAAATGCAGTAGATACAGTAAATTCAGTAGATGAAATTTACTCTAAATAGCGTAGAAATCTGACTGCAAGAGAACATGTGTTGGAGACACAATATGTGGGCCAACCAGGGGAGAATAAAACTGGGCTTGAAAAAATATGGAAGGGGACAGAGCTCTTATATGTATGAACCGGCTCATGGTTAGATGATGATACAATACCGATGCTAATTCTATACAATACAGAATGGAAGGACAAAGAAAGATGCATGACAGAATGTGTCTAGAACCACACAAAAATCACAGAAGTGAAGATGTTAAGAGCTTCCTGCTTTAGAGAGATTTCCAAGAGCTGAAGTAAAGAAAAACGTAGAGTTCTTTTTCTCTTCCCTAGTACACAGTTTCCCTTCTAGAAGTGATGTTTCAGTCTTGATCAGTAAAGTCAAATAAAATGCCTGTTATTCTTCATGGAACATTTAGGAAAAAAAACATCATTTTTTCTCAACATGTATTTGGGAATTAAAACACTTTGTATAGTGCAAATTCACAAACTAAAGTAAATAAACCAATCAAGTTTGACTCATTTCTCTTAAACATTTTACTTTTATTAAGAATTTATGTTTTTTTCTTCCTCTTCACAAAATCCTTTTTTTTTTTTTTTTTTAAAAAAAAAACTACAAACATATATGAGAATTTTTTTTTTTTCTGCGTTGTTTTCATCACATTATAGGAAAATTGTTGCCAGTTTACAAATTATGTTTTCTGAGTTTAAAAATAACTGTATATTAGACTGTTTTTATTTGCCTCAAAATGAAAATTATATCCATGAATATGGGCCCAAATGCAATATATATATATATATGTATATATAAATAAATTACTCAATCTAAAACTAGTGATGGACAGATTAGGAAATTAGAAGGGAATGCCAAGATTACATGGTAACTCTAACCTGCTGTTACTCATGTATCTCAAAGAATGTAAAGGTGAAGCTTACACTGTGACTGTGAAATACATGAGCAGCTCTTATGCTTCTCACACAATTTGGGAAACAATTAACAGAAGTGTGTGAGTAGCATACAGGTATTGTTGGATAATGATCAGGAAAGAAGTTGAGATTCCCAGTGTCAATTTTCCCTGTTCCAGAAGGAGAATAGTGTTGCAAGAAGATTCTTTCTATAGCTAGGGCACTGGCTTGCATTTCAGATGGTTTATTTAAATCCCTGTTCAGCATCAAAAGGTATTTGTCACCTTGGGACAGACTTTAATTTTCTTTTGTATTTCAACTTTCCCATCTGAAAGAGATAGCTGGTAGATTTCTAATTCACAGTATATTAGGATTTAAAAAAAAAAAAAAGAACAAAGAAAAAAAAGTCAATGACTGTTAAGTTTCCAGGAATTGCACAGAAAAATAAACACAAAATAGAAGAAAAAGCAGAAGAGAATTATCCCCTGATGAAGAAGGGTCAAATCTGAGAGATCAATACCAGATTTGTACTTCATAACGGTTTTGTCTTAGTGAAAACAGAAATGCCAGATTACTACTTGGCCCTGAGATGAGAACATACATTGTAATAAGTTCTTTTTCTATTTGTGGTTGAAAAAAGAGTGTAGCAGAGAACATTATCTAATTTCAGTCTCATAATGAAAATTGTCATCAAACAGCAGTGCTTGCCAAAGAAAATAAAATGTCATCTCTGAAGGGACTGCATGTAGAAACCTGTCAGAAATCGTCCCAGGAGAGAATGAGCTTTTATAACAACAACAAAATATGATCTTGGGTTTAAAAAATAACCATATGAGCACTATAATTGCTAAATGGGGAAAAAAATAATCCCAGCTGTGTCATATCTAGTACATGACAAAAAAGCTACCCTACAAACATTTTTTTTTTTTTTTCTGGTACAACTAAATAAACTCAGTCTAAAGCGAATGATAGTGAAAGTGAATAAAACGTCTGAAAAAAAAATCCTCAATGCAAAGGATCTTTTTCCCTTTTGTTGGAGGTGTTGCATAAATCAGGGAATTTCCCTTTCGCTAAAGATACGTTAACACTGCTTGCACTGCTGAGTAAAGGCTGAGATTGGTGATGAACTAATGGCAAAGGAAGAAAAGCTTCTAAAGCCGGGTTATTAAAGTGTCTCATCAAAGACAACACGAGCTTTGGGCATGAGTTCCCAGGGAGCAGATATATTCCTCTGAGAGCTATATCTTTTTCTCACATGCTTTCCTCAGCTCACTGGGCACTGGCTTCTATTTTGAGAAGAAAACCCTGACATAGTCGAATTGCTGTAACTGTGTCCTCCCTTTGAAACATTTGTATGACTTGTATGTCTCTCCTTTTTGCCTTACTCAGTTCTCCTGTTCAGGGCACACAGTAAGAAAAAGCAGGGTTCCCTTGGTGCTGTGCAATATCACACTTTCTGTTCTGTCAGGGGAATCACCGGATGCACCAGGTGAACAACCCCTCCAAATACTTGTGCTGAAAGAGACAGAGGGAAGTTGTGGCACTGGGGATGTTCAACCACCTGGCACCGCAGTGAGATTGCATGATGAAGGAGGATGCTATACAAACACAGATAAAGCTTCTGCAGGCTATGATAAATTCATTCAGGATACTGTTACTATCAACGGCAAATTCAGGAAGGTGATAATTTTCTGAAAGCTGTGCTCAGAGAAACTAGAGAGGGAGTAGGGTGAAGACAAGATTTACTGTGATGATTTCAGCTGACTGAATATTAGTGTCCCCGGCAATCTTGCATGCTACATGTGCCTCATCTGGAAGCACAGAGGTGTTTGCTGATTTTTTTTTGGATTACTTCCCTGTTAATAAATTAAATGAAATTTTACTGTGCGATGACTTGAACTTTTTTAAAAATGAAATTGCTAAATACTGTACAGACATTACTTGTCATGGAAGAAACTGCTTTGACATAAAAAGGAAAATATTTATATTGGTGAGATAGATTGTCAGCTACTTGCTGTTCTTATGTTAGTTTGTATTTCTTGTGCAATTATGAAAACAGGTCTAGAAATGAATTTTGGATGTGAAAGGGAAAAATACATTTTGTAATGGTAATGCTCTTGATCAGGCAACCTCAGAACACTTTTCAAAAGTCACTGTTACATGTCCTAAAAGATTAATTTTCAAAAATGACTTTTTCTCAGTTATTGTTAGGGTCAGTGAGCTGTAAAGTTTCAAATAAAAATCTATCTGTACTTAAATAAAAGTGAGAGACTCACCACTGGAGTTTTACATGTATTAGGGTATGCAATTCTATCCACAAAGCTAAACTGTCCTTCCTTTGCCTAATCTGGTTATCTTCTATTCTCTCTCCTTTCTTCCCTGTCTCTTCTTTGACAGTGTTCAAGAAAAAAGGAGATGAGAACAAAGACGTGAATATCCAGCTTCCGTATTTTAAAGTAGATTTCAATATATACTGTTTACCAAACTGCTGTAACAAATGTAATTAGTTTTTCCATGTCCTTCCAAGGTTTTACATTAGGGAAATTGAAGAATGTAGGGATTTCCAGTGACAATATAATGCATAATAGGGATTCCCAATGGCAATATAATGCATAATAGGAAGTAGATCTTAAATTTTCTTAAATCAGAGTCTCATAATTTTTAAAATACATTCAAACCTTTTCTTTTTTTTTTTTTTTTTTTTTTTTCCGGTCCACTCAAAGCTTTAAAATCATCTTCTTTGCTCAGTGATTCTCTTAGGTATATGTTCTCCTTTTTTCTCTGCCAGTCCTCTGTCACTGCTTGTTCCAAAAAAAAAAAAAAAAATCAATCAAGGATTGCACATAATGATTCAGGTTGTTTGCATTTCTTGCAAAACCTCTGAAGTGGTGTCCTGAAATGACAGTTCACAGTTTTCCTTGCCCAAAAAGAGGATTGTCCATGTCTGTCAAGCAAGCGATGGAGGGGAAATGGAATGAACCTACGGGACAAGTATAGGGCTGACTGCCTCTTACTGCTTCTATGCGAAAATTTTGAAGTAAAATAAAGCAAAAGAAAAACAGAACCTGGGTGGTCACCCACTCTACTGTCTTTCTGAGAATCACCTGATGGCAGGATTTATGGAGAGCAGCTGTTTGTAAGTGCTCTGTAAAAGTACAATTTGTATATTGTTCCACAAAGACATATCAATGTATTTTGAATACTCGTACATGCTTTTATTTATTTTTTTTTTCCCTGACCTTTCTCAGTCTTATTTGGTATTTATTGTGGAAAGATTTTCTGATGTGATTGATGTATTTGGTTATCGTTTGTGTAACCAGGCTAGAAGATGGTGTCACATTGTTTGCAGGATCAAAGTGAGAGTTGCAGGTTTCCATGGTACAAGTTACCTGTGCTATTTAAATTCAGTCAGTCCTGCATGCAAAATCTGGATATGTTAGAGCACTTATTTTGTTCCACATTGAAAACCTTCTCTAAAGATGGTTACTGGTAACTGTAAAGAGATTGACCTTCCAACATGATATCAAGGAAGGCAAGTCTGTATATATGTTGTCAGAGCCAGGGTAGGTTATAGCATATCATCTGTGTTATGCTATACATCTAGTCTGTACCACAAGTTTAACAATGTTAAAGACAGTTGTCCTATGCTACATGATTACCAGAGAGTATCACAAAGAGTTAGATAGCAAGTTTTCAGTTATGGCAGGTAGCTGGGTGTGCCCACATAGCGATCCCTAAGGTAACAACATTTGCATCCCATGCTGCACAGCTTGGTATTGTTTCTGCTGTAAAAGTCACCACAGACACTTTTCAGCTCTCCCAGACATGTCAATCAGAGACTGGGAGAAGAAAAAAAACCCAGGCCACTGTCTCAGAAGTGATGCAGGCTTCTTCAGATTAATTTCTCTATTATCTGTCTTTTACTGAGATTCATGACTGTTTGTTTTTGTCCCCAGTTATTCAGTTCAGTGGAGTTTGGCAGAAGATGGCTGCTTCTTCACGAGGGAGTCACACCAAACAGGTTCTACTGGTAAGAGCAAAAACCTTTCTCTCATTTCCCAGACACAGCTTCCCAATATGTACAGAGACCTTGCAAAGGGCGTTTGAAGGCAGTGTGGCTGAGTACAGTCTGCAGTCCTGTCAGTATCTAGTTATTTACTTTGAACTGGTATGAAAGGGGCATTATTCCTCCTGTTCTGTGTTTATACAGCACTTGAAAGTGGGGTCTTTGATCTAAGGATGATGAACAACCGAAATATCCTGTGTAACAGTCTGAAGAAAGCATTGATTTGGGAGGGGAGAGTTTTGCAATTTTCTGTGAACGTTTTGAGTTTAAGCCTAAAATTCAGCATAAGCTTGCTTGCACTCAGAGTGCAAGTCTTGGAGTCTCTGAAGACACTAACATTTCTAGCATGGGTAACAGTGGGCATCCTCAACTCCAGTGGCTGTTGTGCTTCTAACTGCTGTTAGACCAAGTCCAGTCCCTGAGCATAAGTTAATGGCCATTGAACTAAGCACACACACTTCCTCAGTGTGAGCTTAAATCACTGTGCAGTATTGCTTCTAAGCTGTCAACCCAAAATTTCCATTCAGATTTCAAGCTCTGTGGATCAGCTGTATTGCACATATTCTTTTACAGAATCTTTGAATGTCAGTCAGTTACATCAGTGGTGAAATGTTTGGAAGTTTGCTGCCAAAGTGACTTTAAAGAAGTGTAATATCTCTTTGTCACCGATGCAAGCTTAAATTTTTGCTGCATAAACTTATACTATACAATTAGAATCTAATCATCTCTCAGTTTTAATACATCAGTTGTCCGTAATGGATGTTTTAACTTCAGATTTCAACATTTGTGTGGTCACAACCACACAACAAGCTATGAAAAATCATCCCTGGATGTAGGACCAAACTTTCCTCTAGTCTGCAGTTTTTCAGCAAATTTCTTTGTATTTTGATTCAATTTTCTCTATCACAGACCTACCTAGGGATCCTGGTGTACTGGTAACTCTACTCATATTTCTGACTGTAGGCAGAACTCCCTGCATTTGCTTTCCATAGCGGTGATCTGCATACACGGTGTAAGTCTCTGTAACCACAGTTTCCATAAAGTGCTTATCTGAATACCCCCAACACATACACATGCATCCCTACACCCTGCTATGGAACAGCAATTAGTATAACTTCTACTTCTGTGGAAAAGAAAGTTGAGGAATGAAGGAGATGCTGTTCTGCTTTCCTACAGGTATGGTTGTGATAGTCTAAATAAAAAAATGTTTATTTATTAGTATTTGGGATTACTCCTCTTTTTGCTTAAAATGCATGTCAATCTGCAAGAGTTCTCATCAGCTGTATATGGAGGCAGAAGTCTATCTCTGAGCTACCTCTACAAGATGTTGGCTCTTGTCCTGTGAATCTGGACTTTAAAAGAGAAGCTTTAGATCCAACAGTCATTTTGAAATCAGGAGGAGCTGAAACAGGTGATTAAAATTAGATCCTCCTGGTGGCTTCTAACTCTAAGCTTGTACCAGTTCCATAGGTTTTGAACACAGCAAGATTCAAGAGAGGTTCAGTCAAATATTTTCTTTTAATTTCTGAAAGAAGTAAGAGCTCTAGGTCAAATTTACTTCAAAAATGAATTAATATTTGGTTTGCAAAGGATATAGACCACAGATTTTGTTTGCTGCTCCTGATTTTTAATTCTTTCTCATAACCTGTGTTATCTGAAACTTTCACAAACTGAATTCCATTTTAAACTTAAACTTGTTTTTGTGTGCTTGTGTAGACACAGATCTATTACTCCTACTTCTTTTCCATGGGGCTCCTAGCTGGGTTTCAAAGTGTCAGATACACACACACACTTACATCTTTTTCATGTTTCTGGGCTAATAAAAGTGGAAAGTCCTTCAAACTGGGAACTCCAGTTTTGGGGACATACAACAAAATTGTACTGACTGAAGAAGGTCGTAGAGGTGTAATGAAGGTTCCTGTTCCTGTATCCCTTAGTCCTGTACTTCACTTCAAACCTTTTGAAGTTTCTCGTCATTAGTTATAGTAGTGGTTTATTGTAAATTGAGCTGATGGATGCCTACAATAAGAATAATGATGAAAATGATCATTTTTCCTTTCTGTAGAGTTCAGACTTTGAAGGCCTCTTAGAACCTTACAAATAAGAGAACTAGGCCTTGGAGCTTCAAAGGCAAAGAGTAAGATGAAAAGATGAAAAGAGGTTCCAACCACCCATCTAATTCCCTACAGCCATAAACAAAACATGAAACTGCAAGCCTGTATTTTCACCTTGAAGAAAATGTCCCTTGCATAATATAACCTCAGTGTAAAGTAGTGTTTCTATTATCAAAATTAAAAATAATACAGCTTGTGGAGACAGTGTTAAATCTCATTCTGGTTTACTTATTGTGTTCACCACAATAAAAACAAATAAACAAACAAACATACAAACCCACTCAGCTTCAATTATATGGCCACTGTCAGAACATGTATACCACAGGGAGCAACACTGGGCTTTTCTGTGCAGCCAAGTACCTGTGGACAAAGGAAGCACTGAAGTGCTGAATCAGAAGAGCAACCCTTTGCCCTCAGAGCATGGCCACTGCTGACTTCTCTTGCAAGGAAAACAAAGGGAGACTGGGACATAAGAGGGTGCAAATCAAAAATTAAAATCCAGACTTCTACAGCAACATCTGTATAGCCAGTACTGGTGTACAAGTTGGGTCAAGCCTGACTTTCTGCCCTGGGTTATTTGCTTTTTAAAAAATAAATTATTATACATTTGGGCTTGGGAATTAATATGCAGAGTCTAATCAAACAAGTCAGAATGCTGACTTCCAGTTACTCTTGAGGGTAGAAATGAATAGTAAAGGACAATGTCTTGAAGTCACCGACTTCCAAGGAAATTACATTGTGGGGATTCTCTCTCCAGTTCCTGATACTTTCTCTAGATCATACAGATTTGAAGGGATCCACCAGAAAACAACTGTATTGTGAAGAGAGTGAGGGCTATATATTCTTTGTGGGAAATGAAGGCTACATTCCAATATCTAAGGAGCGCTGAGTAGTTACTTTAACACAGAATGGTTCCAGGCCTGTCTAAATTGGGACATCACTAAGATCAGGAAGACATGAAGCAAAGGCTTTGACATCAGGCTTTTGAGACTGCATTTACTTAATGTTGCTTCTTTTAACAGAGAAGGAACATCTTTAAAGGCTTCTAAAAGGATTTGAATGATTGATGAAAGCAAAGATTCATTTTCCTGATTTCTCACTGATATTTAAATTGACATTTTACTCTGTTATGTTGGTTTTGTAACTAGTTTGTGGGTCACTCCAAGTCTTGTGAATAAACATCATTGGGCTTACTAGTTTTAGTTTTGAAAAGGCTCTGCCTGAAAATGCTGTCAGAGAAACTATAATGCAGCTGCATTTCTTATATCTTCATGCATTAATGCATTACTGATACATTTCTTATATCTGTTTGCAAGATAATTTTATTTTTTATTCACTTATTTTTGGTTGGTTTGTGAAAGATCCCCTCCTACTACCATCTTAGAGAAATTTAAGAACATTAAAACAATCTGTTGATGCCTTCTATATAACTCTGAGAAAACACTTTGTATAGAGACAACTCAGCTCCTTGCAGCTCACAGGTATTTTGTCTTCTTGCATCAGCTATTTCATGAAATGGTCATTAACATGAAAACAAGATCTTTGTTTCTTCAGAGCTTACCTGTTACCCTCTTTTCATTCTTCTATTTTCATCTGTAAGCGATACTTTGACATCCACGCTTGTGATGGAAGAGATTGTAATATCACTGTGGAGGAACATATTGGGGTAGGGATGGAGGGAATGAGCAGAAAAACTCAAACCTATAAATGAGGTGACTGGAATTTTCTCAACTGAAAATAAAAAAGCAGAGGGGGAGGGAAGAAAAAGATATCTCTGATTCTCTACCTCATTAAAAGGTTGTAAGGACACATTTGTTCATGCATATGTGTTGGGCAGGCTTTAGTGAAAAGTAAAACTATCATCTTTAATAATTGCTGTAATTAGGGTATCTTATCACATAGCTGTTTGCATAATCTAGATACATGGAAGTGATATATTGAGGAAAGCGTAGTGCATTCAAACCTATGTACCTGATGGGAACATAAAAGGATCTACGATGCATACACCCTCAAGGCACTGCGGTTCTGCACTGTGTCAACATTTTTTATGTTTTTTATTATTTCTCTGGCAGGTTCTTGATATTTTGCTGTTAAATGTACTGTGACAGAAAAATGCATTAAAGTTAGAAAGGTGCTTAGTAATTCTGGAACTGTACTGTACGAAAATACCCTAATTGCTAGGAAGGAGTATTCTAAGCAATATTAGTTCAGCAGGGTAATACAGAAAAAACAAGTTGATGTACATGACTTATTGTTGATAGCATAGCTTTTCCTAATGTGGTCAGCATTAGGGTAAGAGAATGTAGTAGATAATAGTTAGGAAAGGTGGATAAATGCTTTATCTAAATGTTTCTCAGTTTATTTTTGTTATACATGATGATTTTCAGCATACATTCCTGGAATTTTGCTGGCAAAGACTCTGGTTTGTAGTGAATGCAAATGTGAAGGCAATTGCCAAATCAATCATATTGGGAATTGCTTTTTTTTTTTTTTTTTCCTGCTTTAAGTGGTCCAGTCAAGCAGTCAAAGCTCAGCAGCGATACCTTGTGACTAGCAAATCCAAACATTCAGGACCAAGGGTTGAAAAAAAAACACAACCTAGTCAATGTGCATACAGTTTGCAATGGCCAAAATATTCAAGCAAAAATTGATCATTAAAAACTAGATTTTTTTTTTCTGTTCATCTCATCAAGTCATACATTCAGCTAGAAATTATTTTATGAAGGTTAGTAAGTCAAGATATCACAATTAGATTTGGCATTAAAATAAATAATAATAATAATAAAAGTTTAAAATCTCATTAAAATGTATTCTTTTATTAAAATGGGAAATTTTATGAAAAGATTCTCAACTAATTCTGATCATAACCTACATCTGAAAAAAAAAGTCAAGGAAAAAAAGTCAAATAATAAAATTGTCTTAAAAACAAGCATACAGTGAACAATGGAAAAAACCCAGGTAGCAAATTATATCAAGTTATAATCATTAGGTGCATCAGTGTTATTAATTTCTTTACTTATTTGGTTATTTCACACAGACAATTAAGTAGAAGAAATACAAAAGAAATATCCCATACTTTAAGAAGCTGACTGTCTTAGTCAAAGAAAAATTACAGCTCAGGGCTTTCATGCATTACATGGCCATAACAGATTAGAAATAAAAATGTCATAATGCATCTGATTTTTGATAGGGTCAGGTGTCCATGATATTAATGGTCCCTTAACGATGTTACTGTAGATATGTCAGTTTGGGAAAAGAAGTTGCTATGTCTCCACTCTGACTGTCTTGTGTTTTTCTGAGAATGAGAAGGAGAAGAAAATGGATGCAAAGTTTATAAAAAACAAACAAAACAGGCCAACTAACTTTTCCCCTCAAACAATACAAAGATAGGCATACACACTGTAAGAGAGAAAAAGATAAACTGGTAAGCAGCTGGGAGGAGAGATGAGTAGATAGGGCTATATTTGTGTTTCTTTTATGAGCAATGGCAAGGAAAGATAATCTTTAGAGAAGAATTATATAGTATATATCTTTTCTTTTCCAGAGGAGGTTAGAAACTGTATTTTAAAAGGTCTGACTGTGTTCATTGGAGCAGCTGAAAGAGCTGAAAAACAAGGGAAAAAATGTGTCAAAGCCCTGTAAAAGCCCTGTTAAAAACTCCATTATATTCAAGCAGTTGGAGCGAGCCTGGCAAACTGTCCCAGCATACTTGTCAGATCTTGGCTTCGTGAGATTTGCACGCCTACCCAGGTGGGCTGAAGCAATTTAAATGGCATGGTGTCTGGGCTGTTTACAAATGAGGCTGTGTATTGCTGAACAAGACCTTTTAATCACTGCAGGGCAACTGCTGGAGGCTGATGGGGAAGATGCCAATCAAAGGGCATTGTGACAGCCTGACCAGAAAATCATCTGCTTGATCTAACACAAAAGCCATACCCGATGAATTGAAGTGTACTAAAAAGTTAAATAAAAAAAATACATATTTCATAGCTTAAATACGGTGGAAATGAGTACACGCCAGATAGGCATGTCACCTATGACAGTTTTCAGGGAATCTGAATTAAGCAGCTGGCTGATAGGGACTAGTAAAAGTAGTGAATTTTGTTTGATTTCCCTGTTTTATTATTATTATTATTATTTATTTTTATTATTTATTTTTATTTTAAATTCCTTCCTGAATCAAACACCGCAAATTTACTTCCCATTGAAATTTGGCTTTGGGAGAAAGTCAGACTGAAGGTCCAAGCCTCTGTAACACAAGGTGCTGTTCCCTTGCTAATATTCTTTTTAGTTTCATGACTGCCAGCTTAAAGATACAGATGATCTAAAGGCTAGCAACATATTACAGCATATGGTCACCATTCAGTGTCCCAGAAACTTAACATTTTCTCACCAGAAACATCAATATAACACCCAGCCAGAGTACAAGGAAGCGTAATCTCAGTTGGCAATGTTCATTAAAGATCCTAATGCTATTTCAAAGGGTTTAGTGAAAACCTCTGCTTATGGTTACCAGACAGCTGGACCCTGAAGTAGCTCTATCTTTTTTGCTACAAATGAAGGTTGAAACCTCTCAGATTTATGCTGGGAATCAGGATTTTATTCCTGTCTGGCTTTCAGAGAGGCACAACCTGACAAGTCCCACATGGATCAGCAAGGAAAAAAGAAAAAGACATTCAGAATCATTTTCTGTTGCTGTTAAAAGCTCATTTAGATTCTTTGGATTTTTGATAAGTCATAGTTCTTAAGAAACTGAGATCTAAAATACACATCTTTCTTCTTTGGGCAAGGCTGAGAAAATTGCCCAAAGTCACAGGGCAGGGTGCTGATTAAACTCTGGTCCTCTAAGTCTATAATAAACATATCCTCTGGTCTCAGTAGTCTGTTGAGATAACTAGTTACTCAAATCAAGATTTGTCAGAGTAAGATATAACTCCTCAGTCTCGAAACCTTAGTTTGGCATAGTTCCACCTTGTGAGAGAAAGTGGAGAGAGTGTGCTCTTGACTTTTTTGATTTTTTTTTTTTATTTTTTTAATGAAAACTGGAAAAATGGGAGTAAAATAGTATATCAAATGTTATCCTAGAAGTAATAACTGAATAACATCTGACTCTGGGCCCCACCTCCATTTAGAGTCTTGTCCTTCCATTATGAATAGGGAGGATGGAGGAGAAGAGGAATATTCCACCTGAGTAAGCCTTTTGGGACTGAACTACCTTATTCTGATTGATACATAGGTTAGTGTATTTTGTTTTTCCTATTTCAGCTGGTTTATTTTAAAACAATCATCCAGAGTTACTTTATAAACGAGGACGGCCTCCCACGAGCTCTAACTTCTCTCCAGTTCTCCACTTTCTCCCTACTAAAGATCTGCAGAATTAGGCAGGCATCAATATACCTGGTTCAGAAGCTTCATTTGGGGGTTCCTCAGTAGCAGAAGCCTGAACTATGTCAGTTTTCAACAGGCACTGTACAAAGAAGCTGGTTTATTTGTATACACCTATAAAGGACAGCCCCTGAAGGGGAGTAAAACAGTGGCATAGTAAAGCTGGCTGTGGATTTGTTTGGATCTATGTCAGGAAGGTTTCACTGCTATTTTCTGTTGTATGGTTAATAAGAAGCATACTGTCTAAGCCGAGTTGACTTTACCCTCTTGCTGTATATGACTTCCTGACCCCCCTCTGGAGCATCCTGACTGGGTTGCAGCACTACAAGATATGAAAAACACATGTATTAACAGAGTGGGAAGCCATGACCCTATTAGACTGTACCATCAGGGAAGCAGTAAATCAGGTAGATTTGGTGCATGATATCAGGAAGCTGAGTTCAGAGACTACAATTACAGGGTATCTTCCTCCCCTCTCTTCAAGCAAGTTCCAAGGAAGATGATTTAAGTCTCCTGCAGTATGTGAAAAAGAGATGTAGGACAGGAGAGTCTTAAAATCATGATCTAATCCTGGTAACTAAATTTTATCCATTTACATCAGATTCTGTTTTTAAGACATTCCTCCCACCTGCGTTACCAGCAATGGATGCTTACCCTGCTAAGAATTCACATCCATCTATTTTAGAGTTATAGCCAACTTTCCCCTCCATAACTTTCCAAAGAGAGCTGTTCTGTGGCAAGGAAGGCTTGATTTGCTACTGTCCATTAAGCTGTGGGATAAATGAACATCACAGATGGAAGGTTATGGATATTATTTCTCTGTGGTTGCTAAAAGTGATGGTGAGAGTGCAAGTGGCCTGGAAATCACACCTCTACCTCTATTTGCCCACTCATCTATTGTAGTGTTGGCAGCAACAGACACCTGCATTTCTGGATCAGTGTTGCAGGGTGGGACAACTAAGAAGAGTTTATCTAGTTGGGATTTATTCATTGCATTGTTGTTTCCCATGAGCTCTAGATAAAAGGTGACAAACCAAGTAAAGCATTCCACAGGGTGGATTTGGCCCAGTGGCTGCCAGTTGAATTGCACAAAATTATATCATTTCACCTAACAGGACAACGTGAGAAAGAATGGTACAGAGATATAGCAGGGAAGATCTAATTAGATGATTATCAGGGGAAAATTTATTTGCCAAGTATAAAGAAGTGAAGTACTGATTTATGTCTGTCTGGAATCTGGTCTTTTGTTTCTAAAACATGTCATGAGAATAAAATGGTTAAGAGATGTAAAAGCTAGAAAGCAATCTCTAGAGAATGTTCATGGAAGAGTAAAATCTATACAACTTCATGTAATAGAGACTAAACTAAAGAAACCACAAGAGTTCCCTCTCTCACTAAACTCCCTGGGACAGATTCAATGCCTCCTGTGAGCAAAAAAGGAACAGAGAATGTCTGCAAAGTCCTCATGGAGTGAATTTGGTAGTAAAAGGAAAGGGAGCCTGGAGGACTCTCAGGTTCTGTTTTTATCTCTGCCACATAACTGTGTGATCTTGGTCAAATCAGAGAGGTCCCTGTGCTCTTGCCTAATCAGTGGAGTTTATCTATAAAGCTGAGAAGAAAAATTTTCCTCAACCCCTTTTCCTGACTTGTTCTACTGGTCTTGTACTTTTCCATAAGTCTCGAGTAAATCAGTTGCATGCAGGGAAGGTTACTTAAAGGTTGATTGTCAAGTATCTCTGGACAAAAAGCTCTCTGTTCAGGGCTGCATGTTACTATTTTTATGAATGGCAATTAAGACTTAGAGTGGTATAGAAGCATCAGTGGAACCAGTAAATGATGCTACCAAGGACTGCACAAATATCATCTGATGTTGCTGTTTGCACTCCGACCTTATAAACAAAAACCTGCAATTCAATAATCTGGAATAAGCTGTCACTTTTTTAACATGAAGTGGCACAATGTGTTCCAGAGGCAGTGGGGGAGCTGGTTTTGCATTGGTAAGATTTATGATAAGGAATTTGAATGAGTGCTGAGGCTAAAGGAAGATAAATCCCTAAAGGCAAATTCTACCAATAATTGAATTACAAAGCCATTATCATGTGCTGAACAGAGCAACTTTATGGCTCTATTGTGACAGGATAAAGCTTGTTAGAATATTTATGTTCATAGGACAACTTTGGCATAAAGATCTCTGAGAGCATGTTCTCTCTTCCACCAATCTGCTAATTATCTTTCCTGTGCATTGCAGTATTTGTAGAGAAGGAGATGTGCGCAAATCAAGGATGGGGTGCTGAACGTCGGGAGCCATCTGAAAATAACTATCACGCTAAGCACAAATTCACCTGCAGAATTCAACTGGCGTCTAATGGCCAGAAAGAGATTCAGAATAAGTTGTGGCAAGGTGGAGAGAGAGCACATAGACAAATGAGCATTTTGAATGACAGAGGGGTTAAACTGGATTTTCCAAGCTAAGCATCACATTTCTGTCTGGTATTGCTTTGCAGCCACTGTTTACCTACATTTAGTCAGTACTGATAACTCAAAATAGCCAGAACTGCATGGATCTCATTCCATCCACCTTAGTTGAGTCACACTGATATCTATCAGTTATCTACCATCCTTTTCTGAGTGAATAAGTGATATTTTTTATTTTATTTTCTTTCCTTTTTTTTTTTTTTGTTTTGTTTTGTTTTGTTCTGCACTTACTCATTTCATCTGAGATGTTGGAAAGCTGCATAGCATCTCTGACCCTATAAATATGAGTGAACTACATTTGCACCGGTAGAAGTGGTTCTGCCTGTGGAAAGGGGATAGTAGAATTTCTGTTCATAGAATTATACCATGGCTCAGGTGGGAAGGGACCTTAAAGATCATCTAGTTCCAACACCCCGGTCATAGGCAGGGATGCCACTGACTAGATCAGGTTGGCCAAAGCCCCATCCAACCTGGCCTTGAACACTACCAGGGATGTACATGTATTTCCAGCCTTTAATTCTTGGCCATTTTCACAGAGACTTCTCTAAACTAATGTTGTCATTTATTGCTGAGGTTAAAAGACATTTGAACTTTGCTGTGTGTGTGTACAATACATGGAATACATATGAAAAGTTTGCCATAATATTTCTTGTGTGTGTAGGCCCACATACTGTGTCACTATGTCTGAAGTCAAGCATCCAACAGTAGAGGTATCCAAAGCTGATTTTCAGAATGCACATGGCAGTGAGATGGAGTCTTTATAGCCTGGTGCTTTGACTTTGTTTAAGAAAAAGAATATTTTGAAAGTAAAAGTTCACCATGTGGAAGTTTTTGCTGTCTTCATAGTGATGCCTTTCTGTAGTTCTGAGTAGTCTGACCGCCTTGCAAGCTTTATCTTTTCCCAGCAGCCATAAACAATTGCTTTTTCCTATAACAGTGAATAAAAAGGTGGAAGAAATGGAAACACAGGATAACAGGGGCTCTATTGAATTCCACAGAATCAGAGAATGGTTTAGACTGGAATGAGCCTCTGGAGGTCTTCTGGTCAACCCTCCTGCTCAATCTGGGCCATCTAGAGCAACTTGCCCAGGACCATGTCCAGATGGCTTTTGAAGGTCTCCAAAGAGGTAGACTCCACAAACTCTCTGGGCAAGTTCTGTGGCTGTGAAGAGCTGACAGGCCTAGGAAGACAAGATTTTAGTAATATGTCAGTCAAAGATATGACAAGGGGTCAGTCACAACAGAAATATGCCAACTAGGGTTTGCCCTTCAATGTGCAGTGCCAGACTGCTTTTATTTATATATTTTTTTTTTCACCTAGTTCTAAAGCAGAGGATGATTCTGGGTCTTTTACTTGTTCTGCTTCTCATGGTGGATGTAGAATCTGCATTCAGAGCAATTACTGTGCTGCAGCCACTGATATCGATTTGCAAAGCTCTCAAGTGCAGATGACTACTTAGCAGACTTGACAGGAATTAAAATTTTAGAAAGCAACCTTGTAATAGGACTGTTAGATTGTTACATATTTCATAATATGAGCATCTTCTGTAAAGGCAGGGGGGTCACTTATGTTCCTCTTGGCTTTTTAAAATCCTCATTTCCTAAAAGATTTTTTTTTCTCTTCTTCTTTTTCCTTTCAAAACTTCCAGACAGTTATACCAACAAAATACAAAAAAAAAAAAAAAAAAAAAAAAAACTAATTGGAAAAATACAATGGACAGAAGGTGTTGCTAGCATATCTCTGGTATACTGAAGTTTCAGGGAGTATTACAGAAAGAGTGAGATTAAAGGAACAGACAAAGGGCATGCTGGTATTTTACCATAAGTTGAAAACATAAAGAAATGCAAGAAGAAAAGTTTGTTGATGTATATGTGATAGATTGGTCTTTGAGAATGGATGCTAAAAGGGAAGAACAGAACCAAGAAATAAGAGAACAAAGTGCTACCAGCATAGCTAAAAAAGTTGCTCAGAATAGGGCATGGCAAGGCTTTTGCTGTTTATTTTCAGAGAAATACCTGAAAGAAATCAGTACTTCAGTGAGTCTTAGAGTATTTCTGACCTGTACCCCTGTTCTATGTAGGGTGCTTGGTTTATAGGCTGTTAAACGCACAACACTTTTCTCTTGCTTATTTAACTTGCAAAGAGCACTTTGACCACATTGCATGGACTATGTGCACAAAAGGTATTGAAGTAGAATGGGAAGTTGTCTCAAGTTTGAAACATTGAGTTTGAGGCTTTGGGGTTATCTAGGGCAAATCCAGCAAGTAATTTTCTTCTTCCATGTGTAAGATTGTATTCAGTGATCATTCTAGTTTTGGTAGAAGAACATTTAAACCCAGTCATCAGTCAGAACTGGAATTTCCTTGTAATAAGTTATGTTTATTCATTCTGTTTCATAGTAATGCTTAACACAATTACTTAATGATACTCAGGCTTGGAGAATTTCATGGTGCTCACCTGCTAAGGATGATTTTTTTTTTTGTCTTTTCCCTTTATATACAGTCCATAGTTTATCTAAAATTCATGTTTTTAAATTTAGGTAGTAAATATGTGCCGCAGGTGTGTTGCGTTACCTGCTTTGGGGCACTTATTTGTTCACATGTGGATGCCTGTAGATATCAAGACATCTTATACTCATTGGAGAGAAACAGTCCATTCTAGGATGAAGTTTGTCTTCTCATGAATTTATGTCTAAAACAGTGCAGATGAACCACAATACAAAACTGACTGTTTCTCCGCACTGCCTGCAGAGGTATTTGAGGCTGGTTAGTTCAGAGGTCTATAGTATATAACTGGGTAAAGTGTATATTTCTTTATGTGATTTTTCGGGTAGTACGAAGGGATACACAGAGCTACCATGGGACAAGACAGCATGAATGTGACATTTAAAATCTTCTGAACAGTAGGCCTTCAGCAGGATCTAGATGTGGGTAATATGTTTCTGGATAGCAGCTATACCAGTACATCTAATACTGATTTGAGAAAGTATGTATTTATATTTTGCCCATCCTTTGTAACTGATTATTCTTTGCTATCACTGTTGTCAGGCCAGTGTTATCATGCAAGGGCCTGACTGTGACCTTGTGCTGTCACAAATAAATTAGGCCTGTTATATTGAAATGATGGAATGGGTGTTCTCTCGGGTTGGAAGAAAGATATATAGCTAAAGAGACGTGGATGTGATTCTTATCTCTAGCTCAGATGTTCTGCTTGACTTTAGAAACTCCCTTAGCTTCTCTGGGCTGTGGTTTTCTTCTTAGTTTCACATCACATTTCTAATTTGTAGGGGGTTAGACAATATCAAAAGAAATGAAGCCCTTGAGTAGAAGAATAACGTTTATCATGAGTCATATTTCAGCCAACCTTGTCCTGTCCATCCTTGGTACAATTGATGACTTAATTCTGCCTTGAGCTGAAGCTTCTGCAATCCTAATACTGGCTGTCCTAGCATGAGATGAAGTAATACACAGGTCACTACAGCTGTAGCCTTCTAACTTTCTGGGGTTGGTGGACTGAGATATTTATACATTACTGGTAAGACATTTCAGAGTTTGATGTAAATTATGGCTCATATCAGAAGTGGAAACATCAATGACAATCACTTTCCCTCTGTCAGTGAGATATCTCTTTTTTTTTTTTTTTCTTTTTTTTTCTTGTTGCCATAATAGATGCAATAGAAGTGTTTCTTGGGGTCAGAATAGAGCTGTGAGAAAGCAACTCTTGAAACACCTGACTGTAGGCTTGCAGGCTTTAACTAAGGCAACAAGTTCTTTGCTGAAAGAAAACCATAGTTGCATGTCTCTGAAGAGACAAAGTGTTCAAGTCCATGGAATATAATCCTTTTTTCTTTGATGAGTTCACATCCCCATAGGGCTGTGTCAGGTCAGGAGGAGGTGTGCACTGAAGAAGCTGAGCTGTATTATATGGAATAGCCCAGTTCCAGGTGTGCTTAAAGCCTGATGAATAAACAAGGATAAAAAGGAGATATGCCAAATTACAAGATTAATCCCTCTGTATTTTTAGGGCTGTTTGTCACTAGCATATATCTATCCTGAACTGTATTGTAACCATTAAGCCCAGCATTTTGACCCTAAATCTACTGATGATAGTAGGTGAAGGAAAAATGCCCTAGGAAGGTGCTCCCTTCCCACACACTTGGTGTCAATCATCAGGAAGCAGAAATTTTAAATAAATGTTGATTGGTTAGGAGAAAAAAAATATGTTATAAGAGCTTTTAAAGATGGCAAAGAGGTGAAAGCAATGCTAGCTTAGACTTTTCTGAAACTTTCAAGTCCCCAGCAGAGGAGAACTGAAGGGAAAAAAAAAAAAAAAAAAAGATTTTTTACTAAAGAATTGTTACAGATTTTGTCAGCGAAGCTAAGGATTAATCAGATAGTCTTGTTATAGTTAACATTTTTGTAATGGTTATTAGTTAATGCACATGATGATTAAGGACTAGAGCTGCATCTGATTGCAGTCAGTGGGAACTGAATTAAGGTCTAAATCACTGTTTGAACCTCATTTTTGATTTCCTGAAAAATAATGAGACTTTGAACAGAGCAACATCTAATTTGTCTATCAATGGAAATGAATGTTTATCTTCACTCATGCATCTATTAACTTGGAGGTCAGGCAGCTAACATGAAACTGTAGGTTTAACCCTAGGATTTTCTAGGATTATCGCTTGTTTGACAGGGCTAAAACTAGAAACAAGACTGATTGTCAGAGTCGCTACTGAGGCTACTTTAAAACAGAGTTGGTACCCACCTGCAGTCAGTAATGCAGTAATTCAGACTATGCATCAAACTAGTGGCTATTTGGACTCTCCCAGCAAGTTGTCAAGGCCACCAGTGCTGGTGAAGTGGAACATCAGCAAAGGAAGCAAAGCCTGAATCCATAAACCCCCTATTTGGTCAGTGTCTTTATGCTGTTACTTCTTAATTCAGAGTGAACAAGTGATCATTTTCTGAATCAATTTGACATTTCTTTTATTAATGGAACACTGTTTTTATTAGATCAGAAATGATAAAATGTCTCAGAATGAAATGGATTTTTAAAATTTATTAATTAATGAGGGAATATTGATCATTAAGAGTGTCAATTAAGCAAATGCGCATAAAATGTCAAATATAAAGGAACAGCTATAATTAGTATGCTGGCAAACACTGTTATCTCATCAATTAAAGTATGCTGTATCCCACCCTGAGCTGAAATACATCTTACCAATCAAACCAGGGGATACACTAGAAGGTCAGGTGCCAATGAAAAGAGAAACAAGTCTCCAGGTGGAGAGTAGAAATGAAGTAAATGCATCAAAAATAAAGAACTCATAAGTACAACGGTATCAGTCCACTGAAAATGTAGATTTCTTTTTTTTTTTTTTTCAAATTTTCAAGTTTATTTTACGGAAAACTCCAAGAGGCTTTTAAAATGATCAGCTTTTAATTGTAAGTGTGAGTTTAGGTCCAGCTAAACAGAATCATGTGAAATGAATGTCCCAGATATCACCTGTGGTATGTCTTGCTTTAATGCATTTGCATCAATCTGCCTCTTGCAGGTCTATGATGGGGTCCGGTAGAGAGCCAGATCTCGTGCACCTTGAGGCAAAGACAGTGGATGGTCGTAAGTACATCAGCTTCCTAAGACTGTGGTATTCTGCACTGCCCTCATATTCTTGTAACTACACAATATCATGATGGAGATCTGAGTATTTACTGATCCTCTCATTTAATATGAGTGGTTTGACTTGTCCAAGGTAAGTCTGTCAGAAGAAAAGTTGTTCCAAGATTGGAAAAAAAGTTGGTATTAACAGGCTGTGAAACAAGGAGATAATATGGAAAGGAAGAGTAGGTGATAAGCAGTAATTGAATCAGAATATACAGCATTTTTCTTTTTTTTTTTTTTTTTCTCTCTCTTTTTTTTTTTTTTTTCCCCACATGATTTTTGTTCATAGGAGAAAAGTTCCTGTGTCACAGAGCCTGTCTGTTTGTTTCACACAAAAAAAATTGTACTATCATTTTGTACATAGCTGTACCAAATTGTTTCAGTAGACCAGGGATACTCTGCCTTAGGTACTACATTTGAAAACACTTCATTTCTCTTGCATTAAAAATATTTTAATGACCACCCTGAATGTATTCTTCACTGTTATTGTTTGTCCTGTCATTGTCCTTCACTTTCATCAGCTATTCTCCCTTCCTTTGCCACTTGAGGTGCTTTTCTCCATTCCAGCAGCTGCATTTACCTGCAACTCCAAAATATTCTCTTAATTGGCTGTAAATTCTCTCAGGCACCCTGAGCCACCCTCTGGCCTTTCCTCCTCCCACCTGTGCTTCCTCGAGGTTTTTATTTGAGCTCCCCTGCCTTTGCAGATCTTCCTCCATGGATTTCTTTTCCACAGCAGTGGATTGCCTCAGGCAGGCATCACACTAAAAACCTGTCTGGCATGGATCCTATCATTTTAATTCCATATTGTTTCTTCTGTAAATAGCAATTTTATTGCAACATAGCAAGCAGATTTGTACCATTTCCAATATGTAAGTATTAATGATGCAGTCAATTAATTCCTTTAAAAAAGGATGAAATTCTTCCCTGAATTGTACCCCAAAATGTAGTGGTGTTACTTAAAATGTATATTCTCTCATTGGAAACTTTAAAACTGTATGAAAAGGTAACAGTAAGTAATAATTTTTTTTTTTAACTCACTAAAATTCAGCATGAAAGAGAATTTTTTGGGAGATGAATTTTGAAAAGAAACAGTTGTGATAGAAATCATAAAGTTTTAAAGGTCTTTCAATTTCAGGATATGCAAGATTAGTAAAAGCGAAAGAATTTATTATCTCTATTTCTTATCATTTGTGTTCTCTGGTTATTATTTCTCCTCTCAATTTCACTTACCTGAACATGGTGGCAAGGCTGGAGACATGAAGCTTTCTATTTCTCAGGACACGTTAAATGGGAAAGAAAGATTCGAGTAGCACAGTGTCTAATTCAGCACAAAACATTAATCTTATAATGCAATGGGAATTTGAGGTCATTGAGACAAAGTGCTGCAATCAGTGTTTAAGGAGCTATGTTACGGTGATCCTTTTGAGGGATGTTCAGCTCACACTGGGTAGAGAAGATGCCATGCTCCAAACACCATGAATAGTCTTGTTTTAGTTCTTAACATGTAATAAGAACATTTTGCAGACCTGTAACACAATTCTGCAAAAGATTTATTGAGTGCTTAACAAATTAATATGCTTTAGTATAGGTCTTAGCATGCAAACAAAAAAATCAGGTAGATGAATCTGGCCTTGCTGGGGAGGCAGGCACGTTAATGAAGAATTATGGAATAGTAAATTATTGCTCATCAGCTGAGCTCTAGGAATTGATTCTGTGCACTTGTTTTGGCTTAGTTGAGAGGCTGTACGACTTACATTTCTCTGTTTAGGCAGTGAAGGAATTACTAATATAAATTCAACAGTGTTGTCCAACCTTCAGCCAGTGGTGACCTCCCTTGCAAACCAGCCATTGGGCTGAAATTTCTGCTCATGAATTAGGAGGTCCCCAGCTTATCAGGAATAAAAGACAGTAAGTGCATGCTGTGTTTTGCCAGTTCTTCCAGGGAGCACAGGTCACTGGCAGAGGACTGTAGGTCTTGGGACTTTGAGACTGAAGCAAGCTGAGAGTAAAAACATGGGGAACTCTTGTTACTATGACCAATTTGGTGTATTCAGGTCTCTTGGCTACTAGAGCCTTATTCTAAGTGCTAAATCTGTTCCTCTTTCCTGGAAAAAGTAACCATAACCCTCCAATTGATGAGCAAACCTTTCTCCTCTGGAATGAAGCTGGTGTGTTGCTGCTGGTAGGGTGATGAGGTAAAGTGTGCTGAAGTGAGAAAGATACATTTTTTATCAAGGTGAGGCAAATTTGAAAATATTATTTATTTATTTATTTAATGTATATTCTTGCATTTAGTTATTTATAGTTTGTTTGGGAGATCTCTTTTGATGGTTAACCAAGTGTAAAAATTCTATAAAGGGATTAAATTTGTGAAGATAAACTTGACAAAACAAGACAGGGAGAAAGAAGGAAAGAAAAGGAAGGTGGTGTGAAAGCAACCGCACAATACATACAGTAAAATAAAAGACCCAGAGGTGGAAATATAAGGGCTAAACAAAAACCTGCTTCATTCAGTACAAATAGGAAAACAACCTCACTCTTTTGCTGGCTTTTTTTTTTTTTTTTTTTTTTTCCCCAGCAGAAACTGAATGCTACAACTGCAGCTTTAGGTGAAAGAAGGAGAAATGTCAGCAGAGTATGGTGTTAGCCCATCTCCCTGGCAGGGTTGCCTGAGAACATCTATCAGCAACAACTTTAGTATTGGGCTTTCCCTGTTAGAATACCAATAACTTGCTGTCTCTGCTCCCTGATTACGGTCTGTCTGTACATTTTATTTATTGTATTTATATACATAATGTAAAAGGTTTACAAGAACCAAAATAGGAGTCTCTTAGCAGGTATAAATCAATGCAACTTCAGTGGAATGTTGATTTACACTTGCTGAGGATCTGGCTGGCAGTGCTGTACCTGTGCTCACATTCTCCTTTTAAGTCCTCCTCATGATCCACTGATGAAACAGTAAACAAACTAGGATGCAGGTAACACTAAACAAACTGAGTAAAGACTGTACAATTAAATTGTATTGATGGAGGCAGATTTGCAGGGCTAATCATTGCTGTTCATGTTTTTAAACCTGTTGTGTAAATCTTGGACAGCACCAGACATATTTTCATCTCATCAAATGTCCAAATGAAGAAGTAATGTTTCTGTTTATTTTTTAAAGGCTTCAGGCACAATCCTAGTAAAGCTGGGATTGAGTGTACAGTAGGAAAAACTGTTTATTTCCAGTTGGAAGAAGTTCATTTGAACCTTATCTCACATTTCCATTTGTATGCCTGGGTTTCCCTGGTGTTCTGCTTAGGTTTTGGAACAGGAACAAAGTAAGCTGTCAAAGTCAGCAGGAACTGTGATATTTTTTTTGCCTGGTTTCAGGTCAAAACCCCAGTAAGACAAGTAAACCCCTACAGTTCTTAACCATGATAAGCTTTCCTTTGTTACATTCATCATCGCAGTCAGCAGGCAGAGTAATTGGTGAGAGTTAAATCCAGGTTTTCTCAAATGCAACTTAAGGTGCTTTCAGGATGTGTATAACTTAATGGTACGAGGGTGTTAGTTTTTAGTTAGTTTGTTTTTTAAAGAATAACCTCAAAAGACCCTTAATTAATGGTTTTATCTGATTTGAGCTAGGTAATATTACCCCAGCAAGGCTCAATTCAGGCTAATTGACAAGATATTTTTTTATTAGAGTGATCCTTGTTAAGTAATCTGGGCTGTTGGTAGGGATTAGGAAAATGGATTTCCTCAAGACATTTGGAGACTAACTGGCCTTAGACTCTTAGGGAGTCTAAGAGTTTGTATAGGTGCAGGTCAAGAAAACCAACTTTGTTTGGTCAACCATCGTTTGCTTAGATGACTGCAGATGGATGTCAATTGATTTTTTTTTTTTTTAAAATGTGCAGATGAAAGAAGCTAAGGAGCTTTCTTAAATGCTGTCAAAAAAAAAAAAAAAATATATATAGACCTCCTGATATTTAAAATGTACTTCTGTTTCCTTTTCTTCTTCTTGATATACATAGCAACTTTCCTTAGTGAAAGGTAATTAAGGTACTTCTGTGATTGCAGGCAAGACCAAAATCTCACCTGTGGGCAGTTGACATGGTCTGCTTGCTGACCAGCAGGGGCTGAGTATCCTGCTCATGGTATCTAAATCACAAAGTTGTACTAGGACTTTAATTTATGTTCTCTCAGAATGTGGAAAAAACAAAACAAAACAAAAACTAAACAACAAAATAATCACTGCTGTGAGAGGAGAAAAAAAAGTAAAAAGAGTTAGCAAGTGGGAAATTTATTTACATAGTGCATTAAACACGTGCAGTGATTTTTTTTTTTTTTTTTCTGATTTTCCTGACTGTAGCTGATGATTAGTATTTGTCTTGGAGAATGAATTTTTTTTTCCTAATTATATCCTCATGATAGAAATGGTAAAGGATATACTTCCCCATTCAAAGAAAGACTTCTGACTCTGACATGCAATGAAGAAAGAGTAGTAGCAGGATAAAAACAGATTTGTGAGTTAGTTAGTAAATGGGCTCGCTCCAATTCATTGGTTTTCATTGCTGGTTAAGTGCTTTGCAGTTGCTGAGCCCTCGAGAGTTGTGAATATATTTCTATATCATAAATGTTTCACAAATCAACATTCATTCTCAACAGATGGGAATGAATAAAGAACAGTCATGTTGTGTTTAAAAAAAATAAATAAATAAAAAATTGGGAAGATTAAAGTACGAGAACATTTAATTAAATAGTGGAACTCATCACTGGAAGTTGTGGTTGCTCAAGCTTTACCTGGACATCCAAGGCATATGGACAAATTCTTGTGATCTTTTCAAGGCTTCTCTTACTAGTCACTGTTGGAAATGGGTTACAGATCCGTATCTTTAAATGAGATATGGTACTACCATGTTCTTATGGTTCGTTAGTTAAAGGATCTCACTCACCCTTCAAAAAATCAAGAAATGAACCCTAATATCTAAGTTGCTTAGTAATGAACAGAGATACACCATAGTAAATCTGGAAGACCAACAAGCATTGTATGGATACTCTGTATAAACTCCTGATCTGTCCATAGTGTATTTCTTTGTAGAGAACAGAACACTTTCTTCAATTAATTAGACAAGAGGAGGAATAAAAAATGGGAAGAATAATATATTTACAGTTATCACAGTGAATATCTTCTCTGACTCTTTTTCCAAAGACATCCATGAACGTTTAGACTGGAAAGCAGTGGGTATTAAAGTTTGAGCTGTCATCCAAAATAACACTCAGCAACAAAGTGTCCTGAAGGAATTCTCCCTCTGCTTTTTGAAAGATTTTGATACTCTTCTGTGTATTTTTGCAGAGGCTTGCCAACTTCCAGTAACCATGAACAACCTTCCATCTCCACCAGCTAAGCCAAAAACATGTCTTTGGAATATATTGCCCTTGAGAACATATTAGCATAGAGCTCAAGCTAAACAGAAAAGAGTAAAACATATCATGGCACAGAGTCCTTCTAGCTCTCAATTCCTGCTATATGTTAGCATCTGCGATTCTCTTTCACTGACGCAGATTAATTTTGTCAGAGGTTTCCCTTACAAGATGTCTCCTCCATTCTTGTTCTGTGACTTTCCTTGCTTCCTCTTTAGAAATAGTTACCATTCCCAGAGAAGAATCCTACTTTACATGTCTAAAACTGTCTAAATCAAAGTGTCTGGGGGGATAAGAGCTGGAAGTTATGTTCTTCTCTCCAGGCGCAGCATGACTTTCTTGTTGTATATTAAAAACAGCAGCTGTTGTTGGAGGTGAGGGTTCTGGAAATGAAAAGCATAAAGTCCTAATTACCTATGGCAGGGAAAACATCTGTGTGGGAAAACTAATGAAATTAATTCCAAAGCTTAGCAACTGAATACATTAATTGACATTAATTAATGCTAAATTACAAAGCTCTGCCAATGGAATCACATAGAATGTCCATGAGAATGAGACGCTGAAACAAAATCCTTGAGTTCATGTGAGCAAAACAAAAATTCCCTTAGGAAAAATGAGAGATCCAGACACTGCAAGAAGCCTGCTTTGTCTTCTTTCTGTCTCCCATAGCAGAGGGAGCTTTTTTTGGTGTGCACATCTCAGGGTTTGACTGTTTGGGAGATTAGTTTAAGCAATTTCAGAACTCTGCCCTTTAGTACTTATTACTGGCATTTTAGAATTGAAGCCATGGAGAATTGCACTGTAAAAGTTCACAGGAATTGCCTTAGTAAATCTTCATCAATGGTACAATCACTGCTGCACAGACTCCAGTGATCACAGCAGAAATAGACATAGTCACCATTCCTCCATTAATACAGGATTGAAAAAACTTCAGTCACCTCTAACAGATGTCAGCCTGAACTGCTCTCTATAGTCTCTTGTGGAGGAGATTCCTTAATCTTCTGTGATGGCCTGTCTCAGCAGCACCCATCCTGCTACCTCCATGTGTTTGCAGGGTAGATAATGTGTTTGTGTGGGAAGCATGATGGCACTGCAGTCTCCTCCTAATGCTTCACAAAGAGCCACTGTGCCTGTGGAAGTAAAAGAAAACAATGGCAGTAGTGTAGAAAGAAAGAAACGAGGTGAGAAACAGAAGTCCAACCCTATAATAACTCTAGGCCAGGTGATTTAATCCCATGTGTGAAAAGCCACCCAGTCTTGCCAATAGGACAGCTCAGGGCCAGCCATGTCGACTGACTGTTCAGCACAGTGCTTTGCTGTTGAAGCTAAGAATTGCCAGGCATTTCACTCAGGACCCTTCTTGAGACTGAATGAGAGGGGATGAATGTGACGAAGTGTAAAGGGCTGTCCATCGTATAACGGATTCAATTCACAGGAGAAGCGGGAAATAGTTGTGCTGCAGATGGACAGATTCATGTCCATTCTGTCTTTTGACTAGTAGCCCCCCTTAGATGCCTTTTTCCTGGCAGCAGGGGGACAGAGGAGACAACAGCTTTGAAAAGGGAATCTCCCTGAGCTCACTGGAATGAGCAGGCTGGGACTTATATCTCTCCCTGCCCTCTCGTGGCTAATGTGGAAAAAATCATGTTCCTGCAAAGGGAAATGCACTTTGATCACACTGTCTGGGTTATATTAATTAATGTTTTGCACTGAGCTGCAAAAGCATAAAATGTTATAAACTGCAGTGACTAATAATACTTATCACTTTATATATTCCAAGAACTCTGCAAATGTCGGGGTAAAATCATCCCTCATCAAACTTTCCTGAAGGTTCGTTACCCTGCATTTCTGTTTCAAGCAGAAGTCAACAGCCCTTAGAAACAAGGAAAGAAATGTCAAATGATAGATTTTAATTAAACCCAAGATTAAATATGAGATAGTAAAAATCTAGTCATTTCTATTTCAGTGGAAAATGCTGCTTCTCTGATCAGAAGGCAGTAATTATATCAAACAAGGGGCTGTGCTTCTTCAACAAGGAAGAAGATTAGAAGTAGTCCTAAGATTAAATGCCATGTAGTGTTTCTATCATTTAAGTGCTAATGCTAAAATGCCCAAATCCTTTTTCCTGTAAATCAGTTTTGTCCTTAAACAAAGTACAACTTCTTAATTGATCTGAAAGAGACTAAATTGAATACAGAGAATCTGGTTCTGTATTCTGGGATAATTTACTGTCATGAAAAAAATCAAACTGTTTTCCTTCAGGTGATGGATTACGAGATGAGCACCCTGCAGTGCTTCAAAACAGGAGATGAAGAAGTCCCATATGGTAATAGCGGATGAGTTGGCTTTAGGGCTGCATTTAGGCCATTTACTCTGAAGCAAACAACTCAGTGAAGCTCAGATATCTAGCTTCAAGAGCGGAATGATTGCCCAGGTCTGCCAGAGTGCATTTACCTGCACAGTTAACGGAGATGTAGGTAAAATTTTTGAACCAAGTGGTGATATGGATTACTCTGCAGTGTGTGAGTGCTATAGGAAATGCAGAAGGTGTGCCAGGAAAGGGTTCCTCAGTGGTGCCTTTATGGGGCAGGTGTCCTCGTACTTGTGTATATTTTGGACCTTGGCCATGTTCTTAATAAATTCAGGCATGTGACTGTGGAGAAGCTGTCATGGCCTCCAGTAAATCCCCCACAATGGGGATGACAGGTGAACTGTGGCGGCTCGGCACAGAATATATCTATCCTGCAGCATAGATGCAATTATTCAAACCCATGGTCACTTTGGGATTCACAGGACTTGGGCTGTTTGTTGTCTCTGTGAAGTGTCCTTCATGCCTCTGTTGTTCCTTCACTTGGTTAGTCCCTCAGTTTAAGCTTAAACCTGGGTAGCATCCAAGTAAATTCAACAGTACAGGTAATAATGCTGAATGATACATCCTTGACTAGTTTTGTGTCAGACCTAAGCCACAAGCATTAAGTTGTGCCACCTTCAAACACTGACTCTGATGTACTCCCAGCATGAAACACAGAGGGTGGAATGGAGTAATTAGGTTGGGCTCTCTTGGTACAAAGGAGCTCTGATACCTGGCTTAGTATGAAATGAAAGAAATTATGAGAGGCCGATCCATGCGGAGAACAAAAGAACTTAAAGGAGGAGAACAATGAAAGGTAAATTTACCAGAGGTATAAGGGAGAAGTGTTAATGTTGCTTTGAATGGGTGGTGTCACTTCATATCACATGAGGCTGTGAAGCAGAAATGTGGCCTCAGCAAGTAGGTTTGTGACAGTAGGGAAAATCTGTGCTCAGGATCTCAAGTGTCTTGTTTTTGTCCTTTCCCTTTCAGATGCCCAATACATCACCTGCAAGATGCAGAACTGCAGTGAAGCCACTCGAAGCAAACCCTTTCCAGGCTATATTGACCATAACTCCCTGATCGTCCAGGATGACTATGTCTTTGTTCAGGTGCAGAACACCCTCTTCTCTTATTTATTCTATTATTTGATATTCTATTACTTTCTCTATCCTTCTTTTGCATGCATGTGCATATATGTTAACTCCCAACTAATCAGACCATAATAAAGGCACTGAGTGGATTGTAACTGTTCATTACAATGCTAATGGAGTTTCTTCTACCTTTAGTAGCTTGTCACTGTAGGGTCATAGAGTTCCTGCCTGAAGCATCCACTGTGTGTACTGGAGTAATCCTCCATGCCACTCCTGGAAGCTCATTGGCATTCTCAGATTAGTGTTCTCACCCGCCAGCTTGAAGTGACATGTCAGTCTTCTCCTATTGCAAGGGCAGTAGACTGAAGCTGTTTTAAACACAAGAAGGAAATAGAAAAGAGTCAGGGAAAGAACCAAGGAAGGAATAATCAGGCTTTATTGTTACGCCTCAGTTGTGATTATAGTGAAAAGGCTGAAGATGAGATGTACTCAGCCAAGCTGTGTTCCAGGTGAGAGCTGGAGAATAGATCTGAACTACTGTGGATTTCATTAGCCTGCTGCCAGGGTCCATTTAATAACAGATGAAAAGGACAAAAAATAATAACAGAATTGTGGGAAACATGGAGGTGAACCAGAAATCATTAGGACTGAGCTGGTTTTCCAGACAGCTTATATTCTGTCATGGTTGGGGATGGAGTGAAGAGAGAGGATTGATATTTTGAATTGAGTGAGTTGATTGCTAATTGCCTTCAGTTAATGAACTCAATCATAAACATAAATACCTTTCTAAATGATGCACAAATAAATCTGGAACATACTTTCCAGAGTAGCTTTTGTGCCTTCTATGTCTGGGACATAAAATGTTTATGAGGTAAGAAAAACAGGGGCACACAATGCTGTTCAGACTCGCTCTCTAATTTCAGATTGACTGTGTGTGTGTCATGAATGACACAAGAACTGTGGAGTTCATATCTAAATTGATTCATTGCTTCATCACTGATGCCTTGGTTTTGTGCTCTTCAATATTGTCTTCTCTGTTCTGACCTAATTTTACAGCACACTAGAGAGAAGTTAATCCCTTTGCCCCACTTAAAGTCAAAGCTGGGGAGATTGTCTGCCTTTTTGGACAGCCCTTGTATTTTGATGCTTTTCACTTTCTGCCTATAAACTGTTGTGTAGCATTATCAGTGCTGTAACATTTCTTTATTCCACCTCAGTGCTAGCTGTATGGTAGAAGGAGGAGAGTGCGAGGACAGGAAATCTCTTACAATCTTTCCCTTAATGTCATGAGGAACTTTTCACAACCTTAACTGGTCAAAGAGATAGTACTTGCCAAGTGGTAATAATTAACACTTGCATGAATGAAATAATATTTTAATCCCTGGAAACAGTCCCGTCCCCCTCCCTTTTTTTTCCCTTCCTAGTAGTCAATGAATTAACTACTGACGGGTAATTTCAAATAGCATTCTTCTAAGGATTACATATGTAAGTTATCTGGCTTACAAGTAATAAAATAAATAATTGCTAAATAAAATGCTGAGTGATATTGGACTTTACCATATCCCAGACACTGTTCTTCAGAGGAGGATTAGTCTCACACTAGACACGGAAGGGATGGAAGAATAGATGAGTTCCATGAGAACCTGCCCCAGCCTTCATCTCCATCTAGCTTTTCTGCAACTAAAGGAGAATTAGTAGGTTCAAAAGGTGAAAAGAAGGGAAAGTGGGTTCTTTTTTCCCACTACATCCTGTTTTCTTTACAAACACACATTCACTCTGGCCTTCCTTCCCCAAATTGTTGATCAGTTCCCTCAAAAAATAGTTGAAGAGCTTTAATATAAGTAGTTCTTAGCCTCTACGTATCTTCCATTTTAAACGATTGCAGTGTCTTCTAAAACACTCACTGCTAAAGTGAAGTCTTGATAAGTCCAGATAGCAGGCAATTAAAGCAAAGTTCTGCATGGAGAATCCCTCAGAATATTTTTTCCTTCAGTGTCTTTCATGCATGGATTTCAAAGTAATTTACAAACATTGATTATGCTTCAGCAGCTAACATTGTCAGCTTCTTCCCTGTCCCGTCCCGTCCCCCCCCTACCCTAATAAGATGTGGCATAAAATGAAACCACACGTTGTTTTAACCCAATGTGTTCAAGGGATTGCCATCAGTATTTAGGCACTAATATAAATAGCCAGATTTACAGAAATACCAAATCAGCTCAGGTTCTCCTGCCTTCGGGAGATGTGAATGCTTAGGTGATCTGGAAACATGGCTTGTGCAGGGCCACACAGGAACCAGATCTGGAGATATATATAGAAATCAAGCATCGTGTCTGCCAATCTGGTTCCCTAACCAATAGACCACATCAGCTCTACAAACAGAAAACAGCTTGTTTTGTGGTAAGAGGAGAGCAGATGGTCAGCAGGTGACATAATGGCCTAAACGAAGCTAAGGTTACACCTTCCCAATACTTTCACCTGAAATTCTGGCCTTTACCTCTCTTTGTAGAAAAGGGGATTTCTCTTTCTCTTTTTCAGCCACTGTCAGTTGGATCAATGGTTATTCATCACCTGTAACAGCACTGCAGTTTTAAGCCACCGCCACCAGTGCTGTGTTGTATGCCTTGTCAGTTTTTGCTTGGTGTTTTCACTGACAATAAAAATATTAAAAAAAAAACAAAACAAAACAAAACAAAAAAAAAAACAACACTTAAGATACCTTTTTTGCTTTTCTCATAGTTAACGTCGGGTGGACGACCACATTATTACGTTTCTTATAGGAGAAATGCATTTACACAGATGAAGCTGCCAAAATACTCCTTGCCCAAGGTAAGCTGTTGTTTCTGGAATGCCCATATGTACCTACATATTTTTGATTATTCAGAAATTATTGAATTCAACACAAGTAACCACAAGATGGCATGCAATGAGTGAAAACATCAGTCTTTTAAGAGAACATTTCCAAGCAAAACGGGACTCAAAGTCACCACTTTGGCTAGTCAAGGACATCAGTATGAAATACAGACAGATACCATGGCCTATGTCAATTAATTTTTGAGGGATTCTCTTTTCTTGTGTGTGTGTGTTAAAATTCCCTTCTTCTTTTCCTGTTCTGAGTGGGTCACTTTTTGTACTTTACCTCATTAGCAGATTTTAATGGGAACCAAGCAAAGAGATGGCTTTGTGTGTCTGCTCCTTATCCTCTCTAATTAAGAACAATGGTGAATTAGCATGGGAGCTTGAAAGGCTATTACTGCCTTCTGTTGCTGATTTTTTTTTAAAGACCTGTATGAAATGTTAGCTCCATTTTGAAGGAATCACCATTTTGCAGCTGGTTTCCTAACTGCTTCTTAACAAAGACAAAGAGCCTTTTAATTCTTGTTATAGCTGGCTTAAATGAAATCTAAGCTCAAAGGAAGCAAATATCTGGTGGATTCTATGTGAGATCTAACATCTGGAGACAAATGACGATCCCTGCTTAATTTGTGGGAATGCAAAAGGGAAAAAAAGAAAGTGCAAGGTCAGCTTGTTCCTAGAAGTTGAAAGTACATCATTATTTGTAGATGGAAATATTCAAGGGGATAATTTGGCTATTATCACAGCTGGTTGTCTTTGATTCCTCACTCCAACAGACCTGTCTAAAGTGGATTGACTAGGTGACCTTCATCATATAACCAGACTGTAGCTCAAACCCAAGCCTTCAGAGCCATATCTTACTTACACAACTGTTGTACCTTTGTTCCTGTTTACATCACTGGAAAAATCCAAGCTCTCAGGACTTTGGGGACCCTGCCATGATATTTTTTTTTTGGGCTCTGATGCAAGAGAACTGTCCAGTGAAACATAACTTAAATGTTTCTATTAAAGTAGAACATATATTTTTGCTATAAAATGCAAAGATCTGGAGATTGAATTCCCATTGTACTTCTTTCTACAGTCCCAGGCAAACCTTGTACTTTGTGTGAGACCTAAAACTCTCACTGCCCCAGAATCTTCAGTCATGTTTTAAGATATTACTCTAAAGCATAGATTGAAACTTCCCATGCAAGTGGGAAAGAATTACTCTGTCAATTCAAATACAATCTAAACAAGTATAATATGAAGTAGTCCTTAGCAGACGAATTGCATTTTTAGGATGGGTTTTGTAACATCCAAATCAGAATTGTTATTTATAACTGATTCAGACCATTTGCAGAAAGACTGATTGTTTTGAGCTGGTTATCTGCTTTGCCACACACTTATTTCTCCAACTGTCCACCTTCTCAAAGAGATCTCTGGAAAACCAGGGAAAATGTACTATGATTAAATTCCAGCATGTTCTCAGAGAATAGGTATAAGAGTAATACATTCATGTTATTTGACTGGAATTAAAAAGCAGATATTTAAGGAGATAAGATGCTTTGTCACAAACTGGGAATGTCTTCAAAGACCGAAGAGCTACATTTGGCTTGGAAGGAGCTACAGTGGAGCTGTGGCTGTCTGGGAGTTTGATATCAAAGCAAGATAGCTGCTTTTATTAAAAATGTACAAAGCACTATATTATTCAAAGGAATTGAAACAAACAGCTTCTTTTATGCCTAAATTCTCTTTCATCTCCTTCAGCTAAGAAAGTGGGGCCAAATATGGTAAACAGTGCTAAGCGACTTCTGGAATTGAAGATAGAAATATCAAGCTTTTTGTCTCTGCATGTCGCTCCTCCTGAACTGGAGGGGTATGATGATAGGCAGCTCTAGCAGGTGATATTGCTGTTCGAGCAGGAATGGCCTATAGCAAATCAAAACTAAAATATTCTGGCTGTTCGCGTTGATATCCTGGTAACCAGTTTGATTAAAAGCCTGAATGAATGTGAAACTCTCTCCAACACAAGCATATGTCTTCACACACGCACAAGGTTGCATTAACCCTGTAAATGGTATGTATTGAGACTTATTAACTTCTGCAGTGAAGTTTCTTTGTGAAATGCTACTTCCCATTTTGTACTACAGCACCACAGTATGTTCTCTTTTATAGACTCTGTATTATCACTCACAATAATCACCTTAAATGTACACACAGGGTGCTCAAACTTTCTCCATTTTAGACTGATGCACTGGGCAGACATCTTTGAATGCAAAAGCAAGACAACCAATTTCTCATTATAAAATACCTATCCATAATCTGGTGCTGGACTGAATACTGATTGAATGGTGGCTGTGGTACTTCTGTTTTAAATTCATTATCTTGTTTCAACCTCAGAATAATGGTAGAAGCAATAACCAAATAAAAAATCCTGAAATAGAGACGTTAAAAAGCGCTGATAATCTCAGTAATTGACAGGATAAAATAGGCACTACGCATTGCTGATATTTAACTTGTCAGGAAGGAAAGTACCCTGACCAAGTGCAAAAAGGGTAACTGAAATATGTTTAGTGATTCAGAAAACCTTGGCCTTTAGTGATTTGAGCAGATACACGATCAGACCCATGCACAACATCATGCTCTGGCTTTGTCTTTGGAAAGTCAAGAAGGACACATAGTAGAACTGCATATTAATGTACCTCCACTGTGGTCTGGAACAGAGGAAAGCTCAGTTTCTCATAGGCAGGTGCATGGGGAGTCCCCTGAGGTTGCAATGGCTGTATGAAAAAGGTTCTTCCTTTCCCCTCCCTCTTTCTGTAGAGAGCTCAAATTAACATTTTATTATTATTATTTTTTTTTTTTTTTGGACTAGTGGAAGACTCAGTCAAATTCTTGCTCCATATCAATATGAAGGCACCTTTTATTTATTTATTTATTTATTTATTTATTTATTTATTTATTTATTTATGCCTTCCTAAAAAACACTACCTACCATGAAAAGCAAAAAAAAAAAAAAGTTAATGAAAGATGTGAATGTGATATGCTGATCAATTTTGATTTTCCTATTGTGAAAACCAAAAAATCTTTAATGTTGATCAATAATGTGTTTGATGCCTGTATACTGAATCCATTCTATCAAACCAGTGAATTGTACCTGCATCTACTGGACAAGGCTGTATTCAGATGAAAAGTTAATGGATCCAGAAAGGCAAACAGTTGGAATATTATTTTCTTTGACTTTCTACACTATGTGTATTATGCTATTTCTGTCTCAATATGTGCTTCTCTAGGCTTAAATTTCTTTGAGCAAGCCTTGCTGTGTTCTTAGACTTGCATATTATTTCATGATCTGATCAAAGCTCAGGAAGCATCCAGCAAATATATTAACTCATTTGCTTCTTAAACATACTTGAAATTGCCTTTAAATTTTCCTGGTGTTGATCAGAATACCTTTTTACCTCTCTGCCCTAGTTATTAAAATACTACTGATTAAAATGGTATATTAATGAAACTGTACATTCACCAGACAAAATGAGCTTTATTTATATTCTTTCTGTTTAAGTAGAGAGGTCTGTCCATGTGTATGCACCCCTATTTAATCTCAAGTTTAAATTTGAGATTACAGCTGTGCTAGCCAATGCTGCCTGAAGCACACTGGGGTCATCTACTCATGTAGTTCTACCAGCAGATTGACTAGGGTGATAGTCTGAAATGAGAAGCCTCTGACAAACAGCTGTGACAGTTACTTCTATTAGCACAACTGGGGCTGAGAGAGGATATCTGTTCACAGCCACAATCAGTAGAAGCCAATGGGACTTATATTAACTTTCCTGTTGCCTCAGGATTTAAACCAATCTCTTCCTCCACAAAAATAGCCCTTCTTCTGGGATAAATTTTTCTGCAGCACAAAGAAGCAGGTAAATCAAGTGAATATTCATTCACTCCATACTCAGATCTGGATGTGAATAAATGAACTACTTTTCTGAATTTTAACTTCATGGTGAATCCACTTTAAAATTTATGTCAGATTTTTTCTGTATATTATTTTTCATCTTTACATTATAATACTATATCTGAAAGTATTAATTCCCCCTTATAAAATAACAAGAAAGTAAATTGTCAAAGACTGTTATTAACAGAAGGAAGAAGTAGCATCAACTTCCAAAGAATATATTTTCTGATAGAGCTCCCAGTTTTGCATATAGAAAGCCCTGGCTGAGATTAATGGATGCAAAATAGCTTTGGGATATCTGCCCAAAGCAGACAGCTGAATCTTTTGGGAATCACCTAGTTCTAAGAAGTCTAGATTTGTTGTCCTACCTCCACAGATTTTTAAGGCACCAAGGAACTCAGGGCTCCTGTATTGGGCAAATATAGCCTGGGAATTTCAATGGCTTAAAAACAAAACAAACCAACCAACCAAACAAACCAAAAAAAAAAACACACTAGAAAGAAGGATTCAGGTTTAATAGATTTTTTTTTTCCTTTTTTTTTTTTTTTTTATTTTTAATTATGCACTCTTTTCATTGTTTATTGTCTACTGTAGCACAGAACAAACACAGAAAAATAAAACAAAACCTCACTCATAATGCTAGTGATCTAACTACAATTCTGCTCTTTATATTTAGTGAGGCTTAGGAATGTCTGTCTGTTCTGTTGCTGGAGGGGTGTTTAGCACAGTGGTCCAAGGCCTTGGCTCCTAGGTGACACTGTCATTAGAAATAATAAACAGCAGGAACATTAGCTCTAGGTGTTCACCCATTATATCCTTCTTGTATCAGCTTCCTAGCATACTTGGTTTCTGAGAGATAGGCAAGAAGCAGATGTTTCCAATACTGCTTTTTTTTTCTTTATTTGTTTAAGGAGTTTTAATATCTGTGATTGTACTATCACAAATGGTATTGTTCAAGCACCAAAAATTAAAAACAAACAAATGAAGAAACACGAAAAAAAGTACTCATTAAAATGAAAATTTTGGTAGGGTGGGGAAAGTGCTGCTGTATGACACTGTATTTCCAATGTAAATATTCAATTAACACCTTATCATTTAATTACTGCTTTGAAAGTTGGCAGAAGAGAGCTGTTGTAAAATATTCCTAGATGGAATTCTCCACTTAGATGAATGTTTCTCCAATACAGGAATGTTGTCTGCAGTTTTCAATTAATCTCCAGCCTAAATATATCCTTTGCTCCTCTACAATTACTGTGATGCTCTCAGAAATGACAGAGCAGAGATCCCTCTTGTAACATGTCTCTGTTTTCTTTCCGCAGGACATGCATGTTATCAGCACAGATGAGAGTCAGGTGTTTGCAGCTGTTCAAGAGTGGAACCAGAATGACACATACAATCTGTATATCTCCGACACCCAAGGGGTGTATTTCACCCTGGCCTTGGAAAACGTCAAGAGTAGTCAAGGACTGGAAGGGAATGTGATGATTGACCTCTATGAGGTATGTCATGACTCCAAATTTCTCATTCCTATCTAAAAATCTCATATGACCTCAGTACCATTGCATTCTTCCGCATCAGCCTCATAGTATGCATATGAACAGCAGAGCCAAATCTAAACGCATTTTTACCCTTCTTTTAATCAAAGATCTGAGTGCAATTAGATGAGTTTCAAGCCAAGCTTTGCACAGGTGTTGAAGCTAGGTCCAGCCTAATAGTTTGAACAGAATCACTGCTGTGCTCTCCAGTAGATTCTCAGGTGAGGAAAAGCTCATATCTATGCATTGGAAGATGTAACAAAACAGCTCATTCAGTTCCTAAGTTTCTCAGCCAAAATCCAGCTGACCCAAGCTTCTGACACACATTGGTCAAGCCTATGGTTCAGAAGGTTCCTGGCACTGTGAATATCATAATTCTCCAACTCTGCCATTTTAGTTGTGCTTCTGAAAACTTAAGCTCTAGCTATAGAAGGAAGTAGGACAGTAGTTTTCATCTATCTTTGTCACCTTCTTCAGCTTGGACTCTTCTGGGAAATGAACTAATTTTAGATAGACCCTCCTGAACTATCCCATGAGCATAGAAACTCTCATACTTCACATTGTTGTCACCTTTACCCCCAAGCCTTTTCCAGACAAGTGCATTCTGCCTAAGCTTACCTGTAAGAAGGCCAATTTACATTGTCTTTTGTGACAACTGATCCTAAGAATAGGACGCTCAATGTATGCTTGTACTTCTCCTGGTCTGATGCCAGTCTTACTTCTGGAGACAACTAAGTAGAAATTCAGTACTCAGATGCTGTTTTTAGGGTCAGCTTCTCTCTTCAGATCTCTTCCAGTGGATTATATGACCATTTTGAGCCAAGAAATAACTCTGAGTTCCTTTGAAAATGAAAACTCTTCCTGTATTTCCCCATCACTGTCTGAATATTAGCTCTAGTACACAGTTTGCCTTCAGCTGCCCTTTACTTGGAAACCACCTTGAATTGTCCAAACAGAGTCCAAGCATTGTACATAAATGCAAATGAGTTGTAGGAAGTTAGGCACTGTCATTTCCTAGTCATTTGGAGTTTTCTACTATTAATCTCTCTGCGATGCTGGCAGCCCATGGAGAAGCTGTTGCCTCTTATTACTGTCAGCTCAAGAAGCAGTTTCACTGCATTATGTAAAGGTGTCCTACATCCCGGGGGGAAAGAAAAGCCTTTGTTTTTTATTAGACTGACACTACACAGTAACCTGGATTGAAATTGATAGAATTAGACTTGTAGCGTCATATCTGCAGATTATCTAGATAGAAAGAATATTGGCTGACACTGAACCTGGCACAAAACTTCCTTTCAATTTGATGTGCTAGCTGGAAGGGAACAGAAAGCCATCCAGCGGGATTCTCCCAGTAGGGTTGTTGCAAATGATGAATGCTCTAGGGAAAAATGGAGATCAAGATCAGAGAAGAAAAAAATCCATAGATAAATTAAAAGGAAGTGGAGAAATTGCAAAATGACTCCTTCTGTAGTGACAGAGGATATTTAGTAAAGCAAGATTACTTGAGAAGATGCCAGAGAAATGCCTGTTAAGTGTGCATGTGTCTGTATGCATATGTTTGACAGGTACATAAAGAAAGTTCATCTGGTTGAATTGTAGTGAATGTGTTTCTGTGTGCAAATTTCTAATCTGGTTCTGCAACAAGGATAAATATCCTCAATTCTTTTCAATGGAAAATTGTATTGGGCATGAGAAGAAAATAGAAGTTTTTCCCGGTGCCTCATCATGTTCTTCTTTCTTTTCTTCTGGAGAAAAGTTCCCAGGAGGCTTTTACTGGGAGATTGTTATTTCAGGGTGTGGGCTCTTCTGCTTCTGGACATTGTAGTGGATGAGGAGACCACTGCCAGTGGGACATTGCTCCTCTTTCTGCAGGTGGGATAGTGCAGGGTATGCGAATAGCGCTTCTCTCTGTCTCCTTCCAGTGCCAGTGCATCTGCATGACACTGGACCCAGCATTAAGTGGTTCTGTAGTTGCAAATTCCTAGAGACCATTGTAGAGGAAGGAAAGAACAAGAAGCACTGGGCAGTGGGTACCCAGTGTAATTCCTACACCTCTTCAGTGATGTGTTGTGGCTCTGCTTGACTCTTTAGAGAGACTGTTCTGCAGCAAGGTCATCCAGCCCATGGGATTCCAGCCTGAGAAATACTAGTTGTCCTCTTTAACATGAAGAGAAACTGGTTTTATTTATTTTTTCTGATTTGACTGGTGATTGAAACAGAAAGGGGCTCATTATTAAAGAAGGAGATGTGAGGAAATGTACCTGTAGCTGTGGCATACGTTCCTATCCAGGACTTCTACTTTTTAGTAGTATTTTGGGTGGGAAACATGTTTGAGGTTGCTAATGGGGAGTGAAGAGTGTGTTTTGAGTTGCGTGCTTTGAGTGTCTTGTATTAAACTTCCACTACAGCATTAGTACCTACACACAGTGCTTGTGAGGCAGGGAGGGATTGTCTACAAAACCCAGGCAGGCCTGATAGAGTGCTTATTTCTCTGAACACCAGTGGCCATGCCCTTACTTGTACAAGTGTGTGTCTATTATGATTGTATGAACAAGTCATTGTGTGTGTCACGGATGTGTATACACAATACCTGTATCTCTTCCTACCAAGAGCACACAAGCATGTATACCATGTGCAGTCTTTTTTAAGATAAAGCTGTCCAAGGCTGACAGCATAACTTACACTTTGCTTTCTCTGGAAAGCATTTTGAGTCCCAGCCCAGGACTAGAATCATAAAAAGAAAAATTCATAGGATTTCAGAACACATTTATCACCTGATATATAAAATGCTTTTTAATCATTTATGGCCAGCATTTCACAGGGACTATATAATACAACTATTTCAGGACAACAACGAAGAAAAGTACAAATGGAGCTATAGGCTCTGGACTCTGGCAGTAAAGGAAGAACTATGCTATTTTTTCCAGCCCCAGCTATTCATACAATATTACTAAGAGAGAGAGTACCCCTGTCTTATCAGGATGCCTTTATACCACAGAGAAATCCTGAATACTTATTCGGGAGAAACAAAACAATCTAGGTCAAACATGGAAAATATTGCCTTTTTGTGCTTATGTCAATAATATATCACTAAACTACTTAATTTAAAGACTATTGTCCATTATAGCAAGTCATGTCTAAGTCTTTAAGTAACTTCAAATAAAATTCAGTGCCATTACTCAAGGTAGAAAAGGCTATTCAGAATGAATAAATACACCAATGTACTGTACCGATGCACTCTACAGTAGAAGTGCCATGACATGTGGCTATAAGTGCAATAAGGTCCTATTAACTGGGAGTAGTGTCATCCAGATAAAATCCCATAATTAAATCCTTTGAGCTGGAACAAACTCTGAATCTGCTGAGTAACCATTTGCCACATGATGCATTTTAAGTAATAATCTCTATGAATAAAAAGCCTTGGTGAATGATCCGGTGCACCAGCTCTGCATCATATGAAAAGATTGGGAAAAGAAATATGAAAAGACTGAACAGGCTTGATGGAAAACAAAAAGTTTCTCACTTTCCCCCACCTTCTCCTGATTTCCCTTCCCTTTTCATTGTAGCACTCAGACTGCAGAATGACAGCCTAACAAATTCATTCGCAAGCTGCAGCAACTATTGGATTATTGATTTTCAGTGTGCTGAGTAGATGGGAACATTCTGCAATGTGAGTTGTGGTTTGTGGTTGACTTTTTTTTTTTTTTTTTTTTTTTCTTCCCACTAAGGCACTTTTGGGCTCGATTCCAGTGTGAGACTGTTAGCATAGCATCTTTCCAAGATCCTTCTGCAAGTCAGTGGAGCAAAGCTCTTGGATAAAATATTGGGAAGAATAAAAGAATGACTGTCTCATTGCTAGCTCTATAACTAGCATTCTGGGTGGGTTTTTTGAGTCACTGATGCTTCAGTTTCCTCAAAATACAAAACTGATATAAAAAATCCAGTGTACCCCAAGTTACCCTGGTGAAACATTTAGAACTATGGAGCACATTGAGATCCTTGGATGAAATATCTTAAGCAGGCTGTGTGAGAATAGAAGAATTAAACAGCAAGTGTATATTTGCATTGTCATTTTCTTTGCAAGGTCAAAATTGCTGCTGTTTCCTGCCACTGCATGTAAGAGACAGATAATTCCCCTGTAGATATTTCATCTTTCAGGGGAAAGGATGTCTACCCAGATGAAAGATTGTTGCTTTACAGATAATGCTATTGCCATCTTACCGTGTTCCTATGCTGCTTCTGAAATATAAGCTTTTTCTTCCATTTGCCACCTTTTCACCTGTGATGGTCTTATTATGTTCCCAGCCCTTCAGTTTGCCGTCTTTTGATATTCCTTGGTAGTTGTTGCCCTGACATCTGCCACACTGACACAGCCACCAGATCCCTGTTGGGTTTGACAGGGCACAAAAGACACGTACAAAGAACCTGCATGGGCTTGATCTATTTTTCAGCCATGTCAATTTTTCCTAGGTAGCAGGGATAAAAGGAATGTTCTTGGCTAACAAGAAGATTGACAACCAAGTGAAAACTTTCATCACCTACAATAAAGGGAGAGACTGGAATTTGTTGCAGGCTCCGGACACTGATCTGAGAGGAAACCCTGTTCACTGTCTCCTAGTAAGTACCTGGGCGGGGGGGGGGAAGGATGGAGAGGGGGGAGAGGGGACGACTTGGGAGTGCTAACAATCCAGAACAATCTTTTTCTACCAGGTAACAGAAGGAGAGGGCAGAACCTCTCCATGTGGTGTAACTCACAGAGGCAACGCTGTATTTTAAAAGTGTGGTATGTCAGGCTTGGGCCACCAGATGGCATATCAAGAACTGGCATTGTAATTGAATGTAATTTAATTTCTGGAACAAAAGGAAGCGTCATAGATCAGTTTCCTTCTGCACAACTGATGGTCTCCCCTTAAACAGCAGGTGAAGCTGGATGCCGTTTCTGCGCAGTTGATTCTCTGGTCACTAGATGGGAGGAGTGAGCTACTGTAGCTCACGAAGTTTCAGGAACCCTAATAATTTGAGACCGTCTCATACAAAAAGAGAACTGTTTTCTTCCAGGCCAGTCTGTTGGCACTGTAAAGAGTTATCATTTTCTCTATGAGCTCAAAAGTGAGAATTGACATATTCATGCAAACATATGTACTGCTGTGTGTTAGGTGTTTTGTTGTACCTGTGTCTGCACCTATCGATATAGATCAGCATATAGATAAATCTTTAATCTTCATTATAAACAAATGGTTTCCAAGAGTAAAAGGGAAATACACGGTTTTAGCAGAATTGTAGCTCTCTGTTAAATTGGATAGCTTAGCCTGATATCTACCTTTTTTTTTTTTTAGCCTATGTCATCTATACCCTCCTGTAGAAGGATAATAATCTGAACTCTGCTTTTGAGATTTTCAAGAGCTTTTATAGTAAAAAATTCTAACATGGCTCCAGGCAAAATCAGGTGCATTACTTAGACTGCTCTTCCTGCTACTGTCCTGTACCTGCATGTTGTTTGTAAAAAAAATAAATAAATCTGACTTGCCATTGTGGTTATAAATGAACCAGAGGTTCTGTTCTGCAGGGTCCTTACGGAACAGTTGTTTGCAGAAGTTGCATACTGAATGAAAGAAGATGCTATTACAGCATCTACTATATAGTGGAAGTGGTTCTATGGCAGAGGATAAACCAGGACTGGATGGTTCTTATGGAAAAAGAGAATAATGGCTCCCTTAAGCCTTCCCATCCATGCTCCACAATAATCATCGGTACCTAAGAACACAATTCAGTCAGTTTAAAATTAGATCAGATATGTCTATAGAAGCTGGAGTTCCCTTAGGCATGATAAACTTGAACAAGACAGACAAGAGATCATAATCAGGAGCAAAAGTGTGGGCACTTGTAGGGGCTCATTGAGAACTGACAGAGGAGGTTTTGGTTCTCTGCAATTTGCAGTCACGTCCTTGTAGTTCCACTATGCACAAACTACAGCTTAAACTCTGCCTCATTTTAATTTTGCTTTCTACAAAACCATGTGGTTGACCTGAGAATTGTTTCCACCTATGCAAGCTAGATGGGAGGCTTCTCATCCTGTTTTCATGACCACCTCCGAAACACACTATGACTTGGGTTTGGATAAGTATCTCAGGTCAGTGGGCTTCTGTAGAAATTGATCACTTGATTTCAAGGTGGTCAGGGACAAATCCTTAATGGACTTAAACTGTGTTATCTGAGGCTTTGCTATTCCAGAAGAATGGGGAGAAATTTATCCCTTCCCTGTGATTAAGTCCAGAAGAATGTTTAGCCATGTTTATTTTTCCTCTTCCAACCCAAACTATTCTACAACTCTATGGTTCTAAAGAAGTTGGGAGGGATAGGGGGAATTTCAAGGTGAAAGCACTGTAAATATGTCTGCAAATGTCAGGGTTCCATAAGGGCATTCTGCTCAGGAAAATCATGGAGAAATGAAATTGTCCCCTGCTCTAAGGCAATTCTGTTCCTTGTCAGTATGACATAGCTGTAGTACTTAAACAATTCATGAGCTCATCTCACCTCTGTAGCTCTACTCTGTCTAATTCTGCATCACCAATAGTTTTACCCCTCTGTGTCAGTTGTTCCTTTTCCTTCTACATATTACTGTTCCTGGCATGATCCTACTTCTCCTTATGGCATAGCTAGGTGAATTCCTAATGGTCTATTGTAAATCTATCTTAGCTTCCATCATTACTCCAGGACAGATACTAATGCTTTCACACTGCTGGTTTTCAGCATAATTGTCTCTAGCTATAGCTTGGAACACAGTGATGATGTACATCTCAGCTTTTGGCAGAATGGGATATGCCTGTTCCTGGAGTGACTGGATTATCATCCCAAGCCTGAGAATGGAATACTATCCTGTCTTTAACCTCAGCCTAAACTAAGGGAGAATAAATGTAGAAATAAGGAGATAGAATCTCAGTTGTCAGCTAAGGAAGTTAAGAGGGAATCTGGTTGAAACACAAGGCAAGCAGACAGAGACATCCCTCTACCAATAATAAGCTCAAGGTGTTTGTTTGGTTGGTTGATTGGTTGGTTTTGTTTGTTTGTTTGTTTCAAAGTCAAAGAATTCTTTGCATTTGTTTGTGAGATTGCTCTGAATAACAAGGATGGAGGAAAGCAATGAAATTCTATCTAAGCCCAAGGTTTAATTTTTCTTGTTTATACCACTAGTTTTCTAGGCTGAATACACTTAATCTTCATAAAATAGCTGCCAAAGTATGATATCCCAAAGATTCTGGTTTTGTTTGATACTTAGCTTGTGCTGTGAAGTGGTTAACTGAGGAGTAATTCTATCTTGCAAGTTATGGGCATCTGTCTAGGAGAGTTAATCAATTAGCTTTCAAGGATGGTCTTGTGGTTAAAACATTGGGCTGAATCTCAGGAGAATGTTGATTCAGTTTTTAGGCCTATTTCCAATTTCTTATGTGACCTTGGGCAAGTCATTTATTTTCTCTGTGCCTCTCTTCCCCAGACATCTGTTTATTCCCTCCTATATTTTGGTTGTCTTGTCTGTATGGATTATAAGGATTTCAGGACAAAAACACATTTCTTATTGGGGGAGGAAGCATTCACACCATCTGCCACAGAATAATTTCAGCATCCAGGTGAGGTGTTGTGAATATCCTTCCTGGAAGTGTTTTCTCTTTGTATTGCCCTTTGCAGTTGCAGGTGAGCAAATACTGTGACCACCCCTAGTTTCTGGATGGTGTCTAGCATTATCCTTGTACTGCAATACTTGGCCTGACTCCTGATCAGGGACAGTCAGTAGTAGCTGCTAGACGTACAAGGAGCACTTGTTTCTAGACAAATTATGATTGATCTGAATAATTATTTTGTGCCCCTTGCAGGATAAAACAGGTCTTAGACATACAAGGTGTTTGGCTAGAATGGAGAAGTTGCTTTTTAAGCTGTGTCCAGTTGTCAGTACAGTCTCTGTGCAGTACTGCACTCCAATCAATAAATCATACCACTAGAAACACTGTCTCTTTACTTAGAGAGGTGATACGGCTTTTAATATTTGATGTATTTATTCCATTTCTGTCTACTATATCTGTAAAGTGTTACAAGTTTGAAAGAAAAATTTTGGTAGCACAAAAACTTGGGTCTAGTGAGATCAAATCTATCAGATTGGAGAATTGGCTGAGTTGCTGCCATTAGCTACTGTCTTGAAAATTCTGAGGTGGACTTGGAGTATGTAGTTTTAAAAATATGTTCTGTATTTAGTTCTGTAAAAGGGGAGAATTCATTCTCTTGTAATGTTTTTCCACTTCCTTTATGCATGTCAGCTCGATTTGGTTTCCACTCCCTCCCCGTGCCCCCAGGCTGCTCTAGCAGCTGCCCTCGCAAGGCTGTCGGTTAGAGTTAGGCTGCTCAGTACATCCCACTTGGCAGCTTGTGCTCCTTTCTGCACCATCCCATGTCTCTTTTTCCTGTCTCACGTAAGTGAGAGCTCCCAACCCTCCTCACCACCTTCAGTCACCTTTAAAATAAATAAATAAACCTGCCTTTTGTGGTTGTCTTTATCCACAGGGAGATTTTCAGTTCAGAGTCCTAGACTCCTACCTGGAGATGTGATATATTAAAGGTATTCATACAGTGACTGCAGAGGAAGCCTACAAAACTTATGAGGCTGGAAAATTAGCACTTAGACATGTAAGAGAGCGAGACCTGCCTCCTTAGGGCCTGAAGAGTCTTCTGCATAGCATCCTGCTTGTCATACAGGCAAGCAAGCTGAAGCATGTGCTTTGCTGTGTTTGCGTGCCCAAACCGTCTGATGTCCCCTTCAGTTTGGTCAGTTAGCTTTTGGTTTTCTTGCCAGTATTTTTCCCCTTTCTTTCACATAGCCTGTTTCATGAGGCTTGGAAGAAAAAAATAAAAATAATAAATAAATAAATAAAAGAGTGAAAATAAAACCCAAAGGAAAGTAAAAATTATTAGCAATTTTCAGAAAAAAATAAAAATTAGACAATTTCAGAAATTTCCAGACTACAGTTCTGGAGACAATCATAATGGCCACTTTGGCCTGTGTTACCTTCTTGCTCAGCTGATTTATTCTGTACCATTCCTGTCTGATCTGAGTACCTGAGATATAAAATCAATAAGAAATAGGTAAGGTTTTTACTGATGTATTTGTAATGAAATCTCAAAGGTCACATCCACATGGGGTGATGATGTATTGTATTAAACAACTTTTAAGCTGACATTTCCCGGTTCTGATACTTCTTCCTACCACACTACACTGATAAGTTTATATTGCTTATCATTGTAGAAAAGAGCTTGAGCACTGCTGCTCTGTGAGTCACTTCATCGTATCTGTAACCTAGCTTGCTTCTCGAGAGACGCAACAGTTAGGAGTGCTAGGTAGTCCCTACCATTACCTGCACTTTCAAGTCTAGTTGCCTCCTTTGTGAGAACAGCCTCAAAGATCTCATCTTTGTAAGAGAGTTTCACCCTAGTGAAACTCCTGATGGGAAAGAGCTACATTGGAAATGGACAACAAAGGCCTCAGAACAGTGGCCATGTCTTTTAGAGGGTGGCTGGATACAGTGGTTAGGAAGAAGTATTTGAACTTCTTAAGAGTAACTGCTAATTGGTATCTTATGCCCTATACAGCACAAAAGCCTGTAGAAATAGGAGCATGCATTTCATGTTGTGTCTGGTTTTTACTTTTATTTCCCCTTTCTCCATAGCCCTATTGCTCCCTTCATCTTCATCTGAAGGTCTCAGAGAATCCCTATACCTCAGGAAACATCGCCAGTCGAGACACTGCCCCCAGCATTATTGTAGCATCAGGTATGAAACAAAGATTTCCTGTACATGATGTGCAAACACAGAAAATGTTGAATGTATGATAGGCATGGAGGGTGTTGACTAGCTTGTGGGATGTCACAAACAGAAGTCGTCATGGACCTTCAACTTAACTGTTTTTTATGGAAAATGGCTTTCAGGATTGAGCCTACCAGACATTAGATTTAAAACAGGCAATTTCCTTTTTGTATAGAGGTGTATAGAAATGTATGATTTTTTATTTTTTTTTTTAACATATATTTTCTTCAAACTGAGTCTCTCCTTTCTCCTCCCTTCTCTTCCCAAAACTAAAAGCTCTGTACTTACAAAAGGAAAATAAATATGTTTACTCTATCAATTTGGTAATTCTAATGTTTCTTGAAGTCTTGTATCACTAATCAATGTTCTTCTTACAGGCAATATAGGCACTGAACTGTCAGATGATGACATCAGCATGTTTATTTCTGCAGATGCTGGGAACACATGGAGACAGGTATATGACACTGAATCACAGATCTAAATAGTAATTGTAGGAAACTGTCAAAGAAAAAGATTCAAAATGCCTTTTTTTTTTTTTTTAATTCGATATAGCTTTTTGCAAATCTTTTGCAAAAAGGGAAGACTTCTCTCCTGAGAGGTAGAGAGATGCCCAAAGAAAAGGACTATGTATGTCATTAAGCATTATATAACAGAAAATTATTTTTGCACTACGCAGTTTAGCTTCAGTTTAATCCTGTATCAGACAGAAACACATTAAAATATGAATATTTAAAGGGAAGGACTGTGTTTCTTGTTATTGTTGTTTGTCTCTTGTACTGATCAAATTATTTTTCTCTTCATCCATTATTATACATGTACTTTCTTATCAGTAACACTATTCTACTCCCTCATGTGTGGGACTCGTTTCACCTGAGTTGAATTGTCCAAAGCTCAGTGTCTCTCTACAGCAATTATCTTGCTTTGTTCTGAAGTTAATGGAGAAAAAGACAGAATGCATTTCATCTTGTTCTGAAGCTTCTGTCTCTTGAATGATTGCAGAAAGAGACTAGATGATGCAGTTAAATCATTTTCCTAATATTTGGTGGAATTCCACCTGTTAACAAAGCACTGTTACCTGTCAGTGTGTTTACCTTCAGAAAGGGAAGTTCTATTCCCATTTTCTAGATGAAATATTATGTCATGGAGACCGAGTCACTTTCACAGACTCACAAGTACTGCTACAAAAACTAGAGAGCAGATGTTTGCAGAAAGCAGAAACCAAAAAGACACAGAAAAATAAAATCTGTTTAAATATTTGATATTCCAGGAATCTAATTATTTTACAGTGTTTGACCAGCCATCATTTTAACCTCTACATCACTTGTGTGTGCTATGGCCAGATACATGCATGCACATCAAGTTCTTCAAACAAAACTCTGTCATCAAATAGAGGAAAATTGTTGGTCCTTGCAGAAGTTCATGTTTCTAACTTTTGCTAAGCAGAGGCATTTCTCTGGAACCTGATCAGACTTAAAAAGGAACTGTTGCCATACAGGCTGTGTTCCTCTACTCAGTAGCTTCTGTAGCACATACCTATCCTCTGTCATAATCATACTTGAACTATGACATTTTCTTGTTACTAAGCAAAATAGATCTAAATATATGTTTATTTTTCCAGATCTTTGAGGAGGAGCACAGTGTTCTGTACCTGGATCAAGGTGGAGTACTGGTTGCCATAAAACACACATCTCTGCCTATCAGGCATCTCTGGTAATGAATCTGGTTCTAAATTTGATAGTTTGATGCCCTTCCTTTTAGATGTGAAGAAGTAAGAAGTTAGGCTGCAGTCACTTTTTTTGTAGCTAGAAAATACCATTTAAGAAATTGGCAAATGAACTCAAACAAAACTAAATCTTGGCAATTCCAGCTTGCCCAGTTTCATCTTGGCCAGATCTTAGATACTGTCAAGATAATTCCATGGCTTCCCTGATTTACTAAGCTTTGGCTTCTTGAATTTGGTTATTTATATAATATGCAGTTTGGATTATGGCTTTTCCTCTTATTAAGTTGACAAAGTACTCTTAATTTTAAAAATTATTGATTAAATTGTCTTCTATATGTCAGGCAACAGTTATGAATGAGAATTTTGTTGAGTATCACCAGGGTTATGTAGCCAATAAGACAAGAATGTCCCTTCTAGTTAGCACCCTTAGTTTATATGGTAGGTAGAATAGTTTTATGCTGTTTTGAATGTTTTACTGTCATTACGGTAAGAGTTATATCTAAACACACAGACTCAAGACTGAAGAAGTGAGGAGTGGTTCCAAGCTTTCACTTAGATCCACTGCAGGGAAGACTGCTGGTCAGATGAGACAAACCTCTCATGCTCTGGGAATCTAACCTCCTTAAAATGTCTTATGTTTTTGACCTAAAAATAAGGTGCTCAAAATTAGTAGTGTATTTAAAAATAAAATAAAATAATAATAATCTGAGTTGTAGGCTACATTGTACCCTTAAAGCACCAATCTCTAATATAGCTTTATTAGTTTCTGCCACTTAAGTATTGGCCTTGGCGTAGCAGTATAATGCCAGACAAGCTTGATCAATGCTATGAGTTATGGTGCTCCCCCAAAAAGTAGTTATTTCAAGGACTAAAAATCCAGTATTTGAGAATAAAAGCTGCTTCCTAATTATCCATAGCATCCATAGTGGACTGGTGAGTCCCCTCAAGTAAAGTTGAAGGTGAATAAAATAAGATACTAATTCTGCTTTCTCCACTAGGCTAAGTTTTGATGAAGGGAAATCTTGGAGCAAGTACAGTTTCACATCTCTCCCACTGTTTGTAGATGGAGTTTTAGGGGAACCTGGAGAGGAAACTCTCATCATGACGTAAGTGAGCTTGCCATCATACTAATGTATGTACAAACTGTGCCATAATTATCTTATGAGGATCGATTATAACATAACACTCTTTCGGGCTGGTGACCAAACCGAGTGTTATCTGAAGCCAGGAGTATGTAGACTTCTGTTGCTGAATCATCAATGTCTATTTCTGATATGATTGAGGGAATGACAGTATGGTTCCTTGCAAGCTGTAAACACATTATCATTTAGCTTACAAGCATGAAACCCCACTCCTCAAATTGAATGTGATTTAAAGCAGAGTTACTCTTGACAGATGAATATTTAAAAGAAAAATGGTGGACTATTTTTATAGCTGTGGTTTTGCTACTACTTTCTATTTTTTAAGTGAGAAGCAGAAAAATGAAGACATTCTTTGTAAGAATGAATGATAAAATGTTGCCTGGAGGCTGACTCACAAAAAATTGTGATTAGTTTCAATGTGGTATGCTGAGAACTGCATTGTGCATAAATCTGGATTCACCCTGCCTGAAATTGTGACATTTTACCTGAGATCAAGTTTGGAAAAAGAGGAGAAAATTTATTTTTCTGTCTGTAAAAAGTGAACTGACCTGTAATAAACAAAATATTTGGCTTGGAAATTAACCTGAGTTAGCAGAAATTTAGGAAGAATGGTACCTTAATGTACTGATTTTAATTCTTGTTGAAATGATTCCCAAAGCTCATAATTAAAATATGAAAATCCTGCAGGTATGACTGTCTCCAGCCTATGTCAGGTCTCTTCTGTTTGATCAGTTTGGAGAAAGACAGAATTGGGAGGCTATTGATCCACAGAATAAAAGCTATGTGTAATCTAAGAGGTTTGTGGGTATTTAGAAGCCTAAGTCTCACTTCCACTATGTCAGTCAAGTGAAAATCAGTAGGACTAGGACTTCCAAAGCAATTAATCTCTGCTGGAAATTTGTCAGTGACTGTACCTCTGTAACTACTAGACTCCATGTGGTGCTACCTTTTACTGTATGTACTTTCTGCTGTGTTCTGTAGAGTGTTTGGACATTTCAGCCACCGATCAGAGTGGCAGCTGGTGAAAATTGACTACAAGTCCATTTTTGATCGGAGGTGTGCAGAAGAGGACTACAGGCCTTGGCAACTCCACAGCCAGGTAAGAAGCAAGGAGCCCAGGATCTGGCCTGAAGCTAAATGATCCTACAGTTAAAGATCATCATGACCCACTGTTTTTTTCCTGTTAGTTATGATTCTTATCCAGAGCTGAGGGATGCAGCAGCAGTAGAAGCACTGCTGCTAAAAGAGGCCCAGACTCCTTCCTTCTGAGAAGTCCCATCCAATTTCTTCATCCTTACCTTTTTTCTCTCCTTCCATTCTCTGTCCTCATAGTCTGTATCTTAAGACCCTTCTAGTTCTCTCAAACTTGTTTCCCTACAATCCAGCCCTCTCACTCTCACATCTTATTCACTTGTTTTCATACTTGCTCCATCACTCTCAGCTGTTAGTTCTACTGTGAGAGCCAGACACTTTATTCCCCATTCTTTTGGGTCCCCCTGTGCCCTGTCCCTGGCATCCTGCATGCAGGGGCTGCACCACTCCTGGAAACATCTCTCAAGTAGCCAGCAAGCCAACCTGCTATGCGCTGTGCCTGTGCCTGCCTTGGGGGCATCTTTCCAGCTCTGCTAAGTTTGACACAATGCCTGTCTTATATCAGATTAAAACAAAATATGGTCCAAAATCTGTGGTTATATAAACACCGCAGGCTCCACTGAAGTCTAAAGAGATACATACATTTTTATATCATCAAAGGTTGTCTTTCTGTGCTGGGCAATAATTTAATAATGAATATGAAATGAAAGTAGCTTGACTCCGACTAGCTGCTCATACAAAGCACAACACCACACCAAAAATACCAGTTATGCCTTAGATCTTCAGATGATGAAAATCGGTACAGCTTCCTTGAAATTCAAGAATTCACAGCATTTTACATGAGTTGCCATTCAAACCCTTCTCTTTTCACGGGCAAATCTAAACCATTAATATTTTCTTTAACTTACAGCGCAAAAGGTAACAATTGAGACCCCACTGTCTTCTGTTCTTTACTTTCTTGTGCTCACATAAGCAAAAATGCCAAGGATTTTGCAGTATATCTTTGAGGATGTTGGCTTTGGAGTTTGCAGAACTATTTTTAGGAAGACGGCTGTAGACTTTTGCCTTTTGATTTGCTTTCCTTTGAGATTACAAGGCTGAGCCATGTTTTCTAGATAGAAATGTTTAACAGGGTGCTCAAGATAGTGAAAAGACAAGGAAGTGTTAACATCCAGTACATAACAAATCAAACCCTGAAAAACCTGAACTCAGAATCTGTGGAAAGTATTTACATATACATGTATTACTAATTTCTACTGAACAAAATCATTGCCAAAGAGATTAGACCAAAGAAATAGACCTGCTCTATCTCAAAGAGCAGAGGGATCAGGCTGTGGTTTCAGTTGCTGTGAAACCTAATCTATAAATGAGAAATGGGCCTGAATCAAATACTTACCGGGTCTGGAACAAATTCAGAACTGAATCTGATACATAAATAAACCCAGATCATTTATTGGTGTGTATTGGAAAAGCTGCTTTAGTTTCAATTTAAGCTTCAGTAGCTTTAATTAGCTCCACTGTACTGACATGGTATTTGACTTCCCATCTTCTTCCCTTGAGTCACAGCCCCTATTATTGCACAGTCTTGAAAAATTGGGTGTTACAAACAGCCTGGTGGGTGTCAGAGAAAGATATTTTCGGTTTTGTTTCCAGGGAGAAGCTTGCATCATGGGAGCAAAGAGGATCTACAGGAAACGCAAGTCAGAGAAGAAATGCATGCAAGGAAAATATGCAGGGGCTATGACCTCAGAGCCATGTGTGTGCACAGAAGCAGACTTTGACTGGTGAGCAATGAGCACAAAAAAATGTGTGAGATTACCTAAAATGACATGCTTCCCACCCCACAAAAACAGAATTCACTAGAGAGTCTGTAGGCTTGCAAGGAGCAGAAATTAAATGTGTAGGTGGCTAAGTAGATTCCTCCCTGATAGTGTAGGTATGTCAAAAGAAAGAAAGGGAAAGTAAGTATCTGTAATCCTTGTTAAAGCTCTCACAAAACTAATGCTGAACAAGCCATTTTCCAGGTCTCATTTGAGCTTTTTGCAGTATTAAAGTAGAAGGTTCATTTAGTCTAACTTCAGCAATGTCCAGGAATTGCTGTGAAGGTAGTACATATGACATAGTGTATAGTGTGTGTTAAGAAAATAAATTATTCATGCATAAATACACACATCTGTATATACATGTAAAAATAAGTATATGTAGTATACTAAGCAAGTCTTCAGCTTTTGGAAATCAAATATCTAGGGAATTACTCTGCTGATTTTTATATCTGGACTATCACTTTTGATATCTTGACATTGCATTCATTAATTTGCTTAATCTCCCAAAGTCTTTTCTCCTCTCCTGTATTTTATGGGAAACAGTGTCCATTGCTGAGTTATTAATGGAGTGATGAAATGTCAGCTTCTGATTTCATTTCAAAATTCCTGCTGATTCACAGTAATTTGCACAAAACAGACAGGGAACCACCTTGTTGGAATCTCTCTATCAGTGTTTTCTCTGAGTCTGAGACAGTCCTGAATATTAATAAAATTGATTTCATGATTTGCTTCTACAGAAGTTTGTTGCAAGGTACAGAACAAAAGTACTGTAGTGATACTTGCTAGGGGAAAACATGCTTGTATTTCTTTACATTCAGTTAGAGGAAACTTTCTGCAAAATGTCTGCTGAGCTGTGAAACAATATCTCAGAGAAAACTTGGGGACATATGACAGACGTTCACATTTCACATGGACCCACAAGACCCTTCAAATCTGATGGAATCAGCAGAATTAGGCATTTTTGAAAGTCAGCTTGTTAAAAGTAGCTTGAGAAGAGTACCCTTAAAAGTACTGCAAGTTTCTGTGCCAAGCAAACTGATAAAAGGCCTTCCCTCGCCTAGGAGGGTCTTTCTTCTCTTGATGGAACCACTTTTGTTTCAGGGCAGACTATCATGTTCCCCTCCAATGCTCTCTGAGCTCTTGTTTTTCACGTAGTTCTCAGATCTGGATTTTTACTTTATCCATTTCAGCTTCCTTCTCCACTGCCTCTGAGGAAAAATGAATAAAATATTTCCATAAACATCCAGTTCAGAAATATTTACCAGAAATAGTAATCTCTTATTTATCTACTTAAAACAGTCAGAAGCATAATTAATCATAATTTTACATAGATTTTCCAGAGAAAGGTGGAAAAGCCACTGGGAAGAGATGACAGAGGAGAAAAGAAATGACAATAAATAAATAAATAAATAAATAAATAAATAAATAAATCTGCTGGCTCATCTGAATTTGTCAGCCCAGCTTTACTGTGTTAATAAAAGGAAAGCTACTGCTTCTGTGCCATAGCATTCTGTGCATGCCTTCTTAAACTCTGCACTAGGCTTCCTTTCTAAAGCATCCTGCATAAGCTAGTCCAAAGAGAAATTTGGAGGAAAACTGGTGAATGAAGTCTCACTGAGAAAGGATGTCCTCTGTAGGGTTCTTCCTGCAAAAGGAAGAAGCACTTTCTTCATCCTTATTCCATGGTGTTTTTGAATTATTTATTTGTCTTTTTTTTTTTGTCTGTACTGGGCTCTGAATTAGAGAGGATTGAAGGATTTGTCAGGCAGGGAGAAGCCCCTTTGCTGGCTGTGCTTGTTTTTACAATCTTGAAATAAACTGGGCAGATTTATTTATTTTTATTAATATTAATAGTTACAGGATCTGGACTTGTATACAGAATGCACGAGTATAACAATCCCTGTCCCAATCAGTGTAGTCTGGACACTGAATTTTTATAGAGAAAAATTTGTTATCTAAATTTTTCAGAGCATGGAGTTAAAAGAAAAAAAAAAAAAAAAAAAAAAAAGTATATACCTGTGTGATCAGGTAATGTTTAAAAAAATAAAAAAATAAAAAAAAATAAAAAAGAAAAGTGTTATTCCTGTTAATTCTGTGAGTGTTGTCTTATCATTTCAGGAAAAAAAAAAAAAAAAGTCATAATGGACATAAAGATTTTCTAATTTTTTTTTTCTCCTAGTAATGTCATAGTACTCAAAGTTCATTTCAACTCTGCATTCAGCCCACAGTAGTTCTTTCTCAGAGAAAAGGGCACATTGGTTTATTGTTTTACACAGCAGAAAAACTGAGTGACACTGGAAATGACTGTAGTTCCTCCAGCCTTGGAAGCCTGAGCTCTTCTGACATTAGACATCTCTTGTCATGGCCTAGGTCCAAAAGTAGCTGGAGCCAGAGCTGATCCGGCAGAGAGCTGGTGCTCAGTGCCTGGGCTGCAGCTGACAGCCAGAGGGCAATAGCGCTTCAGGAATAGGGGGCTGTGGGAACACACAGGAAAACCCTCCTCAAATCTGTCCTAGCAACGGCCTGGAAACGAGATTGTCCTTCTTCATTTAATTGATTTGAGTAAATGGATGACACCGTTACTTGTGTGTTATTAAAGCATTAATTTACCCGCTTTCCTTCCATTGTGTTCCTTCCTGCCGTCTGAATGTTATTACGGCAATATCTCTCCAGTAGAAATACTTCCCAGACACAGATGGAAATCTTTAGTGGTACTCATCCTTTAGCTACCTGTCCCCCAGGTCCTTTAATAGAAACTTTGAGTTAAGTGTCGCTCTGTCAGCCCTCCCTTGGAACCCACTGCCATTAATACTGAGGGCTTCTCCTATCAGTATACTTATATCTTACACCTCCATGGGAAGTGCCAGTCTGTTCACACTGGTGCTGGTGACTTCAAACAACTAAAGAGGGGCAAAGGAGCAGCTGAGGATCAAGTATACTTATTTCACTGATGATATTCACAAGGATCATGCAGGTGCCAGTTCTAAAATGTACATACATTTACATCCTAAAACGAACTAAATTTGCTTTATCGTTCTGGTAGGCTTATTTAACTAATGAATAGTAATTTTGAGTTAACCCTTAGTTCATTTTGAATGGTTGTGGAAAATGCAGAGTCACTATGCAAAGTCTATGATGAATCTCTGCATCTTTAGGGGCCTAGACACCTTCCAGGCCTGGTTTTACTGGAAAGACTCTGGGGATCTCAGATTCTCTATTAACATAAGCTGTTGTGGCCTGTTCTGAACACTGCGATGCAGGTATAACCATATGTTTTCCTGGGTCCGTCATTCAAGCTGTCACTGAATCCATCCTTCTCTGAGATAAATCTCAGTTCATATCCTGTACTACTGTGAAGCAGATACAACTCTCTTTAACACAAATTTACATTTATACCATAGTTCATTATTAGACAATCATAGTAAGCTAATAAAATGCTGGTAAGACTTCACCAGAGCTGTGGCCACAGTTAATTATTTGTACAAGAGCTTTTGGAATCTACAGAACAAAGGCAACTTTAATCCCAGGTACCTAGATTCTGCCCTATTTGAAGTCTGAAAAGTTTGCAAAGCAGAAAGTACAAAACCACAAGTACCATTTTCAGTTTCTGGCATGTCTGACCTTAAGGTGAGACTGTTAATATTAAGCAAATCCTGTGCTTACGTGTTAAGTCATCTCCCGAGTCTCAGAAGGTATGAACAAGGCAATCACTTGTCTGACTTACCTGATTATGTCTATACCTTAAAAATGGTGGAATTTTAATATCATATTGATTTACAGTTCTTCCATGACAGTATGTTTGTCAGGTCTGTATTCAAGCTAGTTCCTTAGGGGATTTCTTTTTCCTTTGATTGTTACTTGCGTTGATAATGATCTTAAATGTACTTTGATCAGGGTTATAGAATTGACTGAGATTGAATGAGTATTTGTCTTTAATTACACAGAAGGATGTGTCATCCTACTTGACTAGGACAAATAGGATTCCAGTTTAAACCAGTAAAAGTGGCCAGTGTAAAAACATTTTAATCAAGAGCTAAGCAATAGGCTGTTTCATACTGATAAAACAAGCCATGCAGGTAAATGGCTCTGCTTTTATTTTGATAGGTACATTATCTGTTTCACCTGAATTCCTTTCAGGCAGGCAGAAAATATCATCAATATATGCAAATTCCAATTCCCAGGTACCTGGCAATGACTCGGCTAGCTGATTGCAGTCTAAAGCTGATGCCTTTCCTGTTTCCAGATTTTGCTATACTGGCTCGTGCTATGGCAATCCAATTGATGCTAATGCTTGTTGATTGCTACAAAGCCCGTTGTGCCAAATTGTAGGCAGCAATTTGTTGTCAGCATCAGTGTTCTGCATGCACCAGCCTGTAGCCAAGGAATTCATTAGATTCCAAGATTGCGGAGGTGAACGGGGGGCTGCTGCATCTGTAGAGAGATACGGAACAGCAATTCGTGTCATTTACTGGGATGATATTTCTGTAGGACTTTAATGAGCCAGACGATTTGCAAGCCTGGAAATAACACTGTGAAACTTATGTGCTTAGAACTATTTCTGTTGTGGAAAATCCTATAATTTTATTCTCTTGACTTTGAGAAATATGATCCAAGTATAGTCAAACCTAGTTAACTCAAGCTTCCCTTGCCCAGATTTGTGGGTACTAACAGGAAGCAAAATTATAGCATGAGTATAGACAAGTGTGTAGTTAGAAATCACAGACTTGATACTCTGTATTAAATTGGACTATGGGTACTGATCCTCTCTGCAGCAGATTTTACTGTATTGTTTTGTTTTGTTTTCACCTAACTGATTGCAGAACATTGTGTGTGTACAATGTTACAGCTTTTTAATTAGACTGACACATGCTAACTTAGGAATATAGCACTGCAGTGTTGACAAATGAATTACAAAAATACAAGAGTCCCACTTGTATGTAAATATTTGTTTTCTCTAAGCAAATCAGAATGGTGTTATTCTTCATTATAAAGTGTTTCCACAGTCATAGTGCTTTTAATTCAACAAGGATGATTAGAGGAGCACATGGCAGTGGGAGAATAGGCTGGCTGATGCTTCCAAAGCAATTAAACAACATTCAATCACTAACATCTGAGTAAATAGATTCATGAAAATTCAATCACAAAAACTGAGGAAAAAAACATTTAGGTCATCTAGTTCATTGCTGTTTCCTAGAGCATGTTCTCAATTACTTGTAGCTATCCCAAGCAACACAGCTGCCAAAATGTTCTTTTGGAACAATTGTGCAGTCCAACGGGTGTTCAAGAGTGTTCCCAAGAGATGTGTTGCTTTAGTTTTCTTTTTGTTTAATGCCACCTTTTTAATTTCTCTGGTTTTAGATTACCTCAAAACATTTTTCTTTCCTGATTCAGAAGAAAAGATTGCAGGCATGAATAAAAATCAGTGACAAAATTCCTCTCATTGTCCAGCTTTCGATAACAACCCAGAGATCTTAAAATTGTTTAAAAGCAACTCATTAATTTTATTTAAACCATCATGTTTTGGCCCAGCAAGAAAAGACATTTGGGAAAAGAAAAAAAAAAGTCTTCATAATTTTAAATATTTTTGTTCTTGTTAATATTATTCTACATGTATTATTGATCACACTGTTGATCAGCATTGGTTGCTGCCTGTTAGCAGCTGCTGAATCCAGTAGTCTGATAGAGGTGAGGTTGCTGCAGCTTTTTTATATCCCCTGATTCAAGCAGTAACAAGGTTGAGCATTTGTTCCTGGTAGACCCAAATGTACACGCAATGCATATATACATGGTTGGACACACAGATTAACCCAAACAAAAAACACAGCACTTGTGCAAACACCAGTTGCCTCATCCTGTTCCCTCTCTAGGTGATCAAGATGAAATCTGATTTGTGGAAAGTATGTACATATGTAAATGTAGGTACAATATTGATCCCACCAGTACCTGGTCTTAGACACCCACTTCTATCCAGAAGCTGTCCCTGGGATGCCCAGTCTCCCCAGTTGCTGATATCTGGATGTATGAGCCTCTGAGCCCTGGAGCCACACTCCAGTTTCTGGTGCTCCTGCCCACAGGCACAGACTGTGGATCTTTGCCAGGGGATGGCCCCTGGATCCCAGGTGTGCCCAGCTGCCTCACGTGCAGACAGACACGTACAACAGGGCTCTTCACTAGCTGGTCCAGACCTACATGACTTTACATCAGTAGCCAGCCCCCAAACCAATGGTCAATTCACGGACCTGGTATCCAGCCCAGACTTGTGACCACAGCACATAGCTCCTGAGGTTTTCATCCTTCTCACTGTCCTGTCTGGCTTGATGCGCACCCAGGCACTATGTAAACACTCCAGTGATTACCTGCTGGCACTGTACCATGGGCACATGGGCCCTGTGACCCATGGTCTAACTCCAGTTGCTGACATTTAGACATGCACACTGAACAGAGAACCCCTGTCCTGGAAGAACTGTTAGAAATGGAATTTAATGAGAAGACAGGGAACAATGAAGTGAAAGTTCATAGCCAAAAAAACACTGTGTTTACACGCAACCCATTCCTTTTCCCTCTGATTTTGTGCGTTTTTGTACATTCCTCAAACCACCTTGATCCTTCCCTTTTCTTGCCTTTGATTCTTCCCCTTGGCATCTCATAATAAGTTTTGTGCAACCCCCAGATTCTCTTTTTTTGGCATGGCATAATGAGCTCTGTACCCCTGCGTGCAGTAACCCTGCTCAGTCTACAAAGTAATCTGGGCAGAGCCTTCCCTGTTTATTATCTTGTAGGTCTTACCCTGGAAATGGTTTGATGGTTCTCCTTTGAACAGCCCTTAGAGGAACCAGGAAAGAGTCTTCACTGGCTCTATCCACATTATTGGTGTTCCTTATATACAAACATGAGCCTTTAGATCACATAATCTAATTTACCCTAATCCTCTTTTGTTAGACATTAGGCTACATGATATCAAAAAAATTAAAGATAACAAGAAAAAAAAAAAAAAAAAAAGGAAGAAAGAGATCACTTAAGATCACAGTTAATGAGATAATGTCACAACTGGAATATTGGAAAGGAGTCTGTGAACCTCTGGATAGCAGTTCTCAGAAATAACGATCCATTAACTTCTCAGTTATGGTTTATGGAGAAAGCTCAGTATAAGGAATAAGAATGATTTTCCACCCAAACAGAACAGAATACTGTTTAAAGAGTTTATTTCATTTGTTTATTTGTTTCACAAATACGGAACTAAAAATGAACAATTTTTATAGTGTCTTTATTTGGAATCAAAAACAGTTGGAATTGTTTATTTTTAGTGGAACTGAAGCTAATTTATTCATAGCTAAACCCAACTTGCAACAAAAGATTCCAGTTTGACTCATTGTTTCTGACACTTGGTTTTTGGTAGCATTTCCTCTTCCAAACCAAAATAGAAATGAAAATTGCAGCCATTACCAAATACTTCTGTTAAAGCCTTCATTCAGCTCTCTCAGAGCTGTAATTTTTCCTGTACAGCTAATGTGATATAGTTTTCAAATACAATGAATTGTTTAGCACTTCAGGTTTCTAAGATACAACTGAGACAGCAGTGATTGAATTTGGTGATCTCTGGCTTTTATTATATTTGGGTCTAGAGCTGAGCATGAGAAATACTGTTAGACTGTGGAGGGATAACAGATAAAGAAGTAGCTCATGAACTCCCTGAATAAAACAATGGTCTGTTTCTGCTTGTTTGTGCTCATTAGAGGAATTTTTTTCTCATTAGAAGAATTAGTTGTTTTATCAGTAAAAAATCAGAAACACTAGGAAGAAACAGATTGACAAAAATCAAGACTTGAATCCATAGTAGTGAGCATGAACTAATACCTGTGTTTATTCTTTTTTATTTTTTAATGTGATTTTCTTTAATGTTAAAACAGTGATTATGGATATGAACGTCACAGCAATGGGCAGTGTTTACCAGCGTTTTGGTATAATCCATCTTCTTTGTCAAAAGACTGCAGTGTTGGACAGAGTTATCTCAACAGCACTGGGTAAGTGGCACAGAAGGTGTTTTTTTAGGTAGACTAGCAACACAGATTTCAACCTGATAACAGCTACTGACAGTATTTTCTATAGGTGACTCAAAGCTGGGTAAAGCCCTGGGGACCTCTTTATTGAGTTTGTTAGGGTGCACGTTCTGGCCCTCCAGATTGCCATCATGTATTGTCCAGACCCTTCTATGAAAAATGATGCCATAAAGAAACCTGAGTGGAAAATGTAAGGCAAAGGCCAGATCACTAAATCTCTGAAAAGTCTCCTCTTAAAATCATGTGGGATCAGGTGAGGCAGAAAGGGTGGAAAATAATTTAGAGGACTGATGTGTAAACTGATGTATAAGTGAAAAGAAACAATAGATGGGCAGCTACTCCAAATGCTGATTGTTCTTTGGCTTTCTTGGAAGTCAATAAAGATATATTATATATTAAAAGACTGACCTTAAGCTGCATTTCTCATGCAAGTGATAAAACAAAGGAATCCAAGCTGCTTTGACATTTTGTACATAGATATAGTTTAGATAGATATAATTTGCTTTTTTTCTTCAACTTTGTAATTTCTGTTGCTCTGGAGAGTTACATCTTGAGTGAGAGATGTCTCACAGCTGATGAGAAGTGAATAGTTTTATGATGTGAGAAAATCTTCTTAACTACACCTAAAAATATAATAACAGAATACAATTCCATACTGTATGTGCATATTACTTATTTATAACTTTATAGTTATTTAACTTATAACCTAGATCATCATATAAATCTATATTTTATGCGATCTATGTAGTATGTGATATATAGATGTGCTACATATCATATGCTATTAACAACATAATTATTTACTTGTATATTAGGTACACAGGGATTGCTTGGCTGAGAGGCAACAATAAAAAGTTGTCTTCCAACCTCCCTAGTCTAAAGAAACCTTGAAAATGGCTCCCTGTTTCCAGTTAACCCTGTTAACCCCTACCTCCTTGCATCTTGCAGAGATTTCTCTCTTTACCTTTGCAGGTACCGGAAAGTTGTTTCTAATAACTGCACGGATGGTGTGAGAGAACAGTACACAGCAAAACCACAACAATGTCCTGGCAAAGCCCCCCATGGACTTCGCATAATCACCACTGATGGCAAATTGACAGCTGAGCAAGGACATAATGTCACTTTCCTGGTGCAGCTGGAAGAGGTAGGCTCTATTTTTGTTACATCCCAAGCCTCATGGCTGCATTTCAGTCTGATTCATGCCAGACAAAGTTTGTAAAGTGGTGAAGAGGTGAACCAAGAGGGTGTGAGATAAAGTCATCTCCATGATGTAGCTGTGGCAAAGTATACTCTAAAAGGTAACGGATGATGTATGAATACATGTACAGTGAGACTGAAAGTCTATCCTGTGCAAAGGGTAATTGGGAGAAGTTGATAAAAACTGGGAACTGGCCTTGCCTGGGAATTTCACAGTAGGACTGGAGAGCAGGCCAGTTATATGCTGTAATACAAAGGAGAATAAACTATGGTTCTAGGAGCATAATTGTTTATACACTACATTATTTACCAAATTAGCTATTTCAGTGACAAAAATCACAGCACTTACCAGAAAAGTTAAACAACCCAGCAAACGAGCAACTGTCACATAAAACAGTGTCAAATTTATAGAATCACAAAACAGCTGAGGTTGGAAAGGATCTCTGGAGTTTGTATAGTCCAGCCCTGTTTCTCAAAAGGAAATTTCTGTCCCTTGCAAACAAAGCAGAGGTATCACAAAACAAGAACTTGCCATTTTCTGTTTAGTTCTGCCTTGCACTGGTATGGAACATAGTATAATCTAGGATATTTAACATTCACCCAATCTGTCCCACCTGTTATTGCTGAAGAGAAGGCGTCAGACATGTTACAAAAGGCTGGATATGTGTGTATGCATGTGTCATTTTGCCCAGTGACACATGAGGAAAGTGTGTCCTAATCAACCCTTTCCCCCTGAAGTAGTGGCCAATATTTTTAAGTGCTTGCCTGTGGTGAGGAGTCCTCCTTCAGCTTTTATCGGACTCAGTAAAAAAAACAAAGAAAACCAACAACTGGTCTTTGCTTGTGTTTGTAGTCCCTTCTCATCTATGTATCTCATGTATTCATGCATCCCTCTGAGACAGTTTGTTTGAAGCCTTCAGATCTGCAGAGGTGTTCCATGCACCACAGCCTCTCAGCTCTATTTGTTCATGCCTGTGTTCCACTTGACCCACAGGACAAGGGATAGGGGGTTTAAACTAAAAGAGTGTAGATTTAGATAAGCAGATACAAATCATGGCAATAAAAAATGATGTTTACGCTCACCTGTGGGAGTCAGACAGGAACCACAGCACAGGGGGGTTTCTTAGAGAATCTCCTTATGTCTGCAATGATGCTCAAGGTTGGGACTGTGGACTCTGTCATTCTGATGATGATACTATGTTAGATTGGAAAGGTTTCTCCAGGTTAGTTCTCGTATTAGTCTGGGTATAATCATCATGATAATCTTACTGAATGACAGCAGCCAGAAAGTACTAACACTTCCTTCTGTAGTCAGCAGGTGTCCCATTGCATGAAGCATTGGTGAAGTGTTTAATAAATGGAGCACTGTACTTACACTGGTAATTTTGCTCTTAAATTTCTATTGAGATAGGCAGAATAGCAACAGAATCTCTGTCACTAAATGGCAGCACAAGAGAAATCCAGGTGTTCTTTAAAGTACATTTTTCTATTGCCTCAAAATAGTGCTGGTTTATAGGTTAATTCTTTGTCCTGGCCTGGACTCTATGCACAGACCAAGGGCTGGTACCTCTCACCTGTGGCACTCAACAATAGTTTTTCCTCAACATAAACGACTTGAATCCTTGCTTTATTTTTGCACAGCAATAAAAATTGAACCCAAAACAAAATGAAAACTGCAAAGACATTTTTCCTGCTCAAGTTCTTAAACCCAACATCCCTGGCATATTTTCCTGCTCCATTGTAGAAAATAAATAGAGGAGTTTTATTAAGTGGGTGTTGTTTCTGCATGCTTTCCCCATCACATGGTCATGAAGGTCTCCTGCCTGTCACAAACCCAACTGTTATTTGTGTATTTGAGTTATTGGTAGGAACATCAGACATTTGCTGTACTGCTTCAGCAGAGACACTAAAAGCAGCCGCACAACACTTTTCAGCACAATGGCTTTCAAACTTGTTTTGTCTGATTGCTCATACATCTTTGCTGAGGAAATGGATGGTAAAGACATTCAGGGCAGAACGGTTCAGGGCTTTAGCTGTTTCATTACAAATAATTCACAGAGAAACTGCCTACTCTAATTTATTTTTTATCTTGATAAAATGACAGCCAAAAGTCTTTGACATTCCAGGTCTGCTTCAGTTCTCACTTGCCAAAGTCACTCTACTGGGAGTAGATTTTGGCTTGCTTTTGCCTACTTTCTTTTGCTGTTTGATGTTTGCATTAGGTTAATATGTGAGAAAACTCATTTGTTCTAACAGTTCAAGCCATGGGCTAGAATTCAGGCCACCTGATCTCATTCCTGAACTGCACTCTGAGCTCTTTCTGTGTCACCTTGAGTAAGAAACTTAACATTTTACTTATTTGTTCCCTCATCTGAAAATAGAGCTTTCTCCTTCATGTGCTCCATGCCTTTCTTTTTTATGCTGAATGCTTATAAGGCTAGAGAATTCTCTCTTACCAGGTGAATATACAAGTACAGCCCTGGATTTAATGTAGATTGCAATGGGTTTCTGTAGTGACAGTGTTAAAAAATGGTTACCCAAGGTACGTTGTGTCTCGGGTACATTCAATGAGCAAGGGGGACCCTGCTGGCATGGGGACAGTACTATTAGCATTCCCCACCGCAGCACTGTGGTTTGGTGTGATTCAGAATTCAATTCAGCTAAAGTCTCTGGAGATGAGCTTAACATTAGGATTGTTTTGCTTGTTTGTGTGCCCAAATTTAAGATGCACAACTAGGAGTACTTGAAAGCATAGGTTGTAGTTTTTCACAATATCCCAGCGTGTTCCCCCTTTTGATATCACAAGTTAGTTAGCAATGAATATGAAAATCTGAAACCTTCATCCTAACTTTAAACACACATGCTGAATCATGGCTGTTTATCTTACTAATACTAGCATGTTCCTGTTAGTAACACACAGCCAAGGATCAGTACACCCTCTCCCCCATACCACTGTCATCTGAATTATAATTGCATTTTCTGTGTTACTGATAATGACAAACTTGTTAGGAGAAATCATAGCCTTTAATGCATTTTTAAATTCACCGCTGAAATTCCATGAAAATATACAAAATTTGACCTCTCCTTCATAATGACACAAAACACCACAGTCTTCAAAAGCATCTTCAGTCATACAAGTTGAATTATTTGGCATAGTCTTGAGAGGCCGTATTTGTTTGTTCCTGTGAAGCACAAAAGATCTAGTCCTCTAGAAAAGGCTTATAGATGAGTGGTGATGGCAGAACTGACAGTCAGGATGAGAGATTTGATTAGTACAATTAACTGTTTTGGTGTAGAAAAAGAGGTGCATGTGGAAAGCGTCAGGCTATTTGTCCTCATAAAAAAGTGAATTCTATTCAATTTTGGCTTTTTTAAAAAAAAGTTAAGAGCATCTCTGTAAGCAGGAATTTACAGATAAAAACATGATTTTCTGTATTTGATCAAGTTGAATATAAATACATTTTAAAATTAATCATATGCTTACACGGATATAGACCAAAGGTATCCTATGCACAGATGCTCAGTTGCAATGGAAATGTTTGATGGATGTTTTATGATGGTGACAGGAACATGCCACAGTGGGAAGAAAGTTTGACATAAAGAAAACACAAAACAGAGTTAGAAAACATTAATTCATGAAGACAATCCAACAACATTGGTGTCCTGCCTCTTGCAGAAGATAATTAAATCCATTTTCAACATCTGTAAGGAAGAGGTACAAGTTGATGCATAATTGAAGACTTAAAAATTAAATCTGAAACATGGGTACCGAAATTAGAAACCTTGAACTGTGTTTCATAGTTTTAATACTTCAATTTATATACAAAGACTGGAATTTAATAAGGAAGATTCATGATTACAACCTTCTGGGCAAGATTCAGACAGTGTTTGAGAGAGAATCCTGATAGATGGGTGGGAATGAGCCCTAACCTCAGATACACCAAAATACCCAGGGCTGCATAAAAGCAATCAAAATGTAACAATATTGTTGTGAACTAGATAGGCTGTTTCTTGGCATACCCTGAGGCAGAAAGCTTCGCAGAGTTTGTTGGAAGCATATAGGTCTTGTGTATGCTTTACTGTTTTGGCAAGATACAGGGAAAATGTGCATTTGGCTTTGGGGGAGGGTGAGGGTTGTGTTTATGATTAGAAATTCCCTAGGTGTTTAATGAGAAAATCCCTTAGAAAATAGTAAATTTCCAATTTATATTTTACTATCAAATGTTCTGTAGGTAAAAGGCATAAGATGGGGTCTTGGGAAAATTGTTTTTAATTCCCAGGGCTTTTTCACAGGTCACAAGGAGCACTCGTGCTTGAAGTTCAGCATATGCTTATGTCTTTGGCTGGACTAAAGTCTTTATCAAGATTGCAGTGTAGTTCTTCAGGTATATCCAACATTGTTCATACTGCAACATATTATAAATGAAATACTGTATATTTTACCTAATACAAAGTAAGATGAAATCCACTAAAATTACTTTTATTTTTCTAGCTATTGTAATTGGTTGCTGCCTAGCTTAGTGTGATTAAAGTACAGGAGCTGAATGCAGAGATACCACCACAAGCAGCCAACTTGGCAAATTTTTCCCTTGATGCCTAAGAGCCCTGGCATTAAAGCCCTCTTACAGCAGAGGCCAGAGAGGCTGACCAAAGACAACTCAGTGCTGATTGCATCCAAGTGCTTTGCTGTGGCTGCAGAAATAATGCGGTGAGTTTTATGTCCACCTTAATCAGGCTAAAAGCTTTAGGAAACCCTATCACAGAGCACTGGATTTGTCAAAATGATGAGAAGTCAGAAAAAGGAACAGGAGAGATTTTAGTAAGAGATATGTATATGCATCAATCTTTTGGAAAACAAAACCTCTCTTGGTAAGATAGCCACTTGCAAATGGCTCTCTAGAGCTGCCTCAGACACAGACAGCTGGGGTTGATGTAGATCAGGTGTAGGATGTACTGAAATGTTTTGATTTGGGCTTACCTGCTTTATCCTCTGTCTTGTGCCCATGCTCTCTCCTGGCACAGATAAAACATTATTAAAAAATCAAAACCACAGTCTCTTTGTTTTCCTGACTTTTTTCTTCCCCTTTCTAAGCTAGAATTTTAAATGTCAGCCTTTCAAAATGTGGCATTTTCAGAGAAGTGTTATAGCCTGGATCTTACTGAATGGAAAATGTTTTTTTCCAGTTCAAAGAGTTTTAAAACAAAACAGGAAAGGCCAAGACAAATGAAAAAGACTGGGGGAACAGCAGCTGAAGTTCTTCTTCAATTAGTTTTTTCAGATGTCCCTGTCAGCATCTTTTCTCCCTAGGGAATTAGGAAGAAAATTTGAAATCTAAATCCTCCATGTGTTGGAAATGGCTCCCTTCTGTGGCAGCACCTGTAGACACTATGGCTTTTACGGCAATAGAGAAAATGAAGATGAGATAAAACACTCTTTGGGGCATGAATTTTGACACTTGCAGAAACAGGGCTGTTCTAACATTGAATCAGCCTGTTCATGTTCCTCTGCTACCTCAAATATTCAGGGGAATGTACATTGTCCTGAAATACATCTCAGCTGCATGAACTCAAATATACTCAGAGATGATAAAGCCAGCAGGGTCACTACAGTGGTGTGGTTTAACCATGCAGACTGCTTTGTCCCAACAGTATGGCTTTACTGAATAATTGTTTTACTTAAAGATATCATCTCTTTTTAGTAAAACAAACAACAACAACAAGAAAGAGTAAAGCCCTAGCAATGGGATTAACAGAACTGGAAGAGGGTATTTAGAGAACTCTGTCTTTGGTCTCAGTGAAGCACCATGCTTGAGAGAATATATTTCCCCTTTGACCAGGGGTTCAGAGCAGAGGAACTCATGCATGCTCACCTTTCTTTGTGGACGCATATCCCATCTGATACCTGATTGTTGGCTCGGTCGAACAGGACATCAAGTCAAGATACCCCAGAACACTGCATCTTACTTGAAACTTTGCAGAGCCTCTTTCAAATAACTCACTTCACCAAGGGGCTTAACTTCAGAAACTTATTTAAGATCAACCCAGGGGCAACCTGGGTCTGGCTTAACACATGAGGTCCCCATGTTCTTTTTTGTTTGATTGCTTGTTTTTCTGCCAGCATATTCAATTTGGCCTTCTCCCTAGTGACTCAGCATCTCAGGGTTCTTTTGCCCTTACTGGTGCTCTCAGAAGGAGGACAGGGAGCTGCTGTCTTTACCTTCAAGACTCTGTACAGAAACAGCATAACATATCTGTAGGAAGCCCCAGGCATGTAACTCTGTCATGGGATGCCTTTCCCTCCACACATTCAGCCTGGGATCCTCCAAAGCAGAGCAATACTTTTATTTCTGTCTCATCATTTTGGAAGCAACTGAGCTTCCAGCAGGGTGCCAGGGTAGTGTAATGACTGCCGCTTTAACCTCTACAGAGCATCTGGGACAATTTATCTCTCTTGTTATCCCCAGGTATAGCTCTTCTCCCCCTGCTTTCCAATCAGCCAGGCCTCCACCATTTCTGACTTCACAACAAGTGATAAAAAGACCGAGGAAACATGCTGAATGGAGGCAGTTCTGTCACAGTTCCCTCACACACACACACACATTTCCTTTTCCAATGTGGAAACCTGCCTGATGCCAACCATTTACACAGGTACCTTTCATTCCAGCTGGGCATCCAGAGGACTGTCTTGGTGGAGTTGAGGGGGGGAAGGAAACCAAATCAAAGTAAATTGAATATCCTTTCAGCCAGTTTTATGAACTGCCCTCAGCTATTAATTTAGCAGTGTTCTTCCAGACAGTGGCAGCTGCTCCAGCACCGGCCTGTGGAGGAAGCTGCTCCATGGCAACAGGCAGCAAGCGTGAGCTTACCCGCGTGAGCATCATGCAGAGCCACTGAGGGGCACTTTCAAAAGGAGCAGGAATGCTTAAAATTGTGACAATATACCGCATCTCCCCTGAAAGGGAGAAGATCCGTAGCAGCCACTGTTGCTATACAGGTCAGTGTAGGCTGTGCAGCGATTTTGCTGTCAGAAGCTGCCCTTACCATGGGCATATCTCTGCCTTGTGATATAGGAAAGGCTTGCAAGTGTTTGTAGTGTGTGACATATGGATTATCTGGAATTATTATTATTATATTTTTTTTTAAACAGGTGTGACTTCTCAGTGTTTGTCTGCGTGTTAAACTGGCTTGCAAACAAAAAATCAAAAATTTGCTTTTTGCCTGTAAAACAGAATAATGAAATGTAACCTCCTTTGGGTTTAAAATACTTTTTAGGGCTGGATGACTTCGATGTTGAGTTTGATGGAGCTGCATGGACCAGGCTGAAATTCAGTTTCAAGAACAGAAGATTAAAACCAATTCTAGGATTGCTTCACATTAAAGTGTCTGGCATGAGCAATACAAATCCCTGATATCCTTGGCTTTTGTTTTAGCATTTTTTCCCCCAGCTGTGAATTTTATTTATTTATTTGTTGTGATTTATTGCAACAGTTCTGAAGCCTGCTAGACTGGCAGTCCAGGACACTGATGTCACAAAGTAGCAGTCTGAGTTATGCTACAAACCCTCTCTGCTAGGATAATCTGTAGGCAAAAGGATAAGAGTTTAATCAGCCCTGTTAATTTATTAGCACTTCTCTTTTGACGCAGGGACAAAGTGTCCCATTTAGTGTTAGTACTGTTGGTAGCTATTCTGAAGCAAACACAAATCCAGGTCATTTTAATCAAGCCACTGCATAAGTCATAAGCTTCTGTAAGCCGTTATCATGTAAGGCTGAAGTAGTTCTTTTAACACCCCGCCACTTTGATATAGTTAACCCTACCCAGAGGACTTCTCAAAGTTCCTTCTTGTTTTGTTCTACTTATCTACTTATTATGACTTAAATGCAAAACTCACAAAGTGGGTTGTTCCAAATATTCTTGAGGCAACTTCAATAGCTACCCATGTCCTCGGTGCTTGTTGAGATGAGAATGATTCCCCACCACAACACACAACTTCACAATAAGGAGACCCAGCCAGTATGTTTTCCAGAAGATCCCCTAGCTCCCCTGATAGCTAGAAAAGCAGGGCTACAGAACACATCTTTGATAATATTTCCTTAACAGTGCAGCCAAGTCAACCACAAGAACTATCACTTTCTCTCCACTGACTAATAAGCAGGTTGATGAAGTCGCCACCTTTCCTCTGGTAGCATCAGACTGTGGACTGATGTGTCAGGAGATCTTTTCCAGAAGAAAAATTAAAAAAAAATAAAAATTAAAAAAAAAAAATCAGAGTCTATTTTGACCCTTTCTCTTTTCTGTCACCACAGGGAGACCTTCAGAGATCCCTCATTCAGGTGGATTTTGGAGATGGCATTGCTGTTTCATATGCTAATCTCAGCTCAACAGAAGATGGGATCAAGCATATTTACCAAAACGTGGGCATATTCCGAGTGACTGTGCTAGTGGAAAACAGCCTGGGATCTGACAATGCTGTTCTGTACCTGCATGTAACATGTATGTTCATAATGATTTTTAGCTTTTGTCATTCTTTATATATATATATATATATAAAATTTTCTCTTGGAGATGATGTTTGAGGCTTTGCAGCTGGGAGGGGAGTGATGGAAGATGATGAGTGTTTATCTGTCCTCCAGCAGAGGACTCCAGAATGGGAGGAGACACAGAGAATAGTTACATTTGCTTTTTGAACCACATTTTACCTTCAATTTTGGGTGGTCTGCTCTGAGACACCTCAGAGGAGTGTCCGTCCCTTTCTGAATTGCCTTGTCAATAGCATGTTTACAGTTCCACAAAAATAAAGAGATTCAGGATCTGCAATCACTTTTAAAAGCCTTGACTTATACTTTGTGCATGTGTTTTGCCCCCTAATGAAACGCAGCTGCATTTGGGATGCAAACCAGTGCATTTCAGTCTTTCTGTTGTCATAGGAACCAAAATCTTGGTGTTAAAGTGTATAACAAGAAGAAATATTATCTTCACATTGCTGTTTAGCTGTTCTTTTCAACCTTTTTATACTTCACCTGTCTCTGATTTACCACTGAAATGTATCTCAGTCCTTGCAGAAAATAATCAGTGTGTTCTTTAATCTTTATTCTGCCTCACGTTTATGAAACCAAAGGGTTGAACTGTTACTGGAATTTCATAATATCCCTAACAGATTGGCGGGGGAAAGGGTGCACATAATTTACCTTATATGGTGTTCCCCCCACCCTTTTTGTTAATGGTTTATATTTTAGACTGTGTATTTTTGTGGCAGATTTAATGGAAAAAAAAGGAAAATCTAAAACTTAGTTATTTTTATGTAAGTTGTGCTTACAAAATATCACTTAGCCACCACTAAAGTAACTCTACATACTCCCTAGACAATTTAGCACATTCCATGTACTCCAGTTTTGGTGTTACTTATAGCACGAAAGCATCTGCCTCTTTAGGGGAAGAGGGCGGCTCTTTAATGGTGCACAGTCATATCAGCAGATGGGAGCAGTGGGAGTGGTAGCTGTGGGAGACAGTGGCTTTATGAGGGAGCACTGAGCTCTAGGGGAGTGGGAACAAATACCTCCCTGATTGCCTTCCTTTAGAAAGACCTTAACATTCTTGACCAAGGTGTACCGTTTATGATTCCCTAACCTGATACTGTCCTGTGGCAAACTTTTTATGTCACATAATCCTTCAGCAGTGCCATGTGTTTCCAAAACTCATAATTATATCTTGCAAAAAGATCTGTATTGATAAATCAGGTTATTATCAAGCTTTTTTATTTTATTTTATTTTATTTTATTTTATTTTATTTTATTTTATTTTATTTTATTTTATTTTATTTTATTTTATTTATTTATTTATTTTTATTATTTTTATTTGGGGACTTAGCCCATACCACTTTTGTGTAAATGCACTGGTGAGTCAAGGTAAGTTCTCAGCTTTCAGACAGCTTTATTTTTTTTATTTATTTATTATTTTATTTTTTATAATATCATCCCATATAGAGTAGGGAAAAGGATGTTTGCAGTAGAGAGATAGTTTCTGTAGTCACTTTGCCTTCCTGTTTGTGCTTGGAAACTTAGCAGGCTGCAGAAATCCTTCTCCCTCTGCTGCCAGTTGTGAAAGTCAGCTCAACAGAAGCCATGGTTTGTTTATTTATTTATTTATTTATTCACTCTGTAAAAGGTCATTGGAATCAAATGGAGAAGTGTTTTGGTAGTTGATATTTCACAGAAGGTTCTGACAGCCTTCTGTGATCAGGGTTTGTAATTGTTTGCTGTTTGACAAGAGATGATTCCACAGGGACCATTGCACATGCTTTGTCTATCTGCACACTAATGAGGCCACATGAAGCAACAACTGCTTTCTCATGCAACAACAAAATGGAAGAAGAAGGCAGGGGCCCAGCCCTCACCCTCACTCATATTGGCTTTCTGGGTAAAACAGTTTTAATCAATTTTCTCAAGCCATTGAAAGCTTAAGAACTACTTCAGTTGTTTTAGCCATACAACAAACAAACAATATCCACATGTGTTCATGTAACTTAGCATCTGATAAAATGTAAATTTCTGTGTTGTGATGAAGCCAACATGGGACTTAAATACTGCATGATCATTGCAGCAGGACCTGACGCAGACACCTGACCCCCTGGAGAAGTCACATCCCTGAAGTATGTCTCTCACCTCTCTCTATGCAAAGATTTAGGGACCTCAGAAAAGGCTGCAAACTGAGCATAGTTTATTCTAACTAAAAATAGATTGGCTGAGGCCAGAGATATACAGTAAATCCAGTCCCTTCCAGAGTCTGATGACTGTGTCCACAAAAGCTTCTAAATACTATTGAAATGCTTGCATTGCCACTTGTCTCTCTATTAAGTAAGGGCTTCAGTCTGTTTTATTTTGCTTGTGGTGTATAAGCATGGCTTTGGCCTCTTGAGAGTTTTGTAAAAATACATGTCCTTACAATAAGACACACACTGTATTGCTCAGATCCATAGAAAAGCAATGTGCAGCCTGAGTGCCCCGAGAATTTTAGAAAGGGGCACTAACTGGGTGACCCCTTATTACAGGGTTGATACATGAGAATGTGCAGACTTGGGCCTTCCAACACCCTTCCTTACCTGTGATCAGCCTGTAAAAACCTTGCTGAGGGTGAAGCTGCAGGCACTGAACCACAGTGTTTGTGATCTCCAAGATCAGAGTAAAGCCTCTACCCAGTGCCCTCCTCATCCTGCTGCAGCCCTGGGGCTGGTGCACAGGAGCAGTACCTTTACTGCAGTTGGTCCAGTGATCTGCAAATGCAGATTAATGTGAGGAAGGAGCATTTTGGGGTGCATGGACAGCAAATTGTATATAAAGTGCTTCTCCAGCCAACAGGCTGTCTCTAAAACGACAGGTTAAAAATTCCCCTGAGACATTAGTTCTGCATTTGTCTGAATACTTCAAAATAACAGTACTTTTCCAAGGGAGCCTTTTGAGAAGCTTTTCCCTTGCCATTCTCAGGGACTCGTACACAGTTTTTCCTGGGGCAGATGAAGGGCTGTAGTTACCATGGCCCTGCATGAAGCTCCGAAATGAATTCTCATCAAATTTACCTGGGAAGAAGCAGTCTCCTAGCAGCTAAGGGCCTATAAAGAGTGAACTATCCCCATCTGCTGGCCAGATAATAGTTCAGCATTTCAGCCACTTTGACCCGTCAGCTGTTTGCACAGAAATAAATGCAAAGCCAGAATTGACTTGTTTGAGATATTCTTTCGTGTTCTTTCCTAGTTGGCAGATGGTGAAGGTCTGAGAAGGTGCTGGGTGTTCTCTGCAGTGCTGGGTCATTTAAACTATATTCAGAGCAGCTGTGTAGTTACATGGGAGTGGATTAAATTTTACATGGGCTCCATTGTTACTGCTGTTACCACATCAGGTGTTTGGAAATGCATCCCTTTAGAGGTCCGTGTTGACACTGGGCACTTGGCAAATATCCCAAAAGATACCAGACCTGCAAAATATTCAGTCTGGGAAGCTGGTGGTTTTCAGTTCTTAGTGTCTTGCTGTGAGAGCAGGCAAGGCCAGGTCACAGAAATGTGCTGGAGCAGGGGTATTCCATTGAATGAAATTCTCACTTCTCAAGAATTTGTAAGAAGAGTGTTGACTGCTGACTATCAAAGGAAAAATGAGCCACAGTTTGGTCTATAGCAGGCTTTACTTATTCTGGTCATGGGTGACTCTTAATTGGGCTGCATCAAGTTAACCAGCAGCTGTGTCTACGCCCCAGAGAAATCTGCATTTTAGTAATGAGTCAGGAAGAGTGGTCCTTGTTGATATTGGCATTTGTTATACAGTCTGAATTGGGAGAATTTTTCCATGTCTCTCTGCTTATGTGTGATGTATGGCATAATAGAGTGTTTGCTCTGAAATGTATAGTGTTTCTCCACATTGAAAAGCAATGTCTAAGTGGTGATATATGCATAGTATATTTTCTGAAAAATCCTGTCCTGGAATATAAAAGATTCTTTAGGATCAGAGTATCTCAATTCCATATGAACAATGCAATCGATCCTCCAAAGCTGTGGTTTCTCCTTGTCAGCACTGAAAAGCTCACAGATGTAGGATGTAGTCTTAATTTGTTTTAGAAACCTGTATCCCCATATCACTTGGGGATTCTTTCTTTTTCTTTCTCTGTCACTCCTTGGACAATTGTCTTGTTATCTAAGTGAACAGTCAGAACACATTTAAAAAAAAAAATCTATAGGACAAGATATAACAACAAAGGCCCATCTGTCTCCAGAAGATGGGAAGTGTGTAACTCTGGGTATAATGTCACTTGTCAAATGAATTATGTTCTGTTTATACTAAAGAAATAAAAGTGTTTGCTAAGGAAACAGAGGGAGTATAGGTTAACATTAAAATGAAGGCACTCTGTGAATAGATGTATTCAGACAAAATTTCATCTGGTATAAATAGATACAATACTGCTGAAGTTCTCCAAATCATAGCAATTTGCATTGGCAGAGATGCTCCGTGTCCACTAAAGCTATTTGTCCTGCACATTTTTAAGTCTTCCTGGTGAAGGGCAGAGTCACATAATAAGGGTCTGTCCCTATTATTTTAAGTGATAAGCATGCAATATTCAAGCAGTAAAGGGCCCACGTTTTTCAGCTCCATGTATAGGGATGGTTCTTGTTTTATGTGGAACAGATCCAAGCTTACCTCTCTACAAATGGCACCAAGCCAAGACATTAGATGCCATGCCCCAGGGTAATTTAGACATCACCTCTTCCTCTAACCAATGTGTGTCCCCTCAGGTCTCCCCTCTTACCAAGTCAACATTTCACAGTGGGGAAGGACTCACCTCTTGTTTCTGTCTCTGCAGGTCCCTTGGAACATGTTCACTTATCTCTCCCATTTGTCACCACAAAGAACAAGGAGGTCAATGCCACAGCAGTACTGTGGCCAAGTCAAGTGGGAACACTTACTTATGTCTGGTGGTTTGGAAACAACACAGAGGTTTGTATTCCCTATGGACTGAGGTGAAAACAATTTGGGATGAACTCTCTGACTGAAAAGGGAGGAAGAGAGAGATCTGGAAATGCTTCTAAATAGTCAAACAAAAAAGAAAATTGTAAACCAGAGACAGAGACTAATTATTGGTTCTTTGATGTACCAATGTTGAAATGTGGCAACTGTTCTGTGATTATTGCTGGGACTTAGCTATTGGGTTTATTGGCATTTCATGCAAATTGCAAATAGGTTTGTTTGCATTTTCACCCAAGGTGGGTGTAGAGAACCAAAGTCCCAATGACTTCTAGTATGTACTTTCCCACTCCCATTTCTTCAACAGGAATAATAAAAGCTGAAAACTCCATGCACTGCATTGTGCTTCTCTGTGCTTGCAGAGTTTTGGTAAATCTGCACAGGCATTGCAACAGTTATTGTACATACCTTTGAGGCTGAAGTACCCAGAGGCCCTAATTAATCTCTAAGGGGAAATATTCTCATGGATTTTGTAGAATCAAGAGGGACCTTCAACCACATATGGTTATCTTCTGTATAATGCAGGTCAGAGGATTGCATCTGTACTTCCTGCTTTATTTAACTATTTTTGATTAAAGCAAAATCTGAGTTGTTTTTGTTTTGTTTTGTTTTGTTTTGTTTTTGGTTGTTTTGCATTAATGACATCCCTCAGATGATGGAGAATCCATTGCTTTTCTTTCTGACCCTCTCCCTCAACTACTTCCCTGTAGCTAATTATCCTGAGAGTTAAACATATGCCCTGTGTTTGTAGTCTGAATTTATCTAGCTTCAGTTTCAAGCTGTTGGATCTTATCACGTCTTTGTGTCTAGATTAAAGAACTCTCTGTAGTATCAGATATCATCTCCCCCTAGAGGTACTTACAGGCTGTGATTGTCACCTTTTAACCTTCCCTCTGATCTACTAAGCTCATAAGTGATCAGAGTTGGTCTAACTCTGTTCTCATTTAAGTGAGAGTTTTACTTCAGACTACAATGGGAACACAGTTTGACTTAATACTGTGTGCTTTGAAGATCTCATCCAGAGTTCATTAATAAGTGAAAATAGAAGTTAGGGCAAAAGCTGCAGAAAGGGGGCACAGCTCATTGATAAACTAATTTGCACTGTAGAGCAAGCTGAGGAGATCTATGTCCTCTCTAAAACCCATCACTTTCCAAAAACAATGTCTCTATGTCTAAGAAGTCAAGAGAGCAAATGAGAAATCTTGATTTGCCTCCTGATTTTGCCACAACCTCTTTAAAGTGATCTTAACCAAGTCATTCACAGCTAGACCTGGGGGAGGAGTGTGACACCAGAGCAGTGAGTCTCATGGGCCCCCATATGGACCTCTCTGCAGCAAAAGACACTTTAACGAGGGATCCAGAACAGCCAGCCTGCTAAGTGGGAAGTTTCCTGGAGACAGATGCTGGGGAATATTGGGATCTTAAAACCTAACTCCTTTAGAAATTTTACATACCCTACTCTGAGCTCTGGGAAGACAACTTCATCTGGATCCCTGAGCCTACTCCAGAAAATTGGCTTCCATGTCACAGGACCCTTTCTGTGTCTAAGTTTCCAAGCTAAGTTTCCAAAATTATCCCAGTAGGCTAGAGAGCCAAACTAATATTTAATTTTCCTTCACAGCCATATTATTTTTTTTTCTGGTGTATTTGCAGCCACTGATCACTTTGGAAGGGAGCATCACATTCACATTTTCTGTGGAAGGGATGAACACCATCACTGTTCAGGTCTCAGCAGGAAACATCATTCTTCAGGACACAAAGACCATTGCTGTGTATGGTGAGCCCTTCCAATTTCATTTCACATAGGATTCTCCATAATCAAGAGCTAGAGATCCAGGTTACCTAGCAGCAACATAGGGTTGCTATTTCAGGATCCTTTGAGTCAGATTGTAAACTCAGTTCCAGTGGTGTCAACTCAGCATAAGATCTCTGAAGGCCACTGACTGACATTAGTTCATACTGAGATGATCACAGAATGTTGATCTCTTTCCCAGAACCCCCTCTGTCTGTCATTTAACACAATTATCTAGACTTTAGGTCATTTTGCAAGCTGGTGTTCCCCCATCTTCTCCAGTAGAAGCGTCTTTACTCATGCAGAAGCTTCTTGGCTCAAAAAAAATAAGTCAATGCAGTGTGGTATAGTCCTGGACTGAAATCTATACTGATTTGACGCACTCAGGTCTCAGAAGCAGATAGGATGCACAAATGCTATATAGTGTAGATGTAATCTAAGAACCACTGAGAATCCCAGTTTAAATAGTTTACTGTAAGCACATAGTTAAAATGATCATTTTGAACATCTCTATTAAAAAAAATAATAATAATAATCAAAGATTAAGAAGTATTTTTCCAAGTTTAGACCTCTCCCCACCTTTGTCCCTGTCCAGTTAAGATTTCAAATGTTTGGAGCATGTCTATGAGAGTATAATCGCAGTTTCCTTCCCAGGGGTTGCCTGTTTCAGTATCATTTATATTCCCAACAAAAAGTATCATTTATATTCCCAACACAGCTTCCTTTCCAGTGCTATTCATCCATTAAAGTACGGACCTATCACCTTTTTCGGTTCTGTGACACTAGAGCACTGAATCTCTCAGATTCTCCAAATCTCTCAGATTCACTGCTAGATTCTCTGCCAGTGTGTGCATCACCTGCAGATTGATTAAGAGAAGAAAAGCACAAACCACAGCAAGTTTCACTAGGTTCTGCTGTTCGTTTGGCACTAAGAGATATTCACAGCCTTTACTTACCACCATGTCTTTCTCTGCAGAGCAATTTCAGTCCCTGCGATTATCATTCTCCCCAAACCTGGACGACTACAATCCAGATATCCCAGAGTGGAGGAGGGATATTAGTAGAGTAGTCAAGAGAGCCCTGGTGGAGGTAAGCAATGTGCATCATCTTCGTTATGGTGGCTCTAATTTCTGCTTTCTGCCCGTATTAGGGCTGGATATGGTGATATTTCAAGGTATGTCTTTGTCCCTACCAAAAAAGGAGGCTAGACCAGTGTTTTGAGTCCAGACTCCTAAATTTTAAGTGAAATTATCCCATCCTATGACAAGCTGGTACTCGGAATAAGCCTTCAGTTTATTTATTTATTTTTTAATCACAGCACATTATATGGAATATTCACGGGAAAAGGGCATACAGAAAACAAACAGCTTATATCTGCCTATAGCTGTACAAATGTCTTTACTGCTGCATTGCAAAAGAAGTAATTCTTTTACTACTGTTCTTACACAGCAGTGGGTGTGCTATTCTACTGGAGTTGCAAATATGCTGTAGGAAATTTAGGAGACCAAAATTTCACTACAGAGAAGAGCACCTCAGTAAGTGCTTTATGTCCTTCATATAGCATGAGGCTCATGGGGCAGGATAGGATGCTATTTTTCCCAGGAACACTGTGGGGCAGCTCTGAAGTTCCTCCTCTAACTCTTGAAAAGAATGTCATAAAATTAGTGTTTGGCTGAAGATTTGGATTTCAAACTGAGTCTGAGATACATTAAGAGAAACAATTGAGGATTCTCAGCTCAGCAGAAAAATAGTGAAGGGAACTGTCTGGAACAGGTTTGTGTTCACCTGATTAGCGTGCAGTGTCTTTTTAGTCATTTTGCATAAATGATGACACAAATGAACACAGAAGCTTTTTAATAGAATCTACAAACTTTTTGTTCTTTTAAAAAAAAAAAAGAAACCTGTCTGGATCCTTACTGAGCTGCATTTTTTCTTTTTTTTTTTTTTTATTAATTTCCTCAAAAGACAGGTGAAAAGGAGAAAAGAAAAAAAAAAAAAAAAAACATAAGAGTTTTCTGAAGCTTGTTCTTCTGACTTATTTATGTCTGTATCAAGTATTCAAGGCTCCACTTATCTTCCAGATGAATTTTCAGAATATAAACAACTCAATAAAAGAAAATAAAGCCATGAAAAAAGGATTATAAAACCACAGTACCAAAGATACATTCCAAAAGCAGAGTGGTGAAAATACAGTCCTTTTTTTCTTTGTTTGTTGGAGTTTAAAAAAAAAATATAATTGATAGCTAATTATCCCCTTTTATGTAGCTAAATGATTCACCTTAAACAAGCCTTTTGTGAGAAATTCTTATAAAAAATAAAGTTAAAACCCATAGATTTGATGGCAATTAAATACACTGTATAAAAATAAGTTGAATAACTAAATAATTTAACAGAAAATTATAGCTGTGCTATAGAATTTTTATGAACTTTTATTAAAGTATTACATTCTTATTACAGAGTCCCACAGACATGGATAAAAATTCTGCATAAGAAATTGTAGTTCCCTATTAAAATCTGATCTTCTCTGTAAGTAGGGGTAATTTCAGATTATCACAAAATATCCTCTTTTGTATTACAATTATAATTATTTCCTCACATCATTGATTTTGAGTCCCGTCTCCAACTTTTGATGAAGAAGACAAGAACAAACTGAGCAGTTTGGATAAAATAAATAAATAAATAAATAAATCATTCCCAGCCTCAGAAAATGAAGAGTTTACTTTAACCAGTAATACTATGTCTTTTTCTTGACATCTTAGAATCATCTTTTAGGCAAACAGAAATAATACAGTGTTCTACAAAGTACTTGAGTACCACAGAGAATATACAACCTTTGTATTGTTATAATTATTCTTCTAAATTCCCATTAAAACAAACAAAAAACAGCAACAGAAGGTTGTACTTTTCCTTGTCATGCAGTGGAAGGAGTGGAAGGGAAGGCTCCTTTTTTCATAACTCCATATGGTATTCACTGACTTGTAAGCAGTAAGATGTGGAATTGTCACAGAATTAGCTCAAATGATGGAGATCTGTAATCACAATTTTGCTGAAATCCCATCCTCTGTCCATCATTTCCTGGAAGGAACAGATGCTCCAACTCTTGGGTTGTGAACTACTAGGGAGAAGAATTCATGAGTCTTAAATCTGATTAACATCTGAGATTGTTTCATGTTCTGACTGCAGGAAATTCTCTGTGTTTGTGTCCAGCTGCTGTGGTCTGCCCTTATGTAAGGGTACTATATTTATTTTTATTTATATATTTTTTTTTCCTGGGAAGAGACCTACCAACATCAGCACTTGGAAACCAAAGATTTAAATCTTTTATTTAAAAGACCTTGACCTTAACCTTGAGATTTAAATGATGTTCTGGATAATCCACAACACAAAAAGGAAATGGAGAAAGATTCAACAAACTATGTTTCTCCTCCTTTTGCTCATAAAAATTCCTGAAGGATTTTTTTTTCTCATTTACTGGAGAACACTACAATCTAATTGTCTAATGCCACAATAACAGCGGCTGAAACTGTACTCAGAGGTGGCCCTGGTAGTGATGACTATGGAGTATTTCTTTTCTGAATTTTGGCTAATTTTGTATTGAACAGAGATTTGGGTATAAACTGGTTGTTTAAGATTTTCAGTCAACAAGACAAAAACCTAAAAATCTGTAGAATAATACAATCTTTAACAGCTAAAGAAAAAACAAACAAACAAACAGACAAACAACAACAAAAAAAAAAAACTGTTCCTCATTAGGTTGTGGAATTGACCCAGAATATGAGCTATAAGAATTTGTTTGGCTTTTGGGATTCAAATCTGATTCATCTTCTTCTATCTCCCTGAGTCTCCACAAGGCTTTTAAGCTCTGTTTTGACTAATCACACCTCTAGAGTGCAATTCAGCCCACATACCTTGCCCTTTAACATACTGCTTCTTACCATTGACTAAATACAGAACCTCAGGGACCAACTTAGAATAGAGATACAATTTCAAAATAGCTAAATTTAGTACAAGTATCATACCATATGTGACCATTATTTAGCAGCATCTTTTAGCATGTCTGATTATAACTGTTGCCGTAGGACGCTGTATATTTTACTGGAGTATACGGTAAAATAACTTAGACTAGGAAATTATTATTCCCTGACTTTTTGCCTGTGCTGGAGTTTAACAAGATTCTCCTTGTAGTACAAGATGTTCCTTATGTCATTTATGTAAGTATTGTGATGCTTTCACAAAGAAGTTGTGAGCATTTGATGCCATCCCCACTGTTTATCTGTCCGTTAATTATCTATGTGTCAGGCAACAGGTATTTCAAGCAAGCATATCCTGGTCGCAGTGCTCCCTGGTCTGCCCACATCTGCTGAACTCTTCATTTTACCTTATCAAGATGCCCCAGCAGAAAATAAAAGAAAAACAGAAGACCTAGAACAGGTATTGTGTACGTTTCTTGGAGAAGTATATATTTACATATGTGTTTATGTATGGGGGTTTCCAAAACTGGTTAGAAAAAATAATTATGGTACAATTGCATTGGATTTACAGGGGTCTAAACAATGACTGTATTATGTGCTATATCCTTTTATTTATTTATTTATTTTTCCCAGCAGTGGAAACAAGATTTGATGGTATATTTAGGAGGGGAGAGTGGAGACTCCCATTTGGTACACGTCAGTAATGTTAAATTGGCATAAATTTGCATGATGTCACATTCTCTTACTTACAAGAGAACAGAAATTCTGTTCTACCTCATGGAAGTAACAAAAAAAGCAGAAAGGATTTAGGGGATTATTCCTGCCTACATGTACTAGAGTAGCTTCATAAGGCCAAGTTTATGAGGTTGTTAAGAATCTGAGCAAACACTGGAGGACAAGGCTAGGTGGTAGACCTGAGAAGGCCAGAATTTCATTGACTTAAGACACAGGGATGGGGTTAGATTATCCTGCCTGCTGCCTTCATAATGCTGGAAATGGAATTCCGTCACTCTTGTATGTTCTCTCAGTATGAGACTGAATGAAGGTTATGGTGAACAGGAAACTATAACTACCTGAGAACCCAAAAGATTCTGCCCATGCATGGGCCTACCATGATTACGACTAAACACTGTTAAAAACTGTGCTGGACAGAAATCCTGACATAGCTCTCACGTTATCTCAGGTTCTAGAGATAAAGATAATTAGCCCTGAGTGTATCTCTGCCTCCCCACACAGCATGTCAGTGACCCAAGCAGATGTACCCCATGTGGGCGTAAGCTATGTGAGCATTGGGGTAGAGGGTGTCATCAGCTCACATATCTTAGCCTCAGTGTTATGGTAAAATCCTCAGAATTATTGGATGCCTGCTAATCCACTGGATGGCAGAAGGGATTTAGCGTTTCTCTTTGTATTTGCCCCTGAAATTGTAAACGAGTAATGTCTTCTCATCAGTGTGTGTCTCAACACTATCTTCCCTTTCTTGTATTCTTATTTTCTAATATTTTTTTTCCTCTGCCTGATCTGTAATTGCCTGTTGCAGTTTCCTCTTGAAGTGTTCTAAAGCCTTGTTAACAAACTCAGCCGGGGGCTTCAAATCACTAAGTCACTCATATTCTTAAGCTTTCACTTGCTCAGCATCCCTAGCCATCGTACTTTTTCTTTTCTTTTTTTTTTTTTCCTTTTGACAAATGACTTTCCTCTGCAATTTTCCTCCACCCATATAATAAACAAAAAAGATGGAGATTTACTGCTCTGCCAAACCTTTCCTTCCCTTTCTCCTTTATCCCCTTTCTCTCTTACTCCATCTCAAATTGGCAAGGAAGCCAGTCCATAAACTATCAAATTTACATCTGACTCAGCTCCCCGCTGGCATTCAGCAACTTATTGTATTCTGCCAGTTACCCCTGTTCTATTTACCACTCCCTTTCTTCTCCTTGTAAAAATGGAGTCTCTGTGGCTGTGAAGAAAGGGAGCCCTGACAGCACTCTCATGACCCTTTTAATGGACAAAAAGAAATGTCATTTTCAGTGGGACTCCAGCAACTCGTCTGCATCCTGCAGGGTTGAAACAGTAACTTTTGCAAAGAAAGAAATTATTTGCCATTTGCAGCCAGCTGCTTCTTACAGAGAAGTATCTTCCCTGCTCCCATCAGGATGATCAGAACATATTTCTTATTAGTCTGTGGATTCCACATTCCCCTTCAGAGTTATTAGAGGAGAAAATGGCATTGTTTTCAGTAGGGACTGCCTGAGGAAGGCCCCAAAAAGTGTTTCTCTCCTCAGCACTGAAGAGTATTCTAATACTATTCCTGTTTTTCCATCTGTTTGACCTGTAATCCTTTACCATCCCTTTCTCAAAGTGTTTCCAGAGCACATTCAATGGGATGAGTACTGGGAGTAGATGTTTTTGTTGATGACAGCTTAAGTTGCTTCTTAGGTACTTTATGAGGCGTAGTTTTCTTTTCTGGTTGGAAAAGAAATCTGTTTTGTGTTCACAAGCACGCATGAAACCATTCAAATGAAAGTATGAGAGATTGTGTGTTTGCAGGTGCAGACCCAAAGGAGCTATTTTCCTGCATAACTTTTCTAATTTGGAAGGGAAACTTCAAATTGTACAGGAACAAAATTGAAATAGTTTACATAAACACTGCAAGGGGGAAAAAACAATAAATCTCAAGTAAGCACTTAATTGTATAGGTTCATTTTTTCATGGTGTCGTATCACATGTGGAAGCTGATCTACAAACCTAAGACTCATGGTGAGCCTGTGCAGAGACATCATGCCAAACTGCTTCTGCTTCTGGAAAACTCGCTGTCAGAATAAATCAAATGGAAATGAGATTCAGAAATTAACGTCTCTATACTGCAAAAGCTCTTGTTGCCATGCTTGAGAGATGGAAAAATGTAATTCTCTCTCAAAATCAAAAGTTGGTAAAACAGAGCAAAACACCACAAAATGGAACCATGCACACCGTAGGCCTGAATTTGCCAGGACAATGAAGTGTACTATAACCTCCTCCTTCTCTTTTCATCCTATTAGAACCACCTAATGTTATTATGTATTACTGTGCTCATATGTTGTAGACGTGGTGATACAGCTGTGCAACCACCATATTCACATGCCAAGTACCAGAACAGAGACAAGGGACACGCTATGGTCCTGATACTCAGCTCTTCCAATCTGGGACTGAAAGGGGGGAGCCATGTAAATCATGTGGGTTATGGAAAGATTATGGACTTTTGTCACCTAGGTCAGGCAAGGCCGAGGGAAGCAGATGGAGAGGGATGAAAGGAAAAGAAGTGGTAGCAGAAGAGGAGCTTCAAACTACATCTCCCCACAAGGAACTCCTGAAGTTGCTGCAGGCTGTGTCTCTCATAGTTTTTTTTGGTCATTTGCTTAACCAAGCAGTATTTAATCCCCAGAGCTATACTGTAAATCTAACACATAATTAATGACCATGGGGGTTTTACTTTCTTGATGTTTCCTATGGATGCAGATTAAGCTGTTCTGTTTGTGTCTGGTACGTAGTTATTTGTCTTTTTAAGCACACCATTGTGTCTATCTGGCCAGATTCTAGGCAGCCTCTAGGTACTCAGTTCCTGTTGATTTCAAAGGCAGCTAGATGTCCACTGCCCCTTGAGAATTTAGGTCTCAGTTGCCATTTATCAAAGTTGACTAAACACAGTAAGTCATAAACTGCTGGGTACGTAAATCATGGGACTGTCAAAGTGCATGAGTTGGGCTATGGACTGCACTACACTACGCAGTTCCATGCACTTTTCCATAAGAACAGTGCATTTGTGTCTTGTGGTCTTGTTGAGACTAGGTGCCTAGATGGTGGATGTCATTTTCTCTTTAAGTTGATGTACCACTCTCATTCGAGTGCCCCAAATTATTTTTTCTGTCTAAGCACAGTACAAATTGGCTTCATATTTCTTTACAGATTACATTTACAAATGTGAACTCTGCATTCCTGATATTTCCCATGGGAGAATGAAGTCCCCTTAAATCAGTCTAACTGCTCTTGACAGATGGAAAAAAAAAAAAAAAAAAAAAAAAAAAAAAGCTGTGTATGAAACCAGGGACATTTTCTCAATGTGCAGCATGGGACAATTCCATCTGACACATAAATACAGAGTTTGTGAGGACCTCAGATTACTTTGTCCACTCCACTTTCTGTAGTCATTGTAAACTTATTCTTCACAGCTTCTTAAAAATTAAAAGGCATTTTCAACCCGTGGAATCCCCAAGCATTTTGCGTATGAAAAAATACAATAAAATAAAATAATCTTGTATTCATGACCAGAATGCTGTAAATTTGTCTATTAAAAAAAAAAAAAAGTCTAACAGTGTTTTCCCTGCTTTATTTCACATCACATAAGGACAGACAACCAACCTGCTTAAAAAAGTAGAAATAATTTGCAGTTGTAAAATGCTGCTGCTTCATTTATGTGTTGTCACTGCCAACACCTTTAAAATATCCCAAATCTTGCATAATCAGTCACTGAAAATAACCTTTAGCCACTTGGTCTGTAATGCAACTGTTACACCATCTTTATGGACAGGCTTGGTGAATGTGATGATTACCGAACTCATATCTGCTTGTTACAAAAGCCTTGAATTCTTCCTCTTCAGTGAAAGGCAAACCTCTTATTAATAGCATTTCAAGTATTTTTTTTGAGTAATTTTAGCACTAATATGATATAAAATGAATGCACGGTAGGAAGATATTCTACTTAAAATTCAGAAGGCAGTGATACAAATGCACAGATACAATCACTCATTTATTTTTTTCAGTGTACAATTTTACTCCATATGAGAATTCTGAATAGTTATCTTTGTAATTATGCATTTCACAAATTTTATTCTCTCCACATTGTTTGTTAGTGGAGGCTTTTTGTCAAATACAGGAAATGTGTTGCCTGTTAAGTCAAATGAGTTGTAAACGGGAAATACATGACAACTCTAAAGAGATGTTTTTATATATTTTCATGTGTCTCCCTTTAGTTCTCCATTTGCATTCTTTTACCTTTCCTATTCAAAATAGCTGTAAAAGCAGAATGCAAAAGAGATGCAAGAGTAACTAGTTAATGACATCTGAGATCATTAATCTTTTCTCTGAAAAGAGCTATCAGCAATGTAGCAAGCATGATGGAGTCTTTGGCAAATGGCAACACCAGCTGGTGGGTAGCCAACTGTCATCAACAGATTGCAGCTGTGGCCACTATCCGTATCCAGCCAAAGAGATGGGAAATGACATGTATGACTGAATGTCAAATGGGCAGTGATGAACTGAGGAGACAAAATATCTCTGGCATTAACATTAGAGATACCAGCGGTAAGGAAGTCTGTATGTGTGTATGTCTTAGGATTTGTTCCTTAAAGCAGATTTAGTTATGTCTTTGCTTCATTGTAGCTGCTGTAGCTTCTGTATTTATTCTGGTTTTTCAACCACTCTCCTAAGCTTTAGTTGCTTAAGTGTTTTAAGATATTTCCTTTCATTACTTTTCTTACTTCTGATGTATTTCAGATATGCTCATCAACAAAAATATTTTAGCAAGGTCATGATAACGAACACCTTTAAATCCTACAGAAAATGATGCAAATAAGTCCAAGAAATTAAATTCCATTACAAAGAATGGCAAATCAACTAGTGTTTACTACAAGATTTTTTTAAAAAACATCTGTAGCTTTGTATGCAGACCAAGTCTTTCATTGGGTGCTTGAGGAGTGTTGGGCCAGTAAGAAGTAAAGGCGGCTGGGAAAAGAATGGAATAATATCTACTACAGGGTCTTGGTCCAAAAGCTTTTTTCCCTAGCTAATTTTCTTGATCAGCTGCTTGTGTGCCTTAGAAGAGGCTATCTATATATTTTGTCTTAATGTCATCGAATTAGTTTCTGCCATGTCACTATCAGTCCTCCCATTTTTGCTCAGTGTACAGAACAGCTCTTGATTTGCAACCCTCCTTCTCCTTTGTCCACCTAAAGTGTATCTTTGCTATTATGTTTAGGGTTTCTCTGGGTTCATATCTGCTGATCAGTTATCATTCCAGAGTAACCACAGGAATGTCCTTCTCCTTGTTCTCTCTCAGTATCTCTCAATACTAATTGCAGCTTGAATTTTGCATCTTTCAAGGGATCTCATGAAATTTCTGCTGGATCTGTGTAAATCAGTGATACTGGTGTTTTCTGTGCTAAGGCAAGTGAGGTGCAGGGGCTTCAATGTGAAGTAAACAAGGTCTTGTAGTGAGTGGCACAGTTTAACATAATCCACATTTGCCCTGACTCCACATACGCTTTTGTATTACCAGTCCAAGTTGCGTGCTACCAATCAATGTTCATGATTCTTTCCTTAGTTGTTTATTGATGTACCCAATGAATTGAGTAGAACTGTAGCACTCATTAGTTGAGATCCTTACACATTATCTTTAAAATGATCTAGATTCTTAACTAGTACATACTGGCACAGTTGAATCACATTCAATTAGTCTAAACCAATTTACACCAGAGATTTCAAAATTCAATAAAAGTATGGGAAAAATACTCTTCTGAGTGATAATTCTGTTTCTTGGTGCACACAGCTCTTTCATGGTCCTAATTCTGACAAAATGCTAAAAGAAGCTAAATTAATTTTTGTTTTGTTCCATTTTTAAATTGGAATCTCTTTTCTTTTCCTTCTCAAATTGTCTGTTATTATTATTCATTATGTGTCCTTTGATGAAAAATGATACATGAAGAATGGTTTCTATTACTGAATTATTTTTGCACATCATGCTTAATTTTGCAAATGAAGCAGATGAAGTCAATGAGGCTCAGTTAAGGACCAAAACTAATTCTGAAAGCTAATTATTTTCACAAGGGAGACTCTTCAAGACTATAAATTAGCAGGTTGCTATCCTAAGACATTATGTCTTCAGCTGAGTTATGTCTTCAGGAGTGAGAGAGGAACAGGGACATTCCTGAGGCCAACCTGTTCTCCAGCTGAGGGTTCAGCTGTTCAATTAAAGTCGTGTATTCATGAAATAAATAGGCATTTTGATGTTTTCTCATCTGTTTTTTAAACACAAGAGCTTCTATGGTACCACTTTAAATACAGACATAAAGGGAGGCATAAGACCTAAACTGTGTCCTGTTGAAACTGTTTCATTACCTCAGTGACTGAGATCAACATTTGTATGAAGATTTATTTCAAAAACATTTTGTTAACATTGAACACAAATCATAGAGTCCACTAACTTGTGATCCACTGAGCTAGAAACAGACTTAATAGAATAAGAAAGGCAGAAATGTTACTTCTCCAACTTTCTGAGTGCATATCTACAATTCACAGATCCTTTTGAGACTGTGTGATAAATATAAGCAGGACCAACTTACTCTGGAGAGTTGCGTCCAATTCCAATGTGAAATTGGCCCTTGAACTGTGTGTAACTTGCTTATTGACCTCAAATAATGAAGTTTATAGGTCTTTGTATATGGTTTGTATTTCAGATTAGCTTTAGGTGTACAGAACTTTTTTCCCCTCTTTCTATACTGCTAATATGTCTGTTCCAAAGAGAACCTGTTTTTCCATAGAGAAGGAAAGGAAAATATTGTAGCAAGCAAGCAAACATTTTAAAAACATGTCTGAATGCATCTGTTCTTCCCTCAGAAGTATATGTCAGGAGTCTCTAGAGCTGCGTGCAGAAAGCAGATGTCTGATTCTCACTTAGACTCATAGAATATCCCAAGTTGGAAGGGACCCATAAGGATCATTGAGTCCAACTCCTGGGACCACTCAGGTCTACCCAAAAAATATTGGGCTGTTACTCATTTTTAGATTTGTTCAAGTTCATAAAGACCCATGCAAAAAGTTGCACCCAAAAAGCCAGAGAGAGCAGGTAATTAATAGGGCCAAGTAAATAAGCTCTGTACTCTGAACAGCGTGAACAGTTGCTGTCTGTTATGACTGTTTGTGTATAGTCTTGGAACAGTGGTGGCTACTTCAGACTTCTGCTGAAATATTGATGATTTCAGGCAGAAATATATATATATATTTTCTGACTTACATTTGTACAGGATGTAGTACTATGAGGTCCTCATTCACAACAATATGCAACACAACAGTGAACTCCAGTTGTGTGTTTTTCTGTTCCTTTCTTCATTTTAACTTACTACTACACTCTTAGTACCTCTCCCCTTCCTATGAAGCCCTTTCATCAGATTGCCAACCAAGAATATTGGTTGAGATTTCCCTCATGCTCAGCTTGAGGCAGCCACAGCACCTCTCAGCTGCAATGTCCCTACGGGTGCTGTTGTTTTGTCCTCTTCTCTCTGCACTGCAGGAGTCCTCATGCAGGGTAAGTGAGATCTCAATGTTTTTCCCATTAGTGGTGCAAAACAAAGTCTCTGGCCCCATCTCATGATGGCCCCAAATCATGCTGATTTTCTTGAGGTTCTCCTATTCTTCCATTTCTTGTCCAAATCTTTGATGAAACCTCCAGTAGGTAACAGCACTTTCAAGTTGTGTTCTCAGTTATACATCACATGTTAAGACCTTCTTTGTATAGAGGGAATTACATACGGTTTTTACCTCCAGTTTCCCTGGCCATTTTGTGCAGCCCTCACACTGTGTTGAAGAGGAATGACACAACAAGGTGGTTGGCTCTTCAGTTCACTGTCTTGTGGTTGCTTTTTTTCATAGGCTCAGCTGCCCCAGCAGTATCAGGATGTCACAGCACAAAGGATGAAGATAATTTCTGCAGGTCTACCAGGAAGAGTTTTTAGGTCATGACTGGGACTGCAAATGACCAGGATGATATTTCTCCCCGTTTCCATGAGCCATTAATGTACCTGTTTTACAGAATATCCTTCTGCATCTGTTGCTCCAGTTTTAGACATGAAGCGCTCTTTATAGTTGTCACTCTTGGTTATTAATATGCTCAAATTCTTAAAGAGGGATATAATTTGCTTCCAAGGCTTTCTTCATGTACTGCACAGCTTTGTGTCACCATCCCTGCTGCTCTGAGCACACCAGATGGCTCTTTGTAAGCAGGTGGTATTTTTTCTTGCTATTGGAAGAAATATATTTACTGTTCATTCTGGCACCCGTGAAAAAAAATGTAAACTTTAAAGAGATATATTAGAAATATAAATAAAATGCCTGTAAGAGTTATTGCCAAATTGTTATTGGACCAAAGGCACCTAGTCAAGTGATCAGCAGCCAAAAATGAAGTGTACAAGCCAAGAGTATTGAAAGAACCATTAAGAATGTTAAAAAAAATAGAAGAGGCAGATAAATCTCATACTGTGATGAATGATAGCCAAGGAACATCTAATCATATCAGGGTAGCATTTTCTGAAATAACTCAACCAGACAAAAATGCAGAACATGAAAAAGATGGTTTAAAAATTATTGGGATGTTCTTTTTTTCTGACAATTTTTCATTAATCTTCAAGAAGAAATATGGATTTATTTAAAACAAATTAAATTAAGCGTTGAACAGTACTATACCTACTGATCTTGGTATGGTTGTAAAAGCACAACTTTCTCTAAGTTGCATATGATTTGTGGAATGGTGTTCGTTGTGGTTTTTTTTTTTTTTTTTTTTTGTTATTTTCCAACCACCACTCCCTAATAAGCCAACATTCAAAATAGTGGATATGTTCCATTGGAAAATTGCTTAGTGCTGCAAGAAAAGATGAAATAGATGAAACACCTAGAGAATGAACATACAGAAGAAACACAGCAAACTATCAACAGCATGTCTACAGGCTTCTATTCTTTGATTAATCTATCTGGATTTTTGCTTTTGATAGCAAGATGCATGAAACTTCTTGACTACAATTGAAGTGATACGGAGAAAGTGATGTATGTGCGTAATATGAAAAACTGACTCAGAAAAAATAATGTTTAGTAACAAATTGGACTGAAGCTTGACTCTTACTGTACAGATTTCACAGGGTCTTATCTCAACAAATGTTCATCTTTTCTGTTTCATGCTTTAAGGACGAATATCCTGCTTTCATTTTCTGATAGAGCTCTATTGTTGTCCTCACAGTTATGGAAGAACAATTGAGAGATATAAATGTTCTGTGGGAGTTCTCTCCCATGAAAGAGAGAACATAAGAACATATTCTCTCTGTGCAACCCAGAAGAACAGATACAACATGCATTTTGTGTAAGACAAACACACTCTGTATTCAGTCAACAGCATAGACACTTTCAGAGTTTCAAGCTGTTTCTGGTATGTACTTAAGGATCAGGGAGCAGCTGGCTTGAAACTCAGAGTTGGATAAATTAAATTTGTTTCTAAGACTTGAAATCCAATGTGAGCTGGGGTAAGGTAAGGACTTAAACCATTCATTTTGATTTAGGTGTATCAAATGTTGTGAACATGCTCTAAGATCATAAAGCTGACCAGTCAATGAATAAATTGTTTGTTTTGAGCAAATGAGTATTAACAATTTAAATGCTTGTCTTTATTTGGGTAGCAAATGGAATTCACTGATTTACTATTGCAGGATTGTCCTGCAGGCACTCATACTAGTGCAATGTTCCTTTGAGGCTCAATCCCTTTTTGCTGTTGGGCTGTTCCTAAAGCAGTATTGTGGGACAATTTATTGGTATCAGTCATTGCTAGCCATCCACATACCACTCTGGATATAAAACCGGGAGACATGTTCACCTGCCACTAAACCCCTTTATATAAGGTACAGAATTTGTACTCTGAAAGACTGATAACTCTGCAAAATCTTTGCTTTGTATACAGCTGCGTTCCCTACCCACCTACTGTCAATCTATACTGATGATAAAGAAAAAAATATATTTTTTATTTTCTTCTTGTTTCCAGATTTCAGAAACTCTGGTCCAGAAACTGAAGCAAAACTTTGTCCATTTTGATTTGAAGCCAGGGGTTCGAATTCTTGTGCATGCTGCCCATTTAACAGCAGGTCAGTATCCTTTTTCTTTGTACACCTTTTATGTTGATCTGTAGCACAACTCAGTGTATGGGCAGATATTAAAATGTCAACTATGCCTCACCTTATTTTGTCATGCCAAAAAAAAAGAAAAAAAGTATAGTGGCATTTTTGGTTTTAGGTAATACTTCTGTTTATTTATGTCAAGAACTTGCTGTTGTGTTGGAAATACAGTATAACTAGAAGTAGAAGTATGTGTTTTTCTGCTGTTTTGTGAAATATTTAACAGCTAAGAAGCACCATGATGTATTCAGCCTGGATCACAGACTGCAAAGGTTACCAGCTAGCTTTGGACGCTTTCTGTTATTTTAGAGTCAGTGAACATTCGTATCAACTAAGCATAGTTCAGAAGTTGTTCAGCAGTCAGAAAGACTAGAATCAATTTGCATATGCACACACATAAGATCAGGCAGTTTGCTCTTTAACTAATCCTATCTCAAAATGAACCATCTTCGAAGTCCTTATGTTTAATTATATGTGTCTCTGTGTTTTCTGTGTGCTAAACCCTCATTTCACAGCACAGGCCCTTTTTAACTATTGCAGGAGATGAAACATACTAATCCGTGCTCAGGATTTTTAGGAATTGCTTTTCCCTGGGATGTGCTGGGGAAAACTCATAATTCTGATCGGCTCTTGTCAGCTTCTCTGCTAATAGGCAAATAAAAAGCCTCAGTTCACTCTTACCAGTGAAATGCTCTACAAAACCCTTTGCATGGTGTGAACAGATCTGCCCAAACTGGTGTCAGCTCATGTGCTGCCCTGTCAATAAAAGGTAAAAAGAGACTGTTAAGAAAGTGTAGTGTGATTGCATTTAAATCCTTCTAAAAGAAAGCCTTGATGTTTGCAATACTTCATGCTTCCTAAGTAGAACTTGCTAATACCTGCTCTACAAATATTGCTGTGTGTTTAGCTTTCCATTATCTGTGGAACAGATGATCAGATGCCTACTTTCAGACAAGTTAAAAACAAAAGCATATAAAAGCTGATTAATGTCTAATTAGAAAAAAAAAAAAAAAAAAAAGCATGGGCAGTCAGTATAAGTTTGACCTTCTTTCTTTTGTAGATTGTAAAAAAATATCAAAAGACATATGACAGAAGAATTGCACGTCTTTATGTTTAAGATTTTATTTTGTATGTAATTCATATAATAATTGCTGCCAATGAAGTGATCTTTGGCCTTAGTTTTCAACAATGACCATATGATTATGACCAGTGATAACATACGCATTTTTAGAAAACTCTCAGTGCCAATCTCCAAATTTTAGGGAAGCTATCTGAAAGCATCTTAATATGAACATCCAACTTGGAGTTACCTGAAATTGATCACTGCTTTTGTAATTTGTTTCTGTGCACTTACTCTGCCTATGCACAAGGCTGTTTTGCATTTTGATCAATGTGCATTAAAGTCAAGATCAACCCCCAAATGAACATCTGATTCCTCTGTCCCTGGAGATCCTATAGGTCTTTTCTAATACATTATGGAAAGAATTGCCTCAGAAATATGTGGGAAAAGTTCATCTTTAGCTCTAGCTACTGAGGGGACATTCTAGATTTCATGCAGTGGAAACATGACGTTCTTGTCTCTAGACTCATATTTAATACAGGGTGAACCTGAATACAAGTTTTGTACTATATATAGGAGCTTTCTGCAACATCTTGGGGGAGGAATTTGGTACATCTCTGCAATAGGGGAAGTAGAGAGTCTGCAGCAGATCCATCGATGCACAGAGTTGGCTAAAAGCTGGGTAGGTTAAATCCCAAATCCCAAAGTAAGCAGAGGTATATTTACATTTTTCCTGGGCTGCTAAACCTTTGTTTTCTGCCCTGTGTGAACCAAAAGGCAGGGTCTTTCATTATGGCATACTGCCATGCTAAATAATAGTATGGCCTGCAGGTACACACTGGCCTGTTTCTAGCTCACTCAGACTGAAGCAGAGGGTTCTCAGCTGAGACACCCTTTGTAAATACAGCATCTTTGTGCTCACTGAAACTGTATATTTTTGTTTGTATCTATGCATACACTAGGAATGAGTACTCTGTCCATAATAGAAGGAAATACTCATTTACCCTGCAAGGTAGGCTTTGTTGTGCTTCTCTTCTATGCTTCTGTTGAGACGTGAGTAATTGCTGTAACCAGCTTCACGGTGTCCTATAGCAACATTACAGGATTGTGTCTCTTACAGAAATATGATTCAGTAAGAATGCAAAATAATCACAGACTGCCAAACTAGATATTTAAATAGTCCAAAGAGCAGCTGCTGTGGGGTCTTTGAGGAAATATGGCTCCTTACCAAGCTGCTGATGTCACGATTTAATTCCTTGTCTAAATAAAAACCTCAATTTCATGACATCAAAACTTGAGGACAGTTTAGAATTTGACAAAATGCCAAAAGAGGGATTTACTTTGCTGATGAAAACTATTGTTTGAGTTGTCAAGGAAGAAGAAAAAAATATGTATTTGAAACTCAAGCTCTTAAAAATAATAAAATAAAGCAAGGAAACCTGCAACCCATGTGGTCCAGAGATGCAGTTCTGGTTTGTGGTACCACTTTTTCACTGTGACTTTGTGTTGGACTCCTGACAGCTATTAGCTAAGGTTGACCTAACCACTCATCTCATCAAGTGTATGTGTAAGTGCACATGTACATAAATGTATGCACACATGTATGTAAGTACATCCCCATGCCTCAGTGCACACATGTTACTTCTTGTTTGTGTGCTTGGTCATGCACAGTAGATATTTCTGCAGCAGAGAAGCTGCAGAAAACAAAAGTGCAGGTATCTAAATTAACTTGGTGTGAATATTCAAGCAGAACCTGCAGAAATGAGCCTCTGTGCATGTTGTATGTAGACATATGCATTCCCTGGAGCACAGAATGATGGGCATTAGATTCAGCACATTTCACACCTCTGTCTTCTTTGTTCAGGCCACACTGGAGAAAGGATTAATTTATGGCAACTCTGGACAACAGATTGCAATACATTCATGTTCATTCCTCCTTCTCAACAAATAAAATAAAATAAAATAAAATAAAATAAAATAAAATAAAATAAAATAAAATAAAATAAAATAAAATAAAATAAAATAAAATAATAAAATAATAAAATAAAATAAAATAAAATAAAATAAAATAAAATAAAATAAAATAAAATAAAATAAAATAAAATAAAATAAAATAAACAATGTCCCCAACCCAGCAAACAACAACCTCCAAAGTAAAATATGCCAGCATTCCTCACAAAGCAGTTAAATAGCTGTTTATTACCAGACCCTGAGTGCAGCATTAGAACAAGAACATTGAGTGATACTGATCCTGAATCGGTCAGAGAGCCACTTTGTCATCCCACAGAACTGCAGAGACCCACAAAGTACAGACACAAAGGACACGGTGGAGACGTGTGAGGAATTCGTAGTAATAGATCATTTCACCCCAGTGCCTCAGCTTCCTGAGCCTAGCCTGCTTGATGAAAGTTGTTTTTTTTTTTCCACTTCTCATTGTAAATTTCAGCTTTATCAGGCTGAGTGTGACTGCTGAAAGCGTGCATGTGTGTGATATGTGAGCCTGAATAAGTATTTGCTTGTGAGTGCATAATTTTTATTTGCTGTCTATGTTTTCGAACGGGTCTGCTCAGTGTGTGTGGATTGGGGCAAGAGAGAGAGGATGCATGTGGCAATGGTTCAAGTTAACATCCACTGCCTTGCAGAGAAGTCATTACCCTCATCTTCCATGTGTAACACAGATATAGGCCGTCAGTGAGGATGTACCTGCTGTGTGCATTAGCTCTACTCTGTGGCACATCTACAGGTGCATGTCTGTCTACAATCTGTTTTATTAGTGTCTGCGTGAGCAGCGGAGCCTTCTGGGTCTCTGTCTCCCTCTGTGGATGCTAGATGTCTTCCTGTTTTTGTGTGTATATATAAGTGATGGAAGCTGTCTTTTGGATGGAAGATGTAGAAACTACATCTACTTAATGTAGTTTATTTTGTATTTCTGGGAAAGCCACACTTCTGGCTGTTTTCTGTGGCTTTATTTTGAAAGAGGCTATGAAAAGACACTGCACAAAACTTTGAGAAGCACAGGGAGTTTTTGTATGGTTAGGCTTATTTTATTTTATTTTTATTATATTATATTATTTATATTATTTTATTATTTTTATTTTTTTCTTCAACTTGTGCACTTGCAAGGAAGACTCTTGGGGAAGAGAACAGGGCATAAAGGGAAAAAAAAAAAAAAAAAAAAAAAGTGTTCAGAAGAGATGAAAGGGAGAGAGGAAAGAAAGAAAAATGTCAAAGGTGTGAGAAGAGCTTGCCACGATAAGGCATGGGTGCTGAGGCAGTGTTTGTGAACAGTACTGGACTTCTGTTAGGGACAGAAGAGGACTAAAAGGACTTAGAAGACAGCAATATGTTTGGTGGGAATCATTGCTTAAGAATAAATTCGGTAGCCAGTTGTTCATTATTCACCATGTATTGGGAGCTACCTAGACTGCCTCCAAGAAAAATAAAAAGTCAACATGACAAGTCAGCCCATGGTTAGCTCCAGGATGCTTCAGGACGTCTGGTTTTGATACTCAAGTGACCTTGTTTGCAACTACCTTAGGTAATTGTCTGCAGCATGTTTCAGATGTTCTTCTAATAGGCCTCTGAGGAGAGTCCTCTAAAAAAGCTATAGGGCCTTCTGGGGTTAGGTAGAGCACTACAGGTGGTCTGAACCCAGGTTTCTCCACAGCTTTTTTAGAAACGGAGAGGGGCCCTGGAGACAAGTGGATAGATGAGACCAGTTACAAGGAGAATAAACTAAATTTTTGGAAAGAATAATTTTTGCTCCAGGCTGGAGGTGGCTGTAACCTTCCTCCCCTGTCTTGCAGCTCCCCTGGTGGACCCGACTCCCAGTCACAGTGGTTCAGCTATGCTGATGCTCCTCTCTGTCGTTTTTGTGGGACTAGCTGTGTTTGTAATCTACAAATTCAAAAGGTATGACCTTCCCTGGGCCATTTCCTTCTCCCCACTGCCACCTTTCACTGAGGCATCTGGGTTTTGTTTGCTGGGTTTTCTTTTCACAGTGTTTTTATTCTTGGTTTTCAAAAACTGATGGCACATCATCTGCCAGAGTACCCCACAATGATGGTTTCTGTTAATGTTTTAGGAAGATTCCCGGCCTTAATATATATGCACAGATGCAGAATGAAAAAGATCAAGAGATGATCAGTCCAGTCAGTCAGAGGGAAAGCATACCTAATGTCCCTCAAAGTGAGCTGATGAGCCCTGAGCAACTAGTAGATGAGAAGTTGGATGTCCAGCCCATAGGTAAATAACTTGCAGCATCCTGCAGCTGGTCAGACTCTGACTTATAATTGGCTAACCCTTTTCTCAGCCTTCCCCCTTCCCATCTTCCTGCACACTCCTCCTGCCATCCTCTTCTGCTGCAGTGTTAGTTTTGCTAGAGGAAACCTTGCTAACTCTCCCCTCCCCCTCACTGCCCTGTGGTGAAAGGGAGAAAAACAACTTTAGGCTTTTCCCTTCTCCTAGTTGCTCTATGTAGATCCTCTTCCCTTCTCAAAAATCCTGCATTATAAGGCAATTTGATTTATTTTGCTGGGGCTGATGTAGTTGCGGGGCTACACCCCACACCTGAGTCCTGTCCAGAACTTCAGCCTCCCTCACCTGGAACATGCTGGTGAGCAGGTGATTTGGTAAGTCAAATCTTAAAGTTAACTATTTGTTGATGTTTTCACTGCTGTGGCCTTCATGCTGTGCCAGACCTCATTGCCAGTAGCAATGCTAGCCTGACTGCTTCTCAGAGAAACAGAGTAAAACCTGGGATGTCAGCATTGGACAGCTGGGTTTGCCCTCAGGCTGATTCTCCCACAGGACTCTGTGGTTGAAAACTTAGCAAAGCAGGCTTTTGTAGGACCTAAAGTGAGCAAAGTTGAGGCGAGCATACTGGGACCAGTCACACATTTGCTCATGCTTATATGATGTTACCCTGGCTACAGTAAAAGTGTTGGGATGGAGAAGAGAGGTTTCAGCCTAGGGACGTGTTCGTTTAAAGCCAACACTACTTGGGCATTACTCAGGAATTGCACAGACATTGTTCGGCTATATTTGTGAGGTGACAGCTCTTCAGGCCGAGACCACAGGAACTTGCAGGAACTTGTCCTGCATGTAAGGACATGGACAGTTTTTAGAGGAATTAAAATGTATAGCTGTTTTGACTCAGACAGAAGTGAGGCATAGTCATAACTGAGATCCCTTATTTGCACAATTTCATTAACCAAATGTTAGTTCTCACCTGAGGATGTCCCTAAATTGTACAGGAGTTTGCTAAAGCATATTTGTTGTAGGTACCATGGAGAGGAAGCAAGGGGAAGGGTAATTAAAAGAGGGAATTGTGCTAAGATTGTGGCCTGTGAAACATCCTAGAAGGAAAAAGAGGAAAGTCTCTTGATGTCAAACTAATGTCTAAATTGGAAGCTCCACTGCAATCAATAGTAATCTCTTGTCACCCATTAACCTTGGTTAGACTTAACCTTAGAAGATCTGGTAGCTATTAAAAGCTTTTAGCAGCTATTCATCAGCAGACTTGGACATCCCTGCTTAGCAGTACACAGGATGGAGTGAGGGGACCAACCTTCCCATGTGGTGTTCCCCATACAGAGCAACCCCAGGCCACAGTCCAGAACCCAAGGAAAGGAAATGCAACCAAGGTAGTCTGGACAGAGGACTTCCAAAAGGCTTGTGGATCACCAAGAGGTTTCAAGCCAAGACCCGGAGCGGTGGGTCCTAAATTTTAACAATTCTTTTCTGTTTCTTTTTTTCCCTTTTCCTTTTTACCCCAGAAGTCTCCAAGGCAAAACTGATGTAAGTTGCTAAGAGAGAAACACCCAATTTCAGGCCAAGACTCTGTTAACAGAGTTAGATGGGCTTTGATCTTCCTCTTTCTAAAGGAATGTAATGACCATGGTTGATGCCACTCCAGGGGCAGGCAAACATATTTTCACAGGTCACTCAGTCTGAAGTGGCAACAGTCAGCCACCTACTAGATCTACTGAACATAGCTCAAAAGTGCTCTTGCTGGTGTTGGGAACTAATTGTTTGAAGCCTTTAGGAACAGAGCAGTCAAAAAACAATTGTAGGGGTAGGTTTCCATTTGGTGCAACTATAGCATTTCTGGCTTTCTACAATATCCAGCATTTTGTAGATTTCTCAGCTGTACCCTGTGCTGCTTGACACTGTATTGAACCAGAAATTGGCCTTTTATACATCCTTGATTTTCACCTGTAAATGCACCAGTGAGCACAAAAGGTGAATGTGTGGGATAGATAAACTCAATTCTCTATCAAAAGGAATCAGTACAACAAACTTCCTAAGAGTGTTTTCCATCCTGGCAGCAAGATGAATGAGGAAACTAAAGCAGAGCTCATTGACAAAATGGAAAGGTCTGGACCTAGGTGTGAACAGAATAGAAAGTGCAAAGGCTCTTTGCTGTCCTATGTAACCACCTCATCTGTTTCTGGAAATCAGCAATTTATTTTTTAATGAGTTTACTTTCTTTTGGGAAAACAAAGCAAGTCTGTAATTGGGTGTTTCTCTTTTGTATGCTTGTTCAGAAGCCAGTTTTGTTTTTATTTTGGTTTTTTTTTTTTTTTTTTCAACCCCATTGACTAACATCCAGGGACTAACATCTCTTCCTTGGATAAATCTAAATGAATGTCCCTGGATCATTTAATTTTCTTTCCAAGCCCTGGCAGCAAAAAACACAGTTCCTATCTTCTGGATATGGAAGTTTAGGCTCTTCTTTTGCAAAGGCAAAACTTAAGGTTATTTATAGAATCTCCAGCACTTTATAATTGCAAATGAGTTACACATTTCCTCTGAGGACCTCAACCCCTCCTTCCCTCCACCCTTCTGCTCTGGCCTCTCCCTCTTCTGTTCAACATGGGTGAATCATCTTCATTCATTAGTAAAAGAACAGGACATCACCTTCAGTGTTTTGAATGACAAGAAAACATTTCTGGGAAGAAGGTGTCAGTCTGGAACAGCTGAATCCCAAAGGCCAGCAAAGTGATACCTTTAAACGTCTTTGTCTAAACACGCTTTTTGTTTACTGACCCTTATTTTGTTCTTTGTTTGCTACAGGAAGTATTTCCACAGCTGCTGAGCCTCAGAGCACAAAAGAAATCCCTACCTATGTAAATGGTTGAATTGAGGACACCGGTATATATATATCTATATTGAAAAAAAGAGGAGAGCTCATTGCATTTGGACTTTTTAATTCTTCAGATGACAAAGGGTTTTTAGCTTTAAGCCTGTGCATGTGGACATTATACTGACACCATAGCAGAACTGCATTGTACAGGTGTAAAATTTTAGTGGGGGGTGGGGGGAGAGGAACTGATATCACTATTTACCCCTGCAGCCCTTCCCTTCACCCCTTCACTCTCTCTTTTTTTCTGATCTGTCTCTAATTTGTAGAAAATTCATAATGATATAGGCCAAGAATATGCATGGGGGTCTCTTCTTTAGGGAGATGGGTGAGCTGGGATGTGGGGGAGAAGGGCTGGGGAGGTGGGAGGGAGCATTTAGGGTTCTTGGCTTTAGATTTAACCTGCTCTTTTAGCACTTTGGGCTGCTGGAAGGCTAGCTGCCCCAGTAGACTTTCATAGGTCACACACAAAAAATCACACTGGAGTTAAAGACACTGAAAATCTTGGGTCAGTCTGGTTTATGTCTTCATATGGACTCTGCCCTTCATTCCTCTAGCTGCAGCTGCTGCTCACACCCCATAGCTGTGTGGAGGCTGGGTGTGAGCATGGACGATCCCACCTGCAAAGCCAGGCTCTTTACTAAATGGCTTTTTAGCCTATTCACACCAAGGCACCCCTTTGATAGTACTGCTCAGAAGTAGCCTTCTGCCCCCTAACCTTGGACTGAACAGAATAACAGACATTAGAGACAAGGAGATCTGTCCAAACTGTGCTTTTAGGAGCTTATTGCCACTGTACTTTTAGGAGGTTATTGCCATCATGAACTTACACCATACTTTGCACCAGCCTTACACCTCGAATTTGGGCTAAGAGAAAGCCTAATAACACCCTCAGCTGCTTTTAGTGTTGACCTATGGAGTTGTCTGGGGAAGTCCCAGGAGATCTCTGCCTTTTGGAAGTCACCCCAAAGCCTGACATTATTTTTGAAAGACACCTTGTCATTATAACAGGGAGCAGGGAACAGCCTGTGTGCAGTTTCTCATGGCCTTCTTGGCAAACCCTCTTGGTTGCAGATCTGCAGACTACTGCCATTCTGGGTGGAGGGGATGAGAGTAAAGTAGGATCTGGCTTGAGATTGTTCCCATGTATTTTGAGCCCCAGCACCACAGGACTGCTCTTGTACAAGATTTTGAGTTCTTACCAATACCATAAGGTTGCATCTTACACTGCAGCTAGAAATGTAACAGCAGGACATGTGCATATAGACTATGCAAAGGAACAGGGGGAAAGCAGGCTTAGCACACCTCAATCAGGTCTTTCCAGGACACTGTGTATCTGGCTGAAGCCTAAACCGTGTCCATCACACCTATTGATTTCCAATGCAACTCAGGTAAACTTAGCACCAGGATTTTGTTTTGAAGTGCAAAGGGAGAAAGACAGTAACCAATATACATTTACTTAAATATGTTAGGTGAAAGCAAATACCAGCTGTTTCACAATCAATGCAGCACACTTAGGGGGCACCCTGATTCCTGAAGTGAGTGAGTTTTGTTCAATAAATGCTGCACATGGCAACCTGCATCAAAAACAGAACAAAGCAGCATTACTGGCATAGTCTGGAGTCCTGGGGCTGGAAGAGGATGGTTCTGAAAATTTCTCTGTCACATATTGGGCATAAGACCCAACCAAATTGTTTGATGGCAAAGGAAAAAATAAAAAGGTGATACCAAATATGAGAGCATTAGATCTATAGTAGTCAAAGGATAATCACAGTATGGATCCTCTGCCTTTTTCTGTAGTTTCTCTGCAGACAGGTAGAAACACAACAGTTTGTATGGCTTTGCTATTGTTTGCAACTACAGCTTTAAGAATGATGGAAAACTTTTGGCAGAAACTGTATAATACTCCCCACTGAGATCCAACATTAGCCAACTTATTTTTATAGTAAGTCAATCAAAAAGTTTTCTTATAGTGTTGGAACTATTTCTAATTTTAAAATTACTTTTTTTGATGTACTTTTTCATCTTCTTTTTCCCTTTCGTTAAATACAATGTAGCCTACTGTATAATTGCTATTGTTTATTGCTTTTACAGTCATATTTATTAAACAGATTATGTCTCTAAATGAAGGCCTGTGTTTTTGTTGTTCATTTTAATACTCTGTCCTGGACTGGGATAACTGATGACTTTAAAACAGGAGGAAGAGAATATCTTTAAAAATAAAGGGTTGTTCAATAATATGGGAAGCACAGGAGTGAGAGATGGTGATAACAGAGTGCTTCTGAAATGTTGCTGTTCTTAGAAGCAAGGTACCAAGATGAAGTTAACTTTCTTAGTCCTTGGGCAAAGTGCTTCATAAGTGAAGGTAGGTACTGTTATCTCCATTTTACAGGTGGGGAAACTGAGGGATGCAGATCTGAAATGCTCTTTTTCTGGTTTCCAAACTGGCAATGGCAGAGCTCTGAGCAGCTCCCTTGAGTTCCAGCTCCATTCTCTGCCCAGTTATCCAATCCTATGCACGCTCACTGCCAAAGGTCCCTTTAAAATATCCTTTTGCCAACATTGATGAAGGAACGTTTTAGGTTTTGCAATTACTAATTAATCAGGTTTTATACATGAAAGCAATGAAGCATAGAAAGTTTCAGTCAGCTTGCCAGGTAACAGTAGATACATGCTGTTGAAAAAAGGAAAGAAAATGTAGCTGCTCTGCTTTTCAAGTTAGAATGCAAGCACCAGACCATTCTGCTTCTTATAGCTATCTCCTGGTTCATTTCTCTACCCCGTTTTGTACCTGTGCCATATGAATTTACATACGCACATAGTCAAAGATCTGTGCTTCAGAATCCCCAACAACCAAAGCTGTGATATTACATGTTAAGTACAGAAATGTTGAGTTTGGTTATTGTAGGAGTGTGGAGTTTTCACAGCTTGGGAAAATCCTAGTATAATTATTCTTAGTAGCCTAAAATGTTAAAGCAGACACTGTAGCCTTTCTTCACCTTTCATTCAGGCTTGATGAACAGCCGGCACAGTGATGGCCATTGAGCAGGTGACTGAGAAGTATGTGTAGATGTAATCTGCTTTTATAGTTTAAGTACCCACCTGAATTAGCAGGCATCTGCTCTGGCCATAAACACTAAGTCTGGTGTTGGCAAGCATCTCTAAATCATTTTCAGATGATTCTCTTCAGTCTGTGTGTGTCCTGAGGCAAAGACTGATTGTTATTTGTGGCTGTTGTTTTCTGGTTTGTGTGACAACACAGCAATGTTCTGATAATGACTGAACACAGGTAGTAAACAAAGACTATATCAAATACTTAAAATATCCAATGTGGATATTGGATATTAATTGTCTCTTGGGATATGATTGTACCTTAAAAAGTTTATTATCCTTTTCCAGAAAACAAAAACAAAAACATCTAGTTAAAATATGGTTCAAAACTCAAAATATTTTCCTAGTCTGATGTAGATTCTCTACCATCATCTTAGCTGCCCGACCACAGACATATGGATGGGACAGATGTACTGGATTCAGAGCAATTCATACTTCTCCATCTAACATGACATCTAGGCTAAAATGGTGGATTGCCTTTCCTGGAAATCAGTAGGTGTTAGTCACCAAATATTTTTGAGGATCTGGTCCTCAAACAATTGCTTTCTGTTAATATACGACTATGTTAAATTGTTTTAACTTTTACTGGAAAGCAAGACTATTAAATTACTTGCTTACGCAAATAAAGCAGGAATTTCCAGTGACTCTAAATGAACACATTTATGGTCCTGTCAGCTTCTGCTCAAATTTTCTGACAATTGCATTTAGTCTGGTACCTAGAGCTGATAACAAAGGATTAGTATTTTATCTGTGTGCTGTCATCTCTCATCGAATGCATGGAAAATTTCCTTGCATATCCCTTGCACATTTCCATTTCCTAGCACATTATATCTCTAGGTATGTTCAGTGTTTTGAACACTACCCCTGGGTGCAGAGCTACCGTGTTCATGGCGTTAAAAAATAAAACTTTATTTTGCTTCAGTTAATGAAATTCAGTCCTTGCATTCCTCCATGAAACAGAATAGTAAAGTGTGTGAATAAATAATGCTTGAGCTAGAACAGATCCATTTAGATTAGAGTGTTGGTATGATCCTGGCCATAATACCCAAAAGAAAACACTGAAGTCAAATTGTTTTCTGATTGATAAGATCAAAGTGCTATCATGTACCAAGTCATCAACCTAAGAAATATGTTTCATCTGCAGTTTTAACTTTAGCTTTTTCTTTTCCCTGATTTCCTACTGGGGAATATGGTTATGTATTTCCATTCACTGCTGAGAGCTGGACCTAGAGGAAATCTTTGTTACTATGCATTTCTCAATGTGAGAATTTCAAGATATCTTCCTTGTTATTTGCACTGTGGTGCAGCCTACAGGCACCCCAGTGCTAGATGCTGTATGCACACAGGCAGTAGAGGTGATGCAGTAATTGAATAAAGCGAAGAAATCATGCAAAAGAGTTTTCTCACTACTTCTATATTGCATCTTGAGTCTTACATTGTAATCCTGAGTTGTTTTGATAAGTGGATCTTAACCAGAATTTCTCTACATTAAAAATCTCAGCACTCTGTATGAGATCTCCGAATGAGATGGGACAGCCCAACATCTAAATAGCCCGACTCAACGTAGGAATAATACTTCAAGTCCTAGGAGCTGCAGAGACACGGTCCAGATAGTCTGCCAGGGCAATAGCTCCCTGCTTTTCTGTCTGTCAAAAGGCTTGCTTGCTGCTGGGGTAAGTTAGAGTGATTTGAAGGCTGTGCTAATTTATGATCTGTTTTCTTTAGGAATGTTATGAGCTTTTGTTAGCAGAGAGAGCAGCGTGACTAAAATACATCTAAGTCAAACATCTAACTATGATTTAAGTGCATAGAGAGTAAGTCATTGCTATGGTCTATATAATGGCCTTCCACCAAGCTGTAATAGCACAGCCATATGTATCAGAGAAGGAGCAAGACAGTTGTTGGTTTTCCCTAGCTTCTCCGAGGCTGTAGCAAAACCAGCCATTGAGGGCATAAATACTGCAAAGAGGAGCCAGGGTATCTCTTACATTGTGCTTCATCCCTATGAAGAAAGGCTGAGAGACCTGGGTCTGCTCAGCCTGGAGAAAAGACCGAAGGTATCTCATCAATGTGTATAAATACCTGAGGTGTGGGAGACAGGGGTTTGGCCAACCTCTTTTCAGTGGTTTGTGGGGACAGGACAAAAGGTAATGGCCACAAGATAGAGCACAGGAAGTTCCGCACTGACATGCCAAAGAACGTCTTCACAGTGAGAGTGACAGAGCACTGGAACAGGCTGCCAAGGGAGGTTGTGGAATCCCCTTCTCTGGAGATATTCAAGGCCCACCTGGATGCCTACCTGGTCAGTCTGCTCTAAGGAACCTGCTTTGGCAGGGAAGTTGGACCTGATGATCTTTCGAGGTCCCTTCCAACCCCTTCAATTCTGTGATTCTGTGATTCATGTTTGAATTAATTTTATAGAAGCAATCCAACCAGAATCATTAGTCCAACGTGCAAGGTTCTGTACCCACCCAGCTGCAGAGAGAGGAAGCTACAATCCCAAAGTTTTGTCAGTTTTATAATCTTTAACAGAGAAGCCCTGAGAGACATAGGTGGAAGAGAAGAAATGTAGTGCAAATCTGGTGAGAAGAGTGTCACATTTGCCTGCCTTTGGTACAGCATAGATCCCAGAGAAAAGCCTCACTTTTGGTAACAAAACCAATTTCCAGACTTCCTATATGACGCTGTTTGTGGTGGTGGTTCTACAACTGCAGCTACCCTGGCAAATAATTGCTCCCCAACCAGATTGTGTGGGTCACTCGTTCCATGCACCATGTCATTCCTTATCATGCCCCCCAGAGGCAGCTGGAGGGTAGAGCTCTGAAACGCAAATTGGACTGACAGCTGTCTCGGCTCTTGCTGCAAAAGATGAATAATACATACAGCACATTTAAATGTAGTGTAACAAAGTGCTTCGAGGGAGAAACCCTTCGGTTGTGAACCCTTCCTGCATTGGAGGAACATCCTTATTCTGCCACTGGAGAGAAACACTGAACTGAGGGGCTGAACTCATATAGCCATACCAGTACGGCCTAGGTTGCAGCATTTTTATGTCTCTGCAGGTGTGGTGCACACAGGACTGCAGGTCCCCTCTCAGGCACAGGTATCCTCAGAGTCCTGCTCTTGGCATTTAGGCTGAAGAGAGACAAACCCCTGAGCCACTGATTTCTAGAAGAAAACTTGGAGGAGCCATTCATGGGGTAGGTTTCCTACTCCTGCTGTGTTGACTTGTATAGATAGAAGTGTTTTCCACTGCAGATGAACTTCCTGGAGAATCATTTGGTTAATTATTTACATTCCATTAGTGACTGGAGTCCCTGACACTCTTAACTGTCACTGGATGAAAGACAACTTGTATCCAAAATTATCTGCAGTTTAGGGACGAAATTTTCAAAGCTACGGAAAGCAGTTACTTTCTATTTGATGCTTTGACTTTGAAAAACATGTCCCTAATGGAAAAGAGAGAAGGCCTTCCTGTGTTCAGAGATTTGTTTCTTGAAGTCCCGAAACACGTCAGTCTAGCTATTAATATCCATTGCCCATTTAGTTAAGCCCAAAGCAAAGTCAGAACCAGCGTGCCCACCTAACCTTGGATCTGGCCACAAAGGAAAGCTCCACAGTTAGGCTGCCAACAGCACCACATCAGAAAGACTGACGTGATCATGCACATCGACTCATTTTTCATTGCTGGATTTTTTTTTCTTCTCATATCATCATGCCACCTTGACCTGAAAAGGAGATACTGGGGAGAGCGTGGTCAGCTGTTCATAGACAAGCAACTGTATTGCATTACCTGCTGCTGTGGGGCTTTCTCTCATTTCATGAGGGTACCCAAAGACAGACATCAGCTGACCTCCATGTTTTCCTTTAAAAGAGAAACTATTTCTTTACTTTTTTTTTTTTGTTTGTTTGTTTTTGTTGTTGTTTAAAGTTGTCTCATCCTTTTAATATATAACAAAAGCCTTCATTTTTTACAGGAAGATTTCAGGATAAGCTCTTTTCTTCTAAGGAACATTCAGGGTTATTGAAGGTACCTTCAATGGGGATAAACACTTGAGACCTTTTGCTGAAACTCCTCAAATACTCCGTGGATGTTACAGCTTTAAAGAGAATTAAATTATGATCCCTTCACATAGTTTTGTTTTCCTGTTAATATAAATATTTTTGTTAACTAAAATAAATTATTATTTTCCCTGTAATTGTTATAATTTTATCCCCAAATTGCAAGGAATGTTCTGATTTCAGGGAGAGGAAATTTACTTTCAGTTCTTAGTTTTACTTGAACTTTTCCTTCATCTATATAACACTTCCCCTAATTATCCTTTTTAATTGAGATGATAATACCAAAGACAGCAAACATTATTTTGTTGACTTGTTTGAACAAGATTCTAAAAACAGATTATTGCATTAGCGTACTTTTGAAATTCTGATTTCCATATCATCTGTAGCAAGATACTAAGGTGTATTTTTTATCAAAACTTCTCACACACAAAAGAAAAAGAAAAAAAAAAAAAAGAGACTCAAGAAACAAACAAAGAATAAGGACAAATCAGATGACAAGTATGGATGACAATAAGATAACAACTCTGGAACTGGATTCTATTTTCAGATCTTTTTTTTTTTTTTCTTTTTTTTTTTTTTTTTCTTTTCCCCCCCTTAGTATTCATGAAAAATCATGCACAAATTAAATGATCAAAAGCTAGGACTTGAGCACCTAGGGAAAGATTATAAATAAATAAATAAATAAATAACTCTTTTGTCTCTATTTTTGTTTTCACTAGATGATGTCTGAAAGAGCATTAACATCACATCTACAAAGAGTCTTCACCAGCTATCTACAGACACCTGCTGGTGGGATTAACTGGATGCTAGCTAGCCTTTGATTTTGGCATCTTTGAATATTTGAGTGCTCTTCCAATGGACAGAAAAGTGTACAACTAAAAGAAAACTTTTGGAAGCATACAGAGGACCCTTTGTGTGAATTCTAATCATATTTTCAAATAACTTAAAAGGCTTTCTTTTTCTTGAAGGCCAGATGAATTTAAAAGATTTGTTACAAGCCTGGGCTTGAGGGACCATCAGAATTGTCAAGGCCTATTGTCATACAGAATTTGGCAGCAAGTCTGCAATATGAAAGCATTTACCTTGCAATCATTATCACTCACTGATTAACTTATTAACAACCTTATCATGAGTGCTTAAACCCAGGCTGGAAAAAATATAGGAATAAACTCTACTGCCCAGCTATTGCTTGGTCTGCATATATATGCCTCTGCAGAAAGAAAGGAAGGGGACTTCAGGGAAAGAGACTGTCCCAGGGCTTACCTTTCCCTCCTGTAATTCACAGCAATCCCTTTCCTCATTATTTCACCAGGTCTTGCTCTGATGCGATTGCCGGAGATGGCAGGGAGCCTGATACAGTGGTTGATGTGGTCCCTTCCCAACCTATACTCCTAGGATATTTCCCCAGCCTTCTTTGGAATGGGCATCCTAGCTGAAAAATTCCCAGTGGAGAGTGGGGTGAAAGAGAGGGAATGGTCACATGTGATGAGGACAGATCATTTTGTAACAGAATTGCATTTCCTATCTGAATCTTTCCAGCATTTCTCCAGGCTTTCTCTGCTGTGTTGATAGTTTTTGGAAGGACCAGTGCCATTTTAGATAACCACTGACATGAAACAAATTCTCAGCTAAGGTAAGGTAGCGAAGGTAGTGAACCATGGAGAACAACACTGGATCTAACCAAGAAAGTGTAGGAATGCAGCTGAAATGGTTGGTGGGAGAGCTTCTGTAGCCAGGAAGACTTAGAGGTGCAATCCCTGATAGAAGTACTGGCTGGAGCTCAATGTGCCATGTCCATCCACCACAAACCACATCAGATAACACATTATGTCATTAATTTCTCACACTGCTGCAGTGTCCACAACAAAGTTGTTCCCAAAGGCTTCTACATGGAAAACTCCTCCCTTGTCTTTCAAACTCATCCCATGAGTTATCACATTAATTGCTGAGGTACAGTAACTGTACCTCAGTTAATTGCTGAGGTACAGTAACTGTACAAACAGTTGCTGCTGAGACAGCAACTCTGAGGACTGTAAGGAAAAACCCTCTCCATATATGTTGAAAATACTTTGTTGTTGAAGTATTCAATGAGCACGGATCACTTCACTAAAAATGGGTCACTGAGTGCTGTGTTTTTAGCACCAGACACCTTATTTTTAAAAAAATGAAGTATAATTTGAGAAAACAAATTAAACCTGCAAATAGACCGCCAAATAATTTTCTTAAAAATATTACTATTTTATTGATAAATCAGAAACTGTATTTTGTTTTATTTGGTTTTAAGAAAATTTTCCCCCTTCTGCTTTTTCTAAAACAACAACTCAAAGCCTTTTAGAAAACACAGGAAAAAAAATAAATAAAAACCCAATTCCTTTATCAGAAAATTTTGTTGATAAAATTTGCCAGATAGTCTCCCCTTATGAAACTTGCTCAGTACTAAAACACCAGCTACACATTGTGTAGATTTTTGAAATAAACAATGTAATGTCAACACTATTGATAATATGCATAACTAATATTAAGAATATGAAGGTTCCTCCAATGAGAAAAACAAAACAAAAATAAACAAATAAAAAACACCATCCAAAACAATAAACCTCTGTGAACACTAAGGACAATTGTTAACAATTATTTCTTATTGTTGCTTTTTGATTAAAGTTCTTATTAGTTGCAAATGTGGTCATGATTATTATATTAACCTGCAGACATATCAATTACCAGGTTACAAACCTACAGGTTACTACTGGAATGAAACTGGTAAAGAAACTCATTCATAATTAAATTCACTAGCATATTTCCTTAGCCTGAAGATTAATAAGTAGATCTTATTTTTAAAATCCCTTTCAGCCAAATAAGCACTTAAATAATTTCAAATTAAATACCTTAGTCAGGATTTAAAATTACTCAGCCTTCTCAGGGAATTGCATTTAAACATTATTTTAATATCATCAGGGAAATGCTTTTTACCCTCACAGCTGTAGAGAGAAAAAATGGAAAATAAATAAATAAATAAATAAAACATCCTCTTAAATAGGATTTTAATTTATTTTTCTAAAAGTGAATTCAGTACTTGGCTACCTCAGAAACCAACATCCTTCATTTACCTGCAGACTGTAAGCACTAAACCTTGTTCACATCATTAGGTCAATGTACCTAGGTCATAATTGACAATGTGTATATTTTTACTATTCACAAATGCTCCATCTCTGCTGAGAGGCCAAACAGGCATTATCTCTTTTAATGAACAATAAATAATTCAAATAATTATTTTTAGGAGAGTAGGAACAACACTGTATACTGATTTGAGAGAATTTCTGCCATTTTTTTTTTCTCATTTTGTTTTCCTTTCAGTTTTTAGTTTATTTATAAATATTTTATTTTCACCATAATGAAATCTCTGTTTCTCTTCACTGAGCTTTTTTATTCACCAGAGCAGGACAACAGCAAAAAAAACGTTTCTATCTCTGTTGCTGAGATGTTCATAGCAGCCAGCAGTGTTTGTAACAGAGAGCTCAGGAGACCTCACAAGAGTCCAGCCATGCTGCCCCTTTTGCTTTGAAGTGTAGCAAAGACAGTTTATCTCTCAGTCTAAGATCTTTCCCCAGAATAACATACCATAGCAGGAATCTTCTGAAACTCAGTACTGCACGTGCTGGGGATGGGAAACTTCTCTGGTTGAGGATGTGCAGATCTGCTGATGCAATGTTCTGTTGTGGAACAAGTTGCAGCCATATCTATAGGGATATACCGACATGGGCAGGCCTGGGAGCCAAAGGAAAATTAAAAATACCCTCCTATAGTTTAATTTTATTACTCATTATTATTTACTCCTGTATGCATGCTCTGTTTTCCCTACCTCTCCCATCTTCTACTGTGGTTATACAACAAAATATCAGCTAGAAAGGATGGTCCAATTTTGTTTCAAGAAAGCTCTTTTTGTAAAGATACTCCTGTGACAGCCAGACTTTCATAGGCAACCCAAGCTCATCCTCATTTCAGAAATCTGTCCACCACGGCAGCTAGGGCATGAGCTTTTGGAGGTAGCTCATTTCTCAGCCTTCTTCTGCTTCCAGCCAGCAAAGCCACAGTGAAGATGGAATTATTAAGACTTGAACTCTAACAAAACACAAACCAGAAATTTTCAGTCCAGTTCCTGCTTTGAGCTTAGTGGTGTCTGACTGAGATGGAAAATTTCCTTTAGAAAGACATCTATGCTTAGTTAAAGCATTCATATATCTTTTGGCATGATGATTCACTTTCAGAAGAATGTGAATTATTCTAGAAAATAAAAAGTGTTCTACAGAGTTCTATGGAGCTTTCTCATGAGAGAAATATCATTCAATAACCAGATTAATGAACACGAACACAGCTCTCCCCTTTTTTCTACAGCTGCAGCTATGTAGGAAAGATGAGTCTCTGGAGGAGGTCTGGAAGCCACCAAGACTTATCTGAGTTTGAACACAAAAGTTAATGGAATAACATTTTTTAGCATTTAGTATAATGACAGGTGGAAAAAAGATCAGTGGAAGAGCAATTTGGAAGTTACACTTTAGGTATTCATATCCAGGAGGAACCTGTCAATGTGAATTTACCTGCTTCTGGGGTTGGGCTTTTAAAAAATGTCCTGGATTTGTCAAAAATAAAAATTAAAAAAATTAAGATATAGGCTGGAAAGACATTTTTATAGGCTTATGAGGGCCATTTGCCTGCTCTTTGAGCAACGCCATGTAATCCCTTGCTAGCAGGGTATTGGGAAGGAAAAGGCTACAATAATAACTGCAAATTCTGCATCCTCAGGCAGACTGCCTACTGATAAGTCGTTCCACAAATTACCCAAAGAAATCCTCCCTTCTGGGAAGCACTGGTGGTCTAAGCAGTTTGAGAAAAACACTGCTTAAGTAACAGGATCTGAGCACTGGTGGTCCTACTTATACTTCTGTGGTGGCTTTTCAACACATTATTTTCATGCCTGCAAAGTATTGGCTGACCAGATTGGTTTAGTTCAGCTCTCAGCCTGAAGCTTATCAGTGTTTTCTAATATTTAAATGATGCTTTACTTCAACTTCTTTTTTTTTTTTTTTTTAAATCTCTCTTTCCTCCCTCCTGTCCCCCACTCTCCTCATCAGAATACATGAAATGTAGATGAAAAGCCACAATTGTTGCAGTGTGGAGATATAAAGCTTTGAGCCCCCTCTGCTATACAGTTCTTTTGTGTACATGTATGTGTTGGCTCTACATTTTTTGTCTATGTATTTTGTCTATGTGTTATATCTCTACGTCTTTTGTCTATGTGTTGACTCTTGTGCACGTATTGGCTCTACAGGGGTATATATCTCTATCTATACAATTATTTAGCTATCTTTGAACCACTCTGAGGGTAAAACACTGTTCACGGTATATACTATGCTCTTCTATATCAGATTTACTTTTGTTTTTTTAATCCTTTAATCAAGTCATCAGGAAGAAAATTCAGCGAACCTAAAAGAGAGAGAATGTAGAATGGCTTTTCTGTGAAATGAGAACTAACCTCACCCTGCCAAATTTCCAGCACACTAGGCCTCTGCCCTTGCTTTGGAGGAAGCTGAGATAGTGGCAGCGACATGTGCAGACAAACAAGAAACCTCCAGGGTGATAGTGCTTTAATCACTTCAGTGAGTAAGAAAATCAGGCTGTGGTAAGTTGTCATGTAAAAGCTCATGAATAAAAGCTAGTGAAGCAAAACTTGCTACACAAGAAGATGCTGTTTCTTTCTACAAGTCCTTTCAAACTTAATGCCAAGGGTTTTAGTGAAGTTTGTATATAATTATAGTATTTAGTCACAACAACAGAAAGACAGTTAAATGAGTCATTGGTCTTGGACTGCAGAATCATATACATCCCATTGGAGCAAGATCTTCAGCCATGACTGTAGGTATCCAGGGAGCCAGGGAAAGACCAAGAAATTTCTGGTCTTCCAGAGAAAGGAAGCATTTTGTGAGGCTTCAGTTCAACTAGGTCTTTTAAGTAGCATATAATAAGAAAATGCTTGTCACATTGATGGCAGTGCCTAATTGCTTCAGCTTCACCAGACAGACCATGGATAATCCTTCTCACTCAGCAAAGTGAGAGCATCTGCTAATTATAGCCTGGGTGTTCATGAAACCTTTGGCCTAACTCAGGAGTCCTTTAATTAGTCTGATCTCAGATCTGCATTTGTATTTTTGGTACAGGTAGTTGATCCTTCTGTCACTCTGTCTGACGTGATACACTATGGCACAGCCGTAGGGCCTAATCCTCATCCTAGTGGCTGCAGCAAACATGTAGTATTAAAAAACAAGTATGACATCAATAGGAACAGGACCCAGGGATGAAGCAAAAAAACTTGTGAAAACCCTGTCTCTGTGACAGTCATTGGGAGATTGCCAGGACTGTGCTCCTATTCATCATCCATATCATCATTCAGAGGGCATCTAATGACTGCTCAGACTGGATATTTTAGCTGTCCACACATTGCAATTGACCTAGAAAAGGTCAATTGATGTCCTACTGAAATCAGCAGGAACTGATTATACATGCAGCGATTGTGGTGATCAGTATGGTTGGGAGAAACCAATGTCATTCCACTGACAGCTTCAGTGGAAAACTGACAATTTTCACCAGAAATCATCTGAATGATTGTGAAGTTAACTGGAGTTTACTTTCAACTGCCATTATCTTCAGTGAGCTTCTAATCAGAGTACGTCTTGATAAAGCATGAAATTAGTGTTTATCTTCAGACATGGAAAAAAATTATATTGTAAATTCATCTTGTTTCACTTAAGCAGATGTGTTTCCCTACTACCACTGCCCTTCCCTTTATTTGTTCTCATGCCTTTCATTATCAGAATGCCAAAGTAATACACTTGTATTACTTTGTATTAATACAAAGTAATAACACTACCTTAATGGTTGCAACAGACAATTTCAGCAATAGCATGAGAAAAATATTAAATGGTCTCTTGTTTTATGTTTGCAAGTTTACATGTGAAGTGAAAGGGAAAATAATACAATGAAACGCTCTGATATTCCTTCTGTAGATGAATACTTTCAGAATACTTGGAGTGATGAATATAACCAAGAGATGGCAGCAGTTCATGCACTTTTCATTTACCTTATTTAGTTTGCAATATGATTTTCTTCATATAAGTTGAAAATACATTAAGTTGCATTTAGCTTATGATGCAAATTGCTTTCATTATTATTGAAGGAAAGGGAGGGGTGGAGACAGAGAGAAAAAGAGAAGCAGCTTGATGAAGGGATTTGGAGATTTGTTTTTAAGAATGTATCCAAGACTTTGGGAAGAAAAAAAAAAAACAAAAAAAAAAACAGTTTGCCATATAAAAAGAACTAAAAAGCAATTCTAATTGGAAATCTCTTATGAGTATACAAAATGTGCATCTACACTAAGGGGTGAAACACATACACAAAGAGGTTTAAGTTGCTGTGATCTGCTATGGCTCTAGGACCATAAATCCACTCCTGTTGTCAGAGGCAAAGAAGACTGCTACCAAATGGAGAACCTTACACCCACTTTACCAGCAGGATGACCTGGTGAGTATCTGCAACCTTGCTTCTCTGAGAAGGGAAGCTGCTTCAAGTATGGAAGGAGTATGCACAACAGAGAAATGAAAGGTTAATGTTTAGTCACAAATATGCATCCAAAAAGAGCCCCCACACCAAATCACTGATTTTGACTCTTGCAAACACAAAGGCATCACTTTCTTCAGGATCACGTCTTGCATGAATTAGGCACTTTCCAGTGGCTTCCATCTTTTTACCGATGAAAATGTGACATCTGTAAAAATCTACCAAATTTTTGGGTAAGCAATAGACGAAAAAGAGAAAGAGAAAGAGAAAGAGAAAGAGAAAGAGAAAGAGAAAGAGAAAGAGAAAGAGAAAGAGAAAGAGAAAGAAAAAGAAAAAGAAAAAGAAAAAGAAAAAGAAAAAGAAAAAGAAAAAGAAAAAGAAAAAGAAAAAGAAAAAGAAAAAGAAAAAGAAAAAGAAAAAGAAAAAGAAAAAGAAAAAGAAAAAGAAAAAGGAAAGCTGAAGTGTCCTCATTTTTGAGGGTGGATTACTTCAAAGAGAATGTGGAGTGGGTAAGGCATTGCTACAACAGTCAAAAGAAAATACTGCAATTATCAGGCTCATCTTATAAAGGACTGAGCAGAGGGACACTTCATCTCTAACTATTTCAGTGAGGAAAATTTTGCATTAAGAAACTGATTTATATACTTGGGAAAAGATGATTGTATCAATAGAAAACGTAGATCTTACCTCAGTAGCTCAAACAAATACAGATAATCATAGACTTGATTATCTGACAGGTAGGAGGATAGATAAACACACACACACAAATAAAAATAAAAACACATAAGTTACCACTATTAGACTAAATGCCTTTTCATTATGATCAGTCTAGTAGTCTACCGTCACTGTCTTTGACAGCAGCAACAAACTATGCTTTGCTCCCTTCACTGCATCACAGACAAAAGAACAGTCATGACAAAATCCAGAATACAGAAATTCCATCTAAAGTGGATTTAGGTACGGTTTAACTGCAGCTTGCAGTCCAGAGGACTGGTTGCTATGCATTGCCTGAGCAGCTCGGAGTTTACAGGCTGTTCCCCTGGGCAACCAGAAAAAAAGTCCTTTGTATGTGCATGTGTTTAACTACTGCATATGTGCAAGAGCACTTTCATTTGGCCCATAGATATTGCTAGTATGGTTCAGACTGAAGCAGAATCACTTAGTGCTGCCTAAATGCTGCCAAAGTTGCTGAGAAAGATCGATACAGGGATAGTAGTTTGAGAAAGTCTTGAAAAAGCTAATGCAAACATCAAACCAACTCCTTTGAGTACTGTCTACTCTTTGTGTAATATTTTGCTGATTAGTGCATGCATGAAGGATGTTTTTTTCTAGTTCCTCTCCTGCTTTATAATTTCCTTAGATAGGGATGAAAATGTCAAAATTCCCCATGTCTTCACTGTGTGTGTCATGTCCTGTCCTTCACAGTCATGTTTGCTCTTATTTGCTGCCACCATGAATTTTGCACTTCAGGGTTCAGAGTGGTCCTGTTTCAGAAAGAAAAGAGTAGTGCATATCCCATTTCCAGAATGCTCCAGGTCATAATTCAGTTTCAAGATTTTTCATCTTTTTAGGCCAAAGACCATATTGCTCATCTTCAGGCTAATCACCTTGAAATCAAATGTAATTCAAAAGAAAGAATGCTATGATTGTAGATCTTAAGTAGTGCCTTTTGCTTATTACTGGTTATTTCTAAAAGTGGATGTTCATTCAGCATAAAGACCATTCCTGACTGTTTTCCAGAAATGACTGTTTCTGCCACTCACCCATTTACTGCCAAAGCAAGCTAATGCAGGCAGTGGAAAATTTTGCCCTAAACCTAGGTGGCAAAATGATACAGTTAAATAGTTTCAAGGACTTCATTCATGTGATCTTTTAAAATGTGATAACATGATATGACACATTTCTTCACTTGCAACTAAATAAAGCATTAAAACACGGTGATTCTAATTATAGTATATTTACACAGGGAGAGTACATGTCTCAAACAAACTTCAGTGTTGTTTTAAATTAAAAAAAAATAATCAACATGTCAAAATTTATATCATGAATTAATGTACATTTAAAAAAAATAGTGCCAAATTAGCACTTCAAAATCAATTTTATGAGCAAGGCTCAGCCAAAGCTCTTGAGAAACTTTTGGGTCATCATGAAATTGCTTCATAAGTAATGTGATATCCATGGATGCTCATTTACAGGCAATAGCTATTGTCAAGCTACAGTTATTTTCAAAATGATTGTAGGGGATAAATTCTTAATTTATTAGAGAGATCCTATTTTCCCCATCTTCCACTGCTTTGATTTTATGTCAGTGTAATGCCAGTGATTCTGGTGGGGTCAGAAGCATGTAGAACTGTAGCAATATCTTGTTGGAAGGAGATTGAAAAAATCCCCAGCTAAAGTTGCAAATCAAACACAAAAGGTTATCTGGTTAGAATATGAAAAAGATAACCTGAACCAACATTCATAAAACAGATTAACATGATATATATGTGGAGTGGTGGCATGGTGGGGAAGGCATTTAAAATGGTTCCCTGGAGATTGATTCAAATGTATGGGAATGCCGTAGCACATGAACTTGGACCCATTTCTTTCTCCTACCCAGGCCTCCCCTTTCTGCTTTTAGTCTCCAAGTGTGCAATTTCAACAGGAAGGAAAATAGTGCCTCACTCTCTTTCAAGTACCTTAATGGTCAAGAATTTCTTTTTAGAATAGGAGAGGATGTAGGCTTGATCATCTCAACAAAGGAAGACTGTGAATCTGAGCTCACCAAGCCAAGGATGGCTTCGTACTATGTCTGTAGTACCAAGAGTGTAGTGGGCCAAAAAAATTTAGCTTTTATTCATATCCCTAGCACCATAAGAGATTGAGAGAAGACTCAGCAAACTAAGACTCACAAACTTCCTGTCTACATTGCTGGCTTTAGCTCACGGAGTCTGACAATACCATTATCATGCTTGTATAGAGTCCTTAAAAAGTGCTTAGTCCATATGCCAGAGATGTCTCATGGACCTTCATTGCAGCAATAAGCCTTCTAGAAACAGCTTCTAAAGTTTCTGAGATATCTGTTGGAAGACAGAGTAGTACCATCTTAAAATCTTCTCAGTCCCTCCAGATGGTGAAAGAACGCTGAGAAAGTCTGGAAATGAGAGGATTTAACTGATTTTATATGCATTTTATATGTATTTTATATGAAGTATTCTGAGAAGAATTTATGTAAGAAGTATAATATATGACTGTAACAGTAGGATAAAAGTGGAGATAATATGTAAAAATAATGTCGGGGAAAGATGCAATTTTTGAGTATATCTTTATATACAGTCAAATCTATGTTAGTGTCAGCAATGTAGGAAGTCAGTGGGTGTCTGATTATCATCTTCTGGAGACAGAAAAATTGCCATTGTAATATATATATATATTTAAATCAGATTAAGATTAAAAAAATAATTGAATATATATATAGAAGCTTTGTTTCTTTGTTGTTGTTGTCATTGTTCCACCTGGCTTTCTTATACAAAAGCTTACTCATTGGCAACTTGGAATACAAACGATATATTTTGTCTTCAGATTAAGTTCAGCTTGTGTTTCTGGGGAGGGGGGGATGTCCCTTTGTAAAGGCTTCTAAACAAATTCAGTATCAATTTAAACTATTAGAGGAAGTTCAATCAAAATAATTAGGATATTAAAATACTTTGTGCGTTTCCAATCACTGGTTTATTGCAAATCTGGATCTTTTCCAAGGAACAATAATAGAATGAATACATTAGGATGTTTCCTTCCCCTTAATATGAAACCATTTGCTCATGAAAAGATGATTGATAACTTGCATTAAACACATAACCAGATTGATTTGCAGACATGCTTGAGGAGGGGCTGGAAGGAAAGGAGAATAAATGTCACATTAACAGAACATTATACAGACGCGCATTCACACACACTAAGTGTATTAACCAAATAAAAAAGAAAGCAACAGAAAAGCTTCCATGGCACTTCTTCTAATTAAAAAAATATACTAAGCCTGTGCAAAGTAATTGCTAAGATACCTTGGCATGGAGAAAGAGAGATTATTTGGAGATTCTGACTGCAAATGCTCTGTAACAGTTTGGAAAAACAAATAAAGAAACAAACAAAGAAACAAAACCTACAGCAGGGTACAGGGGGAGATAAATGTAAGCTGATAGCAGTGTCAAGTAAGTTATTGACTCTGTCTTGCTTATGATTCCTCTACCATCCTTCTTCACAAAGTGAAGCATGATATCTTCAAAGCTATGTAGCCTGCTGCAACTAGTGAGCATTAATAAGCTTATGCTCTGTAAGTCTTTGGCAGAGAGGACATGGCAACACCCACAGACCAGTTTCACATAAAGCATCTGTTGCTGATAGTGGCTGCATTTAGAGTATTAAGGCAGACCCAAGTTTTCAGCTGTTGAGATCTTTTTTTAAGTGTCTGGTGTAGTGTCCAGGATGTTATGCACAGGTTCACACACTTTTGTCAGTTAGAGAGGAGGGCTTCAGTCAAAGCCCAACACTGAGCAAAATATGGAGCCCAAACAGCATCACTTAAGGAAATCTCTGTGTATTTCTGTGGCTCCTGAATGCCTTTCTCAGCTGCTGTAATGTTTTGTTTTGTTTTGTTTTGTTTTGTTTTATTTTATTTTATTTTATTTTATTTTACTTTTTTAATTATTATTTTATTTTATTGTTTATCAATTTCTGCTGGCACAGGACTGTAATTTACCATATTTTCTTATTTGGTAAATTACATTTCTTCCTCTTTCCCCCACACCAAAGAGAAGAATTGCCATTCTGGATCCGAACAAATGCCTATCTATTCCAGACATTATCCATTACATACATATTTTTAGGAAGAATATAAAAAACAAACATTTAGCCATCTGTAGTTCATTCCTCCATCTTTCTGAAGAGAAAGCAAACAAATATTATCCCCCTGTTTTGTTCACTTAAATGTTGTCGTGGTTTAACCCGGCCAGCAGCTAAACACCACGCAGCCGTTCGCTCACCCTCCCCCTCCCTCTCTGGGACGGGGGAGAGAAATGGAAAGTGAAGCTCGTGAGTTGAGATAAAGACAGTTTAATAAGACAGGAAAATAATAATAACAAAAATAATAATAACAATAATAATAATAATAATACAATGGTGATCATAGGAAAGTAATAATAGTATGTACAAACAAGTGATGCACAATGCAATTGCTCACCACCCGCTGACCGATGCCCAGCCTAACCCCGAGCAGTCTGGCCCCCTCCCCCGGCTAGCCACCCCTATATATTGTTTAGCATGACGTCAGATGGTATGGAATACCCCTTTGGCTAGTTTGGGTCACCTGTCCTGGGTCTGTCCCCTCCCAGCTCTTACTGCACCCCCAGCCTGCCTGTTGGCAGGACAGAGCAAAAGGCTGAGGTGTCCTTGGCTTGGTATAAGCACTGTTCTGCAACAATTAAAACATCGGGGTGTTATCAGAACTCTTCTCATCCCAAGCCAAAACACAGCATTCTACCAGCTACTAGGAAGAAAATTCTGTTCTAACTGAAACCAGGACAAATGTATTTCAAGTTGCTGCCTGGGCTGTCTGGCACTCGCACAGTTGCAGAATCACCTACCATGCCTGATGTACAGCTATATAAGTTCTGGGTTCCTGCTTCAAAGGTCCTTGCACCTTAACCCCTGTGTGTAACTGACGTATCTCCACAGGGATGAAGAGGAATGAAATGGCTAGACATAGCTACAAACCTCATATGTGAGGAAGAGAATAATTTTGCTATGGTGAATTTGAAGCAAGTTTCTCGAATCAAATGAATATAATGCTACAAACAAAAGACCCTGGTGAAAAATGCATATTCTAATATAACCAAGGGAATTCTGTGTAAAGATCAAGATGATGTATTTCCTCAACATTTGATAATACTGCAGGAGTAACATGTCCTGGGTTAGTGTTTGTAGTTCAGGAAGAATACTGCCAATTAGTCTGAAAAGAGGAATGGGAGAAATACTGGAAAACATTCCCAGAAGAGAAATATTTAAAGAATTCAATCTAACTGCTTTTAAAAGAAATGGGGTAGCTTTATCCCAGTTCATAGGGATTTAAGTGGGGAGGAGTTCATTGTTGAAAATCAACCTGATAAAGCTACAGTAAACCCAGGGATTAGAATCCAGAGTTAAACAAACAATCTGTGTGGTAAAATAAACATTCTTTAATAGGGAGGATATTAGTCATTAGAATTATGTAACAAGAGCTCTCACAGCATCACTGGGCAATTTTAGATTACCATCAAATGTTCATAGATTTTGTCTGGTTTTACTTCCTAAAAATATTCTTTTTAAAAAGATTAAGAAGAATGTAGTTCTAGGAGGCTGGAACATCCACATTATATATGTAATCCCTTAGAAGCTCACAGTGGGTCCCTTCCGGCTTTTATAATGTAGAAGGTGATGGCTCATGAAATACTTAAGGAAGTTCAACTGCACCTAGCAGAGCACAACCCTATCTCTGCAAACATATTTCAGTGCCAAGGCAAAGCAAAGCTATAGTAGGCCACAAATATTTTAATGCAAATCCCTTGGTTTTTAATTTATGTGTCCTAAGTTCCCTGTTTAAAAATGTGTTTCCTTCCACTTAAGTCACCATATAACTCCTTGCTAATCCTCTTCATTTACATCAAATATTAGCTTTATGGAGATTGGTACTAATTAATCTGGTGTAACTATAATTTAGTGGCTGGGCTGCACAACAGCCTGAGAATTAGCATGGCACTGGGAACTGGGTTATCAGATCCATTTTCCGGATAAGTCTTATTATGTTTTGCAGAATGGATACAGCACACAATGAATTTAATTACACAGCCTTTCAACTGGCTTCCTTCTAAGCTAGAAAACAATCTTCTAGCCCTTCCAGTTTACAGAAAGCTATGCTTTCTCTGAAGCCACCCTTGCATTGTACTTGACCAGCTAATTGTTCTACCTGGGCATTAATCATTAGCAGTAGATAATGACTAATGACCTTTCCTGCAAGGTCTTATCCCTAGACAACACTGGAAGCTATAAACAGTCTCCTAAATTGGTAATTACCAGTAATAAAGATTATGATTAACTGCAAAGAAAACAGACCAGATTCTGAATAAAATATAAATGAACACATCACAATGAAAACAGTATTACACTGATTAATATCATTAACTAATGAATGAATTAATTAATATAGTCTTCAGCTCATGATGAAGTCTGATGTTTTCATATGTCATTCTCCCCAAAGGGGCATTACCACTATCCATTACCATTATCCATTAAAAAGCCTGGGCTATAGTCTTGAATTCACCAGTGGCCTTCATTGATGAATCACTCTGACCTCTGCCTGATCCCTGTACTGCCATTTTAATTCTGACACCAACACCCCCAGCAGAGACCCATCTCATGAAGGGGACTCTTAGGTTTTCTCTGTGCTGTCAGTGGATACAGAGAGTATTTTGAGAGATCCATGATAAAATGAAGAACCTTTTGGAAGTTCTTCTCCAGGATGCACAGCAAATAGCAAATAGGTTCCTAATTTCAATGTGTATTAATGAAAAGATCCCGTTTTACACAGCTTATTTCTGTGCCACCTAAGAACAAGGGGATGGCATATCCAGAGAGATTTTTAGGCTTTCTTATTGCTAAAATTTTCAGATTATATTGAAATACGACTATATGTCACCAAGAAAAGAAAAAGCAAGCCCAACCAAGTGAAAACATTCAGAAGTGGGAAAAGCAGCACAGGACTACAAAGAGATTGTTGAAGATTCTCTTTGTTTCATTATTTATATTTCCCCAAAGCGGCAAAAAGAAAGGCATTCCTATATTCCATATAAAATATAATGCACTTAATTGATCTAAGTAATTTCAAGGCTGCTGAATAGCAGAAGCCTCCAGAGTGGAATATTCTGACTTAATGATCACATAAAATTGCTCAAAGTGTTTTTAATGTCATTGTAATTTCTGAGTTTATTTAATAGTTGAGGGGGAGAGAGGGTAACATTAACAGTCATCTGTGTGGCTTGCATGGCTGTATATAACAAATGAGACGTGGATGCCACAAGAGCAATCATTTTAAAATGGCTGCAGTAAAAATGCAGTTATAATGAGCATTTGCTTTAGGCCATGACACATGATTTTTGTTTAATGAGGATGATATTGCATTAGGATTCAGGACACCTCAGATTTGTTTCCAAGTGTTTGACCTTTTAAGAAGTCAGATCACCTCTTGATTGCACTGATTCCTTTCTCTTTCTTTCTCAGTTGCATTCATTCAGTTCATAAAAACTTCAGCAAAAGCTGTCCATCTCAGATCTATGTCACAGTATGGTTGTAATTCATATTGTGGTCTGCAGTGTACATGGTAAAGAAATTAATGTTTTGTTTTGTTTTTATTTATTTACTATGTTTTGAAATGCTTCTTTTCATCCCTAATTATCAAACCATTGGTTCATTTGAGATCTTTCTTTGTAGAACATCTCTGCCTTCTTCCTGGCCTAAACCCAAACTCACTCATGGATGAGGGTCAAAATGTGCATGCAGCATGTATGTGTTGCTCTGATGGATACCTTTATTCTCCCAAGCCTGGTATTGGCCTAACACTGAAGTCTTTTCCTCAATTTCTGCCAACACGGTCCAGAAATGTTTTGCAATATTAAAATAAGAATTAAGTTTTTAAAGTTACTTCCATGTACTTCTTTATTCCCTCCACCACTCTGTGTGTTTGAAGTTATTTTAAACTCTTCTCAACCTTACTTTTTTTTTTTTTTTTTTTTTTTTTTTTTTTTTTTTTTTTTTTCCGTTTTGGACTTGTCTAGTTTGCCTCATTTCTAAGTCATGATGATATCCTCAAGACACCAATTCATAACTTCATGTTGAAATTGTTCATTAAAATCTAATTTTTACCATCTAATTCTGGCTTTTTAGCTAATGAAATCAGAGTAATTATAAATATCCATCTTGCAACATTGCATATTGACATTAGAATATAAAGACTAAAAATGGAAGAAAATCACCACTGGAGAACTTATTTTCTTTCCTCTAGCTGCAAGGGAAATCAGCCCAATCATAAATATATAGATTAAAATATTCTCCTCTAAGTTCATTTCAATATTAACTTTATACTGCCATTAAGGTTTGCCTGAACATGAACCATAAGGGACCACGTCTAATTTCAACATCCTCACATGAGAGATGTTTGGTTTGCTTAGATCCATTATTTAACAAAGAGAACTGAAATGCTTGGAAAGAAAGGTACTGCTCATGCTGTATTTGATCCAAAGTTCAACAAGAGCTTTAACATCTTCCAAAACATATTAGAATATATGGAAGGAAAGAATCACTCAGGAGAACTTTTAGTACTTTTTTTCTAGTTTTATTTTAGTTGACGACTCTAAGTTAGATTCATGTCCCAATGAAATTATAGAATCATATTGTATTAAGCCCTCCTGTGACAACAAAAAGCTATCCTACAATCTTATAAGGTTATAAGAAGAATTTATTTATATTTTTAAAGCTTTGGCAACCCTGTCTAGAAGATGTCATACACCCTGATGAATATTAATATATTGATGCAACAGTCTGAAAAACATCTGGATAAGGGTAAGACAACTGAACTTGAAAAAGGTTAATATATTACCATTGCAGACAAGGGATCTGATTCAGTGTGTGTAATTCAGAAGTTACAGATCTTTTTCGAAATAGTGCATTCTGAAGAGCTGAATGTCAGATCTACAGATACACAACTCTAAAAAAACTTTTCAGCAAGCGATAGGTGAAGTATTGTAAGGCTGATCAGGTTGGTAAATTTTTATAAGAAAAGAATGATTTGTTGAAACCTAAATTATTTACCTGGTGGGATCCAATTTATAAACTTTCTGGATTCTTGACAAAGTGCTTTGTGAAATGTGGGAATGCTCATTTCTCCTTTGCTCTCCAGTGAGGTAGACACACTTCAGATTGCCTTGCAAATAGGCCCTGATGGGCTTTCAGGTGCTGCACCACAAAGTCAGGAATCTGGCTGAGCTGTAAATGCCAGCCTGAGACAGTGTTCAATGCCCTGGCTGTGATTTGTAATCTGAGAAGTGAGGAAATTTCAACTGAGAATTCAGGTGAAGTTGACGAGAAGTGAAGCTAAACAGGTTTTGTGGGGATATCTAAGACCTATTAATCCTAGATTGTTCCCTTTTCTATTTTTTCAGTCATACAAATATGTATTTTTTCTTTTAATTATGTGTTTATTTATTTAATAAAACAGCGTCTATAGTTACTAAGAACTGCTGGGAGGAACAGAGGAGCTAGACAGAAAATCTTTACTCTTAGTGCCTCCACCACAACAGAGATATTCTCTCACTCCATATTTTACACAACAGCTCAGAAGAGAGTAAGTTTGTCTAGCAAGGACAGATAAAGTCATCATTGCCGGTCTCTACAATGTACAATTACTTTGATTCATGCAATCTGCCTCTGTGATAAGATGTCTCACAGCAAATGCATAATAACCACTAAAATAACAATTTAGTTATTAAGGCTAGCTGTTTCTAAGTTCATTTTAATCAAAATCTTCAGCATTAGCTGGTTTGATATCCATTGGCAAAAAATACTCTTGGCAATGCAGCAATGCATTCACGGAACAGACACAAGACAGAGTAGTTTTAGTCCCAGCATCAGTTAAAAGGAAGTATTCTTCACAGTCACTGCAGAGAGTGGAGAATTGTGCAATTCTGTGGCAGAGATAAGAGATTCTTGCATGCAAGAGCATGTTCAGGCAAGTGTACCCTATGGATGAGTAAAAGGTGATCCTACAGAAATATGGAGCTGCAGCTTTTCATGCTGGAATTGTGAGTATGAGTCTTCAGCTTTTGTGTAATACGTCCTGATGAGATAATTGGTGGCCCAATGACACTTGTTGGCACCCAGCAATGCATTGATTCCGGGGTTATCAGTCATTAGCTCTTGTAAAAACAACATAAGGATTTAATCTTGTCAGTCAAAAGAGAAAGAACCCAGTACACCACCTCATGCGGATTTTTGTTCCATTTCAAAGAGGGGAATTGTGGACCTTTACAACAGCCTGATGGCTCTGATATTACTTAGAATAATACAGAATAGTTAATCTGGAATTCAGCTTTCTTTTGGAAAGAGGACCTGGCAATTACTGCAATTGAGTGTTAATGTGAACAGAAAAAAAAAAAAAAAAAAAAAAAAGATAAACAAAGCAGTCTTACAACAGCTATCATTTACTTTTATTGCCAGCTGAGTGACATTAATACATTGCATAGTTGATTTCAGAGGGGTCAGTGGTAGGTGGCACATGACTTCTTTCTAAGATGTAAACAGCATGATAAATATTTTGAAAGCAAAGTTCTCGGAAAACAGCATTTTCAACATAATGGGAATAAAGATAATAAAGAAGATATGGAAAATATCCTCAACTTTAGAACATTTTCTTGGTTTTGACTTGCTGATCAGGGAAGGAGCTTTTGTACTCTGTAAGGATTGCCAGGGCACTTAAGCCAAACCAGTTCCACACTGCAGTCTAGGATTAAAGAGAGTCTTATTAAAGGTCTTTAAATTAAAAGTCTTCCTCTAGGCACCTAGATATACAACCAAAATGTGAAAGCACCTGTATGCTGGTTGACAGAAGATCTTTAATGGATGAAGAAGAATTGCTTGTCTGTCACACTGAAAAAAACCCTAAAGAAGGGCGAATGTTATTCTGGACAGGATCAAAAAGCCTTCTTCAGGGTACTTAAATCTATTTTCTAATTGTTCTTTGCATGGTTATCTGAGCCACTGTCTTTTGATGTTGGTGCATGGCTTAGGTATCCACACCAGTAGCTTGAGTGTTATTGACAGCAGGTTGCATAATTCTTCAAGACAGAAGAGGGTTTTCTGTGTAATTTATCCTTTTCTTTCATGACTTAAGATGAAACCTTACATTAGTATAAATAAACCATCCTGGCACACCAACCTTTTTCCCACGTTCAGATACCAGATGCATGTGAGGAAGAGACTATGAAATAAATGAATATAAATGTACTTTTAAAAAGCCTTTAGTTTAATTCCATCTCACCAAGCTGTAAGCACCTAAGCAGGAGACTGAGGGAGTCTGGTCACCTTTGGCACCTTGTATCTTCAGTGAAGAAACATACATGAATCTGAACAGAGATTTTGACCTCAGATGCAGCTCCAACTGTTGAGGTTTTTTGTTTGTTCGTTTGTTTTGTTCATTTTCTTTTAGGGAAGTGTTTGGCATACGGGTACCTGACCTACCTCTATTCTTCTCTAAAACTGGGTGGGAATTGATTGTCCATGTGTTGTTTTTTTTTTTTTGTTTGTTTGTTTGTTTGTTTGTTCGTTTTTGGTTTTATTCCCACTTTCTAATATGTTTCTTTTCTCTCCAAACTCCAAATTCTTCATTTTCTCTTGACTTTTTCCCATGTCCCATTTTCTCTGTACACAGTATTCCTTTCCTTTTATTCTCTGTCTCTTATTCATCTCATGCTCAGGTGTTCAACTCTTTCCTCTCTCTGATTGTGTATTATATATTTAAAATTGACATTGAATCAACAGTCAGTTCTTGCAAAATTGACCTTGAAGAAACCAAAACTGGTATAGAACTTGGTTACTAATAATTGGTTTTGTTAATACTGTCAACTGAAAAGAAGAGAAAATTTTGAAAAGATAAAAGCATTATTAGAAATATTTTCTTTGCAGTGCCATTTTTGTTGATGAATGAAAACAAAGGTATTTTAAGGTTAAAATATATTGTCCTTGAAAATAATTTTTTAAATTATTAGATTAGAGTAAAAGACAACAAATCAGAAAAAAAAAATCTAAAGACTTTCAATTTCAAGTTAAGCAAAATACCTTGGTAATGTTCAGAATCAGTATTTTACTGTGTTTTAGATTTTGCTTTTGTGTTTTATAAGTTTGTTGACATTAAGCCATGAGCAATTTTTAAAATCCTTTTTAGTGTACAACAGAAATGAAAGATCTATTACTCACCAAACTCCGTCTCCTGTTCATCTGTTCCCTTCTAATTTTGAATCGTCAATTTTCTCTTTGTCTGGCTGGCAACAATATAATATTGTCTCTACATGGTCTAGCCCAACCTCTCATACAATAGCACTCACTGGTCTATAAACACTAACAAATTAATGCTATATTCAATGGAATGAAGCAGCACTGTTGAAAGAGATTGAGGGCTAGCAATAGAGAAATCATAGACAGATTTGCAATGTAATACAGCAGCAAAAGGAAGGGCAATGCAATCTTAGGCTACAGTCAGAGAGAGATTACATTATGGAGCAAAAAAGCCAATAATTTTCCTCTGTACAGCTTGGCTGTGACTGCACCTGGAATATTATATTCAGTCCAGGGCAACAGACATGTATTGACAAACAGGCATTCAGAGAGAAGTTGATTTACTAGGGAAAGTTTAAATGACCTAAATAAGACAGCTGTGCTCCTCAGGGCCACACAGGATGAGAAGCAGCATAGCTGAGAGCAAAGCACTCACTGTCATGGGAATCTGGATGCAAAGCTGGGACTAAGGAAGGTCAGATCACTGCAGGTCTGCATCCCCTTCTTACCTTCTCCTTCACTAATTCCCTCAGGATAAACCTTTCTGAAACTAAATTTTCTGACAACCAAACCACAAAAGCAAATTACTCCTTTTCTGCAGGCAGAATATTTACCCACAGAACAATGAAGTTCTAGACCCTTTGACAGAGATAGCAATCTGCTCAGCCGCACAAGCTGGACTTCTGAGGAAGACACAGTCCGCTCTCTTGCCTATCACAACTGGAAGAGAAAAATGCCACAAAGGGGCCAAAGGTGATCTTATTTCCAAAACCCGCTTTCCCATCAGAATTTGGCAGAAGATTGTAAAAGAAAGGCCTACAGCAAACAAGATTAATAACGAAATAAAATCAACAATGCAATACCCAGCCAAGATCAGGGTCCAGATATTCTTTAGTCATGCAAATATGTACTGGAGAAAGCCTTGAAATATCAAGAATTTAAGCAAATATTCTGTGACACTGTGATATATTTGTATCAGATTATGCAGAACATTTGCTTTTTATGATGCTTTGAGAACACCTGCATGGCTCCTGCCCAAGCTATATCATGTACTTCTGAGAGCAACCTGCATGGAAAAAGGCACACCACAATTCACCAGAAAAACAGTAAGCTTCTGCCATAGCCCCACGGAGTTTCTCCTCTGGCTTCTGTTACACAAGTGGGGAAGATCAAAACTTCCGCATAGAAAAGAGGAACTGTGAGTTGAAGATGGATATAGGAACCAAAATTTCCAAGTTGGTTGTATGATATGGAATAAGTTTGTGTTTTAAGAGCTGAGTACTTCTGGTGCAGGAAGCACACAGACTTCATATGAGATCTGCTGTGAACACAGTAAACCACATCCTGCTGAGGAGATAGGAAAAAGGACATCATCAAACACTTCTCTGAGCACTCTGCTTCTTTAACGACACTTCTATTCTTTACTCCTTTAAAGATTGGATGTTTCTAGCTCTGTTAAGACCGTTTTCTGTCTTCATTTTCTTTGCTGTTGAGTCCCTGAAGACAATAAACTTGAGAACTCGGTGGAATGCAGGTTCGAGAGGCCAAAGGCAGCAACCTCATTACCTCTTCTCCAGGGAGAGCCCTTCTGAGAGGCCTGCTCATGTCCCCATGATCAGCAGGTCTACAGAAGAGGCCTGTATTGAGGCTTTGATAACTGATTTGAAAACAGACAACTCATCTGGATGACCTTGAAAGAGGGATGTGAAAGGGACACTGACTCACATGTGACAGAAATGAAATAAAACTGTTGTCAATTTACATAGGGAGGAGAAGTATATAAAACATTTTATTAGGAGAAACAGGAAAAATCAAAGTCTAATATATATACCCAGGAGTTATTTGAAGCTAAGTATTAGTTGTGCAGTAAGAAGCAGAACTTGCTAACTGGTTCAACTATCATTTAGGTATCTACAGTGAAATGTCTAATTTATTATACAAATTAGACCAAGGCAGAATAAAGCATTCTGTTTAATCATAAGGACCGGAAAGGGTTGGGGCGAGGAATCTTACATTTCTTGAGCAAGATTGAATATTCTATAAAGTCAAATCTCCTCACTTAAATGAAGGTATTAAAATAGAGTGAAGAAAGTGAAAGAGGTCATGCTGTTTCATCAGGATTACTTTCAAGTAATTAGTCACAAACTCGTTGGGCTTTTCTTGCGAAAAATGTCTCAAGTTTCTCTTGCAGCTAACTCAGCTGCTATATGGTGTGAGAAGTGGCTAGTTAAATGACTAATATAAACCAAGAAAGGTCAAGATTTCTTGTTCATATTTCTGTCTAGGGGATAAGAATGTTTCCTTTTCTTTGCTCCCAGAATGTATTATCTATATATGTTCTTAGTGACGTTAAATGCTCACTTCACTGATTGGCTCACAACTGGAGATAATTCTTATCTTCATGGGCAGGATAAGTTTCTACTAGAAGGAAAACCTAAAGTTCATTCCCTGATTAATAGGAGAAAATTTGCATTTGAAGGTCATTGTTGGAGCACAGAAGTACAGGAAATGAAGAGGTGGTTAGAAGTGACCAAGTGGGTAGTAGTATCACAAAGATGACATTATCAGGCCACAACTCTCAGGTGTATCCAGATGTATCCACTTAAATGTCATGTTTGCCTCTCTTAGATGAAGGATTGTACACCTTGTTTATTATAGATCCATGCATCTTTAGGGAAATCTTATGCAGGAAATCTTGAAAAGGAAGTGTTAACCACAAGAAGGCTGAAGCATATTCAGTACTATGTCCCTCAAGGAATTTTATGTGTTAAATATGGTCAGTGGCCAAATTTGTGAGGATAATGCTAAAACGGTAGGCCTCTAGTCAGCAGCATGCCACCATGTTTCTGTGTCCTAACCCTTTTCTTGTTCTAACTGGTCTGTGAATGCTTTCCCAAACCCATTCTGCTGTGGGAAGGATCCAAAGTTAATGTGATTCCATGAATTTCAAGCTGCCATTCTCCGATCATCCTGGCCCCCATTGCTGCATTACTCAGGTGATAAGTGAGAGAAAAGCCAGCCAAGTGCCAGCCAAGTGTCTTTTTTTTTTTTTTTTTTTCTATCCCAAGTAGTTTAAGAGGGAACATTATAGACCAGATGAAACCTGAAATACAAGTACTATTTTAGCACTGATAAGGCAGCTGACGTTAGGCAAGTCTTTTTTTTTTTATTTTTTTTTTTTTTTTATTTTTTTATTTTTTATGAAATACTGCACAAGACCTGGACATGCCACATCTTTAAAAGGCCTGGTCCAAATTTCTTTGATGTCAACACAAACTGTCCATTGAGTTCAGAAGCTTGAGATAAGGTTTTAAAACTCTTGAATTAATGCCATCATTTCAAGATCCAAAATCTCATCCAAAGGTTCCTGAATTGTAGAGATGCTTCTGTGAAGAGTTCCTTGGGGAAGTGTCATTATTTTTAATCAATTTTTGGGATTCATAAAATAAGCTGTTGTTGATTACATGATTTATGCATACTCTCCATAGACTTGGAGGGGCTTCATGCATTATTTTACAATGTTTATTACTTATTATGGAAACTACATGATAATAGTGGTTTCAATTATAAGCCTATTAGGCAGGTAATTGACAACACAAGTATACTATAAAGTTGCATTCTGCTTGCTTCAATACAAGTGCTGTGTTGTGTTTTTAGGCAAGCAGTGCTGGTAATCAGTGTATAAATGATTTTGTAATTAACTGCTTCTGTCAGAATCCCAGTTTCACTGAATAAGCGAGTTGGCCAAGAGTTCATTTGTCTCTTCCTTTTCTCTCTCAGCTGTATCATCTCATATGATGAAAAACTGTTCATCACAATAGGAATCATGCCTGAACCATGGGAGTAAATGCATACTGTCAGTTATACTGTCAGTGATTACATCTCTTTAAATTTAATAGCTGCAGATCTCTGAAAACAACTGTCTGACTATGTCTGAAAGTGGATTCTGATTCTTACCCCTGAAATTTGCTTCCAAGGGAGTCTTGGGTATTCAGTGCAGTCCAGCAGATTAGCTTTTGCTGTACAAAGCCATGCCCTTAATTAAAGAAAGAGAATTAAACCTTTTCCATGGATCCATCCTATGCTTAATGATGCCCAACAACTCTCAGCAACTTCTCAGGACAGTAGCAAATGATACCTGAGATTTCAAATGTCATACTTATATTTAGTCATACAAATGTTTAACTGTTATTTGTAGCACATCTAGTATATCATTTGTATTTTATGTGATTATGGAAAGGAGAGATTAAATCTGGAATGAAAGGACACGTGCTAGGAAAAAAAAAATAAATCAGGAAAATTTCAGAAATAAAATCCAGGTCTTCTGTATACTTTTTCTTCCATTTGAAATATGTTTTGAAACAAGAAAAATGTAGAACAAAAATATGGACCTGGGTGATTTTGTAGGTCATCAGCAAAGTTCTGAAGCACTCCCTCAAAACAGTAGTGGATGGCCAGCAAAAAGTGACACGCTTGTCCCTATTGCCATCTGAGGTATAGAGATGCCTGGGAGTGGATTTCTCTTTATATTAATCAGAAGGATGTACAAGGTTTACAAATACCTTCCTCTGTGTGAAAGACTGAACATGGAAAGCAAATATTGTCCTCTAAACACTTGCTTCACCAGGTATGTGCATGATAAGTGAATATTAAAGATTGTTTGAATTAGATAAAATGTCAGTTTGTAAGCTGTCACCTGCCTACAGGTTATTAGGAAAGTGCTATATTTATGTTACCTCTGAGGCTTTCGTTATACTTCAGCTATGGTAGAACTATTGTGGTGACCATAAATAAGTATTTCTTAGTTCTCAAATCTTTTGGTTTTCCTAGACAGACACAAAAGTTAGAAGCCAAAATTGTGTTTCTCAGAGCAAATCTTACAAATTGAATGTGCTTCACAGAGCAAATCTCACCCTAGTTTACTCATGACAAACTCAAAATAACTTTATGAGTTGTTTGGAGTTAAATTTCCAATCTCCTGTGCTAAGATGTATATTGCATTAAAATACCTGTCTTCTGTGGAGCTGAATATCCTGTCATATCAGTTCGGAGAATTAGAAAATCATTTTTTGTCTGACTGCCACTGATCTTGTTGCTTTCATCATCATAGATGACTGCAAATCTGTGCAAAACTTGTAGCATGTTCTGTGTCATTTCACTCTGTTTTATTCATTTAGGTGTGCCCTCCAGCTTTTCTAGAAAGGGGAGATGAGTAAAAAGTCTCTTCTCACAGTAACACTTTCTCTTTAATCTTTGAGTGGAAGCTGTTTTATAATTAACAGTGTGATCCATTCTATTTATAGTGGTTCTAGTAAGAACCACTATAGTAACAAAATTAAATTTGTTTAATCTTTGCCTTCAAAATGTTGTTTCTCTTATCACTGCTCAAAGAGAGAAGTAGAGGGAAGAAAACACAACTTTCATATTGCCAGGGTCCAGAGAGTATGACAATTACAGTTTGTTGCACAATGGGCACAGCTAAGAGGACAAAAGCCTGTGTAGCCCTTGTTTGTCATCCCTGATGCTAAGTGTTTTTCCTGACTATATGCAAGTGAATCCCATTGACTGTTATATTTTTCTACCTGAAAAGATCTACCACCATGACCCTTTCTGGCCTACAGGAGACATAGGACCTTCTTAACCAGCATCTGCTTGTCTGTGAGAGCATTTAGGTAACAGACCTCCTTTTAGTGGACAGTAAAACAGGTCTAACTCACAGGAGGCATTTCTGAAGGACACATGATTTTCTGCATTATTCAGCTCTATTTAAAAGTTGCCTGTTTCACTAGATTTCTAGGTGTTGTTATCATTACTAATAACGTTAAAATAATGTTGCATCATAAAACGCAAGTTTATCTGCAGCTCCATTATTCTTCGGATCCAAAGCCCACTAACCCTGTTACAGCATTCGATTAACAATCAGAAGTCATCTGAATATTAGATTTCCTACAGTTCACTAAGCTTCCAAGAATCTGGATTCACAGAATCACAGAATGATTGTAGTTGGAAGGGACCTCTGGAGTTCATCTCGTCCAACTTGTCCCTGTTCAAGCAGGGTGACCAAGAGCAGGTTGCCCAAGACCATGTCCAGGCAGCTTTTAGAGATCTTCAAGGAAGGAGACTCCACAACCTGACTGAGCAATCTGTGTTAGTGCTTCATCACCTGCTCAGTAAAGAAGTGCTTCCTGATAGATGGAACCGCTTTTGTTACAGTCTATGCCCATTGCCTTTTACCTTCTTTCAACTTTTTCATGAAGAATAAAATTAAAATAAATAAATAAAATAAAATAAAATAAAATAAAATAAAATAAAATAAAATAATAAAACAAAACAAAATATAATAAATAAAATTCAAGTTCCACAAGATGTCAGTCTTTCAAGGTGGTTGTATGCAACAGGGAAATGAGGGATGACTTATTTTTTTATCAAAGGAAACAGCAGGGGACTAAGGGAACTAAGAATAGCTGCAGACCTGCTCATGGTGTTGGGTCTCAGCTGTTCTTGCTGTGAATGGCTTCCAGTGTGGGATATATAGCTGCTTGCCATGTTGCCTACATGCTGTTGGAGAAAGAAGATGAAGAGCATGTTACTTTGTCTCATTGTCTGTATGTAGACCTGCAGTGGTTTGGTTTTTATTTTTCTATAAATTCCCTTTTGTTTTTCACTTTCAGTGACTCCTTTTTGTAAGTCTGCCTGTAAGACTTGTAAAACTTTTTTGGCTGAAAAACATGTTGAGCTCATTTTCTCAGGTGTTTTGAGCATTCCCAGCATACTGGAGATCTTATTGTAAATAATTTTATTATTTATTATTTCTTCTTATCCTTACTATATTCAGATGATGGAATGACAGTATATGAGGGTTTTCTGACTATTTTATTTAACCCTAAATTTCAAGCTGCAAGCTTAAAGTTTATCAATCAGCTTAATATTTAATTATTTAATTCTCAGATCCTTTTATTAGGTCCACCTTCCATTTCAAATATTTCTGTCTGAGAGAAAAAAAATGACACCAATGAATGAAAGAAGATGGTACTCAGTACTAGACTGATATATATATTGCAAAATAGGAGGTTCAGGCAGAAACACTTAGGAAATGAAACCTGGTCATTTCATACCATCTACTCAGAATGGCAATCTTACTGTTTGTATGAGAACTGAAATTAAAATTTCAATTGCTTCTAAATTAGGAAGTGCACATGCACATACACGCACACATGCACAGAAATAAATAAAAAATAGAACTAGAGAGGAGAACAACAATGGGATGCAGAGGGATTTTGATTATTTCAGCATGTGGCCTAAAGCACGGCAGATTCAGCAAGATGCAGATTTGCATAATGTAATGAGACTGGAATCAAAGTATCAGGAAGACAGATCGAGTGCTAATTAAATAGACACTGCTGTAAAAACACCAGGATGGCAGGACAGTGCAATGGAGGAAAACATTCCAGGGACAAATGGATAGTGGTGTTAATTGCATAAAAACAATCTTGGCTAGAATACACTGTAGTCATTGGTACAAACTGTAGGGACCATTCAAAGATTAATGCCAGCTTGAGGTTGATTAGAGCTACAGGTTCCTGATAATTGCTAAACTGGTAAAGGATCTGATCAGTTCTTCTTGGAATGGATGCAGACCAAATTTATAGCTAGACAGTACTGAAAGTGCTGTAGTGATAAGATAGACAGTAAGAAGTTAGACCTCCATCACCTTTGAAAATGACTGCTGTTTGTAGTTTGCCATATTTTAAAGCTGTACAAAATACTCTGTAAATGACTTCATATCCTCTTCATTTGGTGCTCTGGCTGTATGGAGTTCTGCTATGGCTGGAAAGGTAGAATTTACACCTTTTCTCTTATTCTATGCTTGAGTTTTGGGACCTTTTTTCTTGCCTTCAGGGTTCTATAATCAGGGCTAAATTGAAAAAAAAAAAAAAAGTTTTATTAAACAAAATAAAAATAAAGAATCATTACTATTTAGCAGTTGGAATAAACCTCAAAAATGTATGTGTGTCTATTTTACATAAAGGTCTACAATCCCATACCGGTAATTTAGGCATGTGAGTTACTTCAGACACCTGCAACAGCTATATGGAGTTGTTTTTTATTTTTATTGTATTTGATGAGTGGGTGTAAGTGCATGTGTGGATAGCTGTGCAGAGTATTATGTAAATTTTGGAGGACTGCTGCTTTCCTGACGTGCCACGCTTGTGGAAAGGGAGCAGAGCAGAAGAATGTACTTCTCAAGTCTAAGGCCATCTGGCAAACCTGTGCCAGCTTGGTGGACATATGTCATGGTAAAGATAGATGTGTTAGAATTTGTGTTTTCTCTTTTGGATGAGGAATACTCAGGAGGATGTCTAACCCACCAGGCTTTCTAGCTTCACCCTTCTTTGACAACACCTAGCCCAATGACAGAAGCACTTTCCAGGTCTCCTCTGTGATAGAAAATCTTACAAATATATCTATTATAGGATGCAGCTGTAGAAGATTCTTTTGAACCACAGTGGCAGTAGCATATGCTTTTAGCTCTGACACACTCCTCCCCAATGTACCAGCCAAGGGGTAAGCCATCACAGTGGTGTATTCATCTCTCCTCAAAGAAAAGCTTGGTCCTCCCCTCAACAGGCTGTTCAGTGGGAACAAAGCTTCCTTACAAGCTGCAAGATGAGGTTATTTTCTGCAAAGAACTCCACAAAAATTTCAATACACTTATTTTTTTTTTTCTTTCATTTTGAGTAGGAGAGCCTTCTGTATCCTACTTAGGAGCTAGAAATATTGATGACATCAGTGGTTGTATTACACGTTTGTTCCAGTTACTGCCACCTGACGGCAGAGCTGCTCAAGCAGTGGAAAAAAAGAAAAAAAAAAAAAAAAAAAAAAAAAAGGTTATTTATGAATGAAATCCTGAAATATGAGAATGGAAGTTTATATGTAATAGATGTGAACATCCTATTGGACTATATGGAAAAATTATTCCCAAATAATTTATGCAGCAGGTGATAGGTAAATTAGAATCCTTTGCTACCTGTTGTGAATGGCAATACTCTACATACCTTACTCCAAGTGTGGATATTCTTTTTTCATATATATATGATATATATATATCATATTATATATATATATATATATATATATACCCCCCTTTGTGGAATACTGTGCGATCAATGGGTCTTATGCATGGAATTTATACCTTTGAAGATCATTTAAAGGAGAATTAGAACAAGTGTTTCTCAAAAGGATAAGAGAAGAAATCAATCCCAGTGTGAAAGTTTTAGCTAAATCATAAGGGAAAGTAAAAAAGATTGTTAAAAGATCCCCAAAACTGAACAAATGCATAATCCCAGAAGCTTACATTTCAGAAGTTTCTGAGACATGAAAGCTATAATAGCCTTTTCTGTATGATCTGTGGACTGGCTAGGCAAACAGGTTCATGGGAAAGAAAAAGTAAAAAAGCTATTGTCCTAAAATACGCTTTCTTATGAGACCCAGGTTCATCTGCAGGTAGGCAAATGGGGACACTGGATTGAAAAAGCCATAAAAGAAATCATGTTGATCTGGGAAGGGATAGGGTAACAGGATCTCTTTTTCCTCTTCTCATTTTTCCTTTTCTCTCCTCTCCTTTCCTCTCCTTTCCCTTCCTCTTCTTCCCATTTTCTTTTTTCCTTTTCTTTTTATTAATATAATTTGAAACATTCAGCCATCCCACCAGAATTAAAGCTGCTTGCTTTGTATAATATGATCCACCACAACTCTAGTCACTGCCCCCAGGGAAACAGAGGTCGGAGGTTTCTGTATGCCTGATAAAAATTAAAGCTGAGAAGTCTGTCTGCTTCATTTGTATTTGATATCGATGATGAGTCGGGTTTCGTACTTCTTCTTCATCTTCAAATTTCACAGAGGTATTTGCAACTGGAAGATACACACCCTTCTCTGCTCCCATCCTTCTTTAGCACTGCAACACTCCAGGTATATGTTACTTCTGGAAGCTGCCAATGGCTTTTTCAGAGGTGAAGGCTGGTGTGTAGGGAGTTTCTACTCATAAACAGTATCCACCTCCTGTGAGATGCATTCACCTAGTTAGCCAGAATAAACTGTGTCTCTAAACTATATCAGCAGGCATGGGGGATAAATAAATGTCTTCTGAGTACACAGATGAATGTGCGTAGTGCTCTTAAATTATTTTGAAAGTTTCCTCTGGGTTTGGCTTTCTGCTTCATCTTAACAACCCCTTCACTAGCTGGTAGATATCCGTCAGGTAGTAAAATATTGCCCATGGCCATGCATTATCCATGGTATTTTTCATACATACCTGAATTCATCCCTGCAAATCTCAGGACTAATAGAACACTCAGTCATGCAGTTAACACATAAAGAATAAAGGAAAAAGCAGAAAGTTGCCTCCCTAGGGAAAATCTTGGTATATCATTGCATAGTTATTATCTTCATTTGTTAAGGAATACGTCATGATCACAGTCACACTATTGGACTTACAGCATCCATTGATCTCACGAGTAAAACTCAGAAAATAATTGATTGTAAACATAAAAAGCCAAAAAAAAAAAGAAAAAATGATATATTTGTATTTGATTCACAATTATTATTAATGATATGCAGTTACAGAAAATAAAAATAAAATAAAATAAAATAAAATAAAATAAAATAAAATAAAATAAAATATCCTTGAAATGACAGCTATAGTCAACTCTAGAGAAATAGGTTTTGGTCATCTCTTTTGGGTGGTTATCTCTAACACATATCTTACTTTTCTTTTGAAAAACAATCCTGTCAATTTTCAACATAGAATATAATTTAATAAATAAATAAAATTAAGATGTATTAATTTGTTTGAAAATATATGATTAAATTGTTTGGATATTTAGGGTTTTTTATTTTTATTAGTTTTTAATTTCTTTTACTAACTGAAGGATTTTGATCATTATTACTTGGTGTCATCAATTCAACCACCCTAAACCTGCAATTTAAAAATAAATATTCACTGGAAAAGTTACAATAAAAATTTCAACCTCATTGCAACATATTCTCTCTCAGACAAGGAAATTACACAGCGTCAGCTACTTTGATCCCATATTTGCACAAAATATATTAGGAATTTTTTACTCCTACTGTCCAAGAAAATTCTATATTCACATGGAAACAAACTGTTAGATTATACAGTACATTACTTTAATACCCCCCGAAAGTACAAATCCCAGCAGGGAATTCGCCCTTTCTGCTAGATGATCATTGCAGTTGGTGCTCAGGCATTTCTCATGCAGCAAGAAATTCAAGCAAAATGCCAGTGGAGTTTGATATTCTAAGATGTAGCTGACAGGAGAATTCTGGTCTGTTGGGTTTTAGAGGATTTTAAAATATTTTCTGCATTGTGAATCAATGGTAAAAAAATGCAAAAAATAATAATGGCCAAGTGCCGTCAGTCAAAATTTTAATATGGTAAGAATAATTGCGTTTCCGATCCATTAAACCTGTGACATATACTCTATAAATGCTTCAGGGAATAAGATGCAATATTGTGATGGTAAAACTTGTGTCTGTTGAAGGGAAGAGTGCCACTAAAATAAAGGGAAACATTATAAAGAAATGGAGTTTTTATGAGGTAAAGGATGGCAGGTAAGCATGATGAAATGCTAATTTATGTCCTTCATATTACAGTCCTTGGTGCTACAGTGGGAACTAATCTTCATCTGTCAAGGGAGGAGAGCAAACGTTCAAGACAGAGAGCACTGAGTACTACATCAGTGATGAATGGACTTCCTTTGAAGGGATCTGATCAGCCCAGTGATTCTACATCAGGAGGTTCTGGGCTGCCAAAGGACTTATCGAGACAAGGTGCAATGGTCTGCAGAGAGCTGTAGTTGCTTCCTGCCTCCCTGAAAGATCATCCCTGCAATGTAGACAAAAATGTGGGAAGCACAGTTCCTGAATTGTAGCTGCTGGGAGTTGGACACAAAGAGCTTCGAGAAGTCCTTGGTCATGGTACAAGGACAGATTTCCTGAAAGGTAAAGGGGACTGCCAACTCCTTCCTCCAGCTCTCTTCTTCATTAGCATTATTCTTACACCCAGTCCTGCTGGAGCAGGGTGCTGGTTTATTGTATTTTTTCAGACAAATGTTCAAATTCTCTAACCTTAACACAGTTTTTCATTGAGGACCAAGCCTGTACACTTTCACAGCCAAACATTCAGAGTTGGTAATGCTAGTCCATCTCATCCCAGTCATTTCTAAATGACACATTCAAATTCTTTCTTTCAAAATGGTATGCTTAATTTCAGAAAATAAAATGTCTCTTTTAAAATAGGAGGCTTTTCTTTCATGGTACTATTTTTCCACTCTGGCAACGAGCCAATTCACGCAACTCCGGTGTTTTGCAAGAACGGTGGAAACATAGAGAATAAGATTTGTAACATATTATTTCTACCCACACAAATATGGTTTCTGGGCATTTCCAATTTCTTTGATTTCTTCTTCAGTCTTCTCCACTTTTATACCCCTAACTCTGGAGCAAACTGACAAGGCAGTTGCTTGCACTGTGTGGTTAACATGAGGGGGGTTAGGCTGCATTACGGAACAACAAGGTTCTGTCTTCCTCCCTTCCTTCTTGTTATTAATTCTGTTGGTGACTTAAAATCCATGAGGTACAAACTTGGGCAGTTTGGAACAAGTTAAGAATGACAAGATTAAAAATAGAGCCTTAAATGCTGTTCTGTAGTTTGGGAGCATGCTTCATTATAACCTGCAGAGGAATTCAAAGAGAAGAGCACAGCTGCTTTGAATTCCTGTCCAGAGAAACCACACAGCTTGCATAAAAACAAATGCTTTGCATATTAAGAAAATAATTTGTTATTTGCCATAGAAACATTCTAGTCTTATTCTTCCTTTTTAAAAACCATCTATTATAAAGATTCAGAGTTGTTCATTCATACTCTTGTTGGAATCATTATCGTGCATTTGACCAAAGAATGGCTGTAATTACTAGCCAGGACACAGATATGGGAACATCAGCCACATGGGTTATTGCTTCTGGTCATCTACAAAATAATCCCAGAGGACCAACAATGCATCAGTTTCTCATTCTACAAACCCAGTGCAGCCACTGATTCCTCCTTTTACAAATGCCATAAAATTAAAGATTGCTAGCATTCAAAAAAGAAAAAAAAAAAAAAAAGAAAAAAAAAAAAAAAGACTTCCAGAAGTACTGTGCATCACAGGAGATGTCAAAGGCACAACCATTGCATTAGGCCTGTAGGATGAAAACAATTGTTAGGAATAGCCAGATACTTATGCAAAATGCAGTATTTTCCACATTAAAAAGACAAGGTAAAATCTCCAATAACCACTGTTAATCTGCCTCAGGGATTAATTATTTCCTAGCTCTAAATCCAATGATTTGTTTAACCATGCTGGTGTGAGCAAGTCACAACAGTCTGGCCATCAAAAAGCTTCTTCTTTCCATAAGTAGCTGTGAGAACACGTTCCTTCCCACACGCATGTCAGAGAAAGGCCCAACCAACACAGAACTGGACAATCGAACAAGTGTTCTGGGATGAGCAGTGCACAGACTTCTTTTTTTCTGTACATGTATAAAAGGTGTTAGCAAACTTATACATGACAAAAAGTGGATCCTAGAGAGAGAAGAAAGAAACCATCTGCACGAATGTCACATTCCACCCTGCAAAGGCCTCCAGATGCTGATGAGTGACCACAGCACCCTACTAGCACCAATGTTAGGATGAAAGCACTGATCGCAGAGCCTCATATAGTGGGGAAGGAAGGGTGTGACACCAGTAATAGGTGTAGAAACCAGGAACTGTGTGAAAGAAAGTTGCTTGAAACTTGAGGTACTCTTGACAAGCTGAGAAAACTGGACAATATAACGTCAGTGCAAACAAACGTTAATGAATTGGAAAAGTTGTAATGATATATTACAAATTCTGCCTCTGTGGCATTGAACCCTGGAGGACCTTAGTTGTTCTTTGCAGTGAAAGCCATGTTCCCCAGTGCAAACCTTGGCAGCTTTAGTTCAATCTCCTGTCTCAGCCCAAAAGGCAAATGTCACAATTACAGAGTGCAAGGAATTATTTCTACACATTGCTGAGTTTGAATTTCATTGCTAAGAAAAGCAAAACAAAATAATGATTTAGCACTGCATTGACAGAGAATGCTAGATTTGTTACTAAAACTCTGGGATCCAGATGTATGTTGAATTAATTTAAGTAGATGAAAGCATGAAAATGAGTAAGGTTTTCCTGCAGATTGAGGGATGTGATGCAAGCTCCCTTCATAAAAATTCACCAAAATTTTTTACCTGTGCTTTTTTCTTCCTGCCCAGGCATAATCTTGTACTGCCTCTTATTCCCCACGTCTGCTAGGGAGTGTGCTGTCAAAGACTTCGGTAGTGAAAAACATGGGTGGATGCTGCTGAGAACATGGGGTGGCATCCCAGGCTGAAGCAGATCTGGGCTGCCCACACTGAAACATAGGATGGGGCACAAAAAATAAAAAAATAACAAATAAAAATAAAAAATCAGAGAACAAGAGTGGAGAAAGATTTTTCTATTTCATCTTAGGGATGCAGAAACGAGAACTCTTTTCACAAATCCATGTAATATCTTCTTTGTCAAAAGTGGAGAGTTACAGAGAGAAGAAGGAGAAAAGAGTTAGACAGCACCTTGGATCTAAACTTGATTGTTCTCCAGACATAAATTAAGTTGTAAACTCACCAAGCCAGAGAAATTATTTGAGGGAAATGTTGGCATTTCCAGACTGGAAAAGAAAACTGACACCCCCTTGCATGCATGTCGTGTTCCAGTTAAGCAGTTCACTGTTATTAGTCAAAGCTGTGAGGAAGCAGATATACAGCTTGCCAGTAACAAATGACAACTGTGCTTGCTTCGCTCTGGGATGTCATTTCAGTTGGCGCTTACATTCAAAACTTCAAATTCTATTTCTGTCCCCATTGAATCCCAATGCCACCAGCTGCATACATAAAACCTAAGCAGTGCAACAAGGACAGGCAGGTCCTTAAGCGCTGCATGCCAGTGGCCTATTGATGATTCCTTGAGCTCCCTCCTCTCAGAAGCCACCCCCTCTCTCAAAGACAAATAAATCATCTACAGGGACTGTGATCACCCTCTGTGGGATGAAGTTTTCAGAGGTCTTCTGGTCCCTCCTTGCTCACAGTTATAGAGTAAAAAAATCTGCTGATTTTAAAGTATCTTTGGAGAAACTAGTACAACTGATACATATGTTGCTTGGTTGCATTTTCTCCACCTAAACCACTGTTTTTTTGGGCTGAGAAATTCTTCTTGCACAAACACGGTGAGTTTTCAAGTGCTGGATCCTCCCATTCTAGGGACTAAAGACCACAAAGACAGTGACATAATCAATTAGCAAAACTCCAGATCAACACAGTTCTCCAAAGAGAGGGAGAGACAGGAACAGAGACACAAGACACACAGAAGGAAGTTGCAAATGATTAATAACTGCAGAATAGGGTAGGTGAGATTATACTCAAAAAACTCCCTGACCAGAAGATATATTCAGAAAATGACTGGTCACTTCCACAATCAAGTATCATTTCAGCATGTGCAAACAACAATTCCCACAATTTTTGAAGGTATTCTACCTCATTCAACACAATTAAATCTCTACAGGAATGCTTTGAGCAGCTTTCAGCAATGAATGAAAAAAAAATATATAAAATTTTTTGACATATTAAAAATTACATATTTGTTTGACATATTAATAATAACACGGCAAACCAAGAATATGTCTCTAAAGGATAAAGAAGGCTGGAGAATTCTGGGGAAGAAACAGAGTGCCAGTCTCCAAAGGGCCATTAAACCAAAAAGAAGAACATGCTCTCCATATTGAAGGTGGCCAAGATGAAGGTTAATGTGTGCACGGAGAAGTGGGATTCAGGTCACATTTAGGGAGGAACTTTCTGACAGAAAGGGCTGTGAAGGACTGAGTTAGTCAGCCTGAGAAGATAACCGTGGTGAAAGTGTTTTAGGGCAAACTGGACAACTCTTCATGAGGATTATCACTAGCTCAATGAATTAAATGACCACTTAACATTATTTCCAACTGTGTAGCTTTTTGAAATAAAGTTGATAAAATGTATTTGACAGAATTGAGCATTTTACTTTGGCATGTGCCTGGCTAGTAGTGGATGTAAAATGTATTAAATGTTGATCTTGTGACAAAGAAAAGAGGAAGGTGTTTAATTTCTTACTTTCTGAAAGAATATCTATTCACCTTCCATACTTGTGTAATTTAGGCAAGATGTGTGATACAGTGATCTGTATCAGGTAAACGACAAAAGAGCTTTAAAATACATTTATTTCTAAGTCATTCATTCAGTATTTCTGTAAGTAACAGAGTGTTTGCAGATCAATCTTTAAGTAGTCATTGACGTGAGCAACATTTTCTTGCCTTCACAGCACTGTAACTGCAAGTAGTTCAGCAGAAAACATTAATACTTTTCTCTGTATCTACCTCCTCCACAAGATCCCTTAGTCACAAACAACTATCCATCATGAGTGCAGTATTGATGCTTCAGAAAAGGCGCATCTCCAGCAACGAGGTACAACAGAATATGGCTGATGTAGCTGAGCTGAAGTTTCTCCAAGGGGTGTTTAGCTTTGTTCATGGGGAAACTGAGTCTCCCCTGTGTGCACAGTGCACTTTCTTACCTCTATAATTAAACAATAATATTAATTGAAACAATCAAAAATCACACTTCAGAAATGGGACTTAACACTTTCAGTATTTTTCTGCACTTTCCTGTCTTTTAAATGGATCATTATGGTAGCAGGGGCCTCTGAAGACCTCATGGACATACACAATTGTATGTGATGTGCAAATGCTAGAGCTAGGAATAACCCACTCAGTACATCTGCCTAGCATTGTTCAGAGCTAAAGACTTGTTCCCAAAGCAGTACAGTGACACTTGCATTATGCTGTCCCTGTTCTGTTTCTGCAGAACACTAATTAGCCCCACTTACCCAACCTGTCTGTATGATCTCCTCTGCCACTGTTACCCCTAGATCATCTCTCATTGCCTGGGGCACACATGGCCTAATTCAGGTAAGATAATGTTATCTCAGAGGAGAAAGAGCTAATGCAAAGCTTATTAATGTCTGCTCACTTCAGTGAACCTGGTGTCCTAATAACAGTAGTAGAAATCCAGCTGAGGGGAGATCAGAAAATGAGATGGAGTGATGCAAACAGGAAAGGATATGCTTTTTATAAGAGTAATTAAGAATATATACATGAATACTGTTCTTTCTTTTTCTCAATTTAAATGCAGTTTTTATAGGCTTATAAAAATACTGTAGCATTTTAAAATGTGTTGTATATACCTAGTAAAATGCATGAAAAACAACAACAACAAAAACAACAACAAAAAAACAACAACCCACAACTGTTTGTTTAAACACTTGGGTATTATTAAAACCTGTAAACTACCATAAGCACTCTGCACTGCAGACAAAGTCTGAGGGAAACAATTGATCAAGTGCATTAAAAATACGTTGAATGCCTGTAGATACCAATTTATCATAGCTATCTCCCTGCTTCTTGTTGTAGTGAAATGAATGATGAACCTATTCCAAATCATCAATTCCCATAAAATGCATACCTCCAAGTAGAAACATGCTAAAGGATTTATGAAGAACACAGTGGGCCTGGATACATTGTCTTGTTTGACATTGCTTAAACAACAACAAAAAAAACACTAAACACACAAATTGATTGATTTGTATATTTCATCAAAGCTTGATTTAATTTATCAAGGAGATAATGCCAATTTGCATTTATTGATAGATAAATAAGTCAGGTTAGATTCAAACTTCTGTCTCAAACCTTGTATTGCCTTTGTTGTTCTCTTTATCTTCTTTGGTTAATTTTAAAGGTACAGGTATGAGCCTTTTCTGTGTTAAATGTATTCTGAAATGCTTAGATGAGTAGGACTGAGATGCCAGTTACTTTGTTCTGTGCAAGACTTGCATGGTCAGTGAAGCTGTGGGCTGTTAATTTTTAGACCTCATTACTATATCAGTGACCTGTTGGCAGAAGCCTGTCTAATCCCTCTGCAAGCTGAATTAAAGTAGATTTTGAGTTTGTTGTTGTTGTTGTTGTTTGTTTTCTTTTTTTACAGTAGGTGCGCAACCTAATGTCTATACCCTCTCCCAGTTTTATACAGCCTGAGATATGCAGCCTGTGACACAAACGGCAGTTGTCCATCTAAATTTCATAGTAAGCTTAATAAGTTAGTGTACTTTGCATTTCTATCTTGAGAGTTTCTATTTCTCTCCCACATTTGACCTCCAAATCTTTCTGTTTTTAAGGCGCTATCTCTTTTGTCCAACAGCCATGAAATGTTTCCAAATTCTGCCCCAACTCACCTGAATTGAGCCTGAGTCAGTTCAGGGACCATTTCAGAAATCCTTGCTTCTGCTTACTCTTGTCCTTGTCCTTACTCTTCTCCCTGATTGTCAGATGTGGCTTCTATTTCTATGGACACCTCTGAGGTGAAAGACTTATGCAGTTCATGTTTTTAGAGGTTTCCACATTCTGCGCAGAGACAGATCAACAGTCATCTTATTTTCATACCTACAAACTAAGATGTCCAAACTCAAATTTAGGCCTGAAAATCAGCCTACATTTAAACACCTGTGTTTTCCACTGATTCCACTTTACATAAGCACCTATTTACATGAGAGGTTACATCATTCTTAACCTAATTTTGGACTAATATAAAAACCTATTTCTTTTCCTTCTACAGCTTTATTAGCAAAATAACTTTCTGAGCTGTGTTGTCTTTTTTTTTTTTTTTTTTCTTTTTCTTTTTTTCTTTTCATATATAATTATTTATAAAGGCAGCTTGTTATTTAGATGACAAAATGCTCTAATGTAAAGAAGTCACATCTGTTAGACAAGGGGACAGTGAAATCTGAAGCATTACCTTTGAGTTGAATGCCAATATTCAGTTGCTCTGAAGTAATTAAGCAGGGTATTGCTCTATCTAATCAGGAACACAGGACTAAAGAACTGCTGTTTAGGAGGGGCTGGATACAGAGCTGAATTCAACAAAGCACTTGAGCATGAGCTTCAGTTTAAGCACACATTTAATTCATCCTCCTACTGAAACACATGGTAAAGTGAGCATATACATATTACCTTGAAGAATATGTTAATTATATTCAGAGAAGAAACTTTTAGGGCCCATTTCACTGAGACCATTTCATAATATTTAATGTATTTACCTTCACAATGCTCTTGTGACTTCAAAAGCCTACTATTATCTTCATATTCTAAATCCAAACAGAGAGATGAGGAACAGGGTTAGAAAGACTAAGCTAATTAAATAGTGTAGGCCTACAGTAACCAACTGATTTTGATAAAGTGAAGTCACCTAATATGCTTGGACAATTTTGTGAGTGTCATTAGAAACAAAGTAAAGTGAATTATTTTTGCAAATATTTTTGCAAAAGGCCTAATCCAGAAAGGTATTTTGTGATGTAATTCCCTGTTATCCAAAGAGTAGGCACCTGACAAAGCATCTGAGCTATTAGTTCTGACTATTGCCAAGGTATCTGATAGTCCACAGGCTATCAGGTGATTAGTTATCAATTTGAACTTGGTCCAGAAAAATGCAACAGATAAATTATGCACAAACTAAGTTGTTATATTGACAAAATATTTAAAATATTTAAAAATTTACTTAAAGGAGTATCATAAGATATTTCTGGCTTATTTCATTAAAAGAAGAATAAAAATTGAGAAATAAAATCTAAAAGCTTTCAGAAAAAAAAAAAAAGAAGTAAATGAACCATTTTTTAGAAATGCAATATTACAACTGATGATCCAACATTTTTCCTCTGCAGCTGAAAAATTTAACAAGATGAAAGCAAGCCAGGTAGATATGCAAAAGTATTCTGATATCACAGTGGAAATGGACATGGAAAAAAAAGGGGGGGGGGGGAGGATGGGAGAGGATGTTAAATTGATTAATATGATAAACTCCTAAATTAAATGCGTTCTGTTAATGAAATAATTCCAAATCCCCACTTGCCTGATGCTTGGTGAAGATCTCTTATACAAATCACTCTTCCACAGAAACTAAAATCAATCAAAGTTTCAGAAATGAGAGTACAGTCCTTTGGCTGAAAATTCATAGGAATTTACATTAAATGTCCACAGTTGCAATACACTGCACTTTCCACATTTGCTCTTGGTTCCAAGATATGTGCCAGAGGGCAAGAAAATGCATCTAACTTCCATTAGCCTTTTCAGTAGGACTGTCATAAATTTCTTTCCCTATCCTCAGGAGACATCGACAGGAAGACAGACCCCTGTATGCACAAAGGAAAACTAATCTGTTACACAGGAGAAAGGTAATTTTGTTCTAGTTCATTTGTCTGTGTGCATAATTTCTTATATTATAGGCCAATGAATTTGGCATCAGAGAAAAAGAGTTGACTAAAAATAATATAAACTGTGTTTTAAAAGCAGCTGAAAGTTTTAATTTCCTAATGAGCTCATTTAATCCAGGTAGATGACTATGCTCTTTGATAAACCAAATGAAATATAAATTAAATTTGGAAAAGCCTGCATGCACAAATACACACAGAAGAGGATTATATTCCAGAGAAAGTATGTGAAGCATATCAGAATAAGAACTGTGATGACAAGAACACAATAAAGCAAAATAATATCAAGAGAAAACACAAAAAGCTTTGTGATGAAACACTGATTATATAGATCCCTGAAGAATGATCTGATTGATGATTTCCAGGTTTACTGTTTCACTTTGTGGAGTTTATTTTAGGGCTGGGAAATATTTAGTTGCAGATTTTACCTTCTAACATTCTTAAGAATTAAATCAGCAACAATAGGGTTAAAACATTTTAAAAAATTGTATAGCTAAACAAGCAGAGGCACTAGTTGCTATTATTATTATGACAATACTTACAGATCCTGTCAATCTAAGCCCTGTGATTAGATTAGTTCTTCTCAAGAAAAACATAGATGATATAAGGTAGCAATTGCAAAACGGGTTCTGTGGGAATAGAATTTGTTTCTGCATGGAAATACCCCATGCTCTATCTGTTCCTCTGAGATTTCACTGGGAGATTGGGTCAGGAGAATGTTTGGTAATGTATAATGAAAATATGTAACAAAGCTTCTTAGATTTGTCATTTCAAACTGAATTCTAGGTGTATGTTCTGCAAATCTGAAATTTAACATTGCATTCTGAAATAGCTTTTGTTGTTGTTGTTGTTGTTGTTGCATTTTTAAGCCCATCCAAGCATAACATGATTTCCTCAGTTTCTCTCCAGGGTTTTCTGGGTTTAGTCATGATCAGAAGGAAAGTAAATGTCATTACCTCAAAACCCTTCCTGCTGGCACATTTATAACAGTGCTGCTCAGTCCTTCCCTTTTGAAGTTCAGGAGACTAGGCAGAATAAGGCTCTGGGTGAGGTGAGGTACTTGTAAACACCACAGATCAGTGAAAGAAGCATCACCAGAATTCAGAATCCTGAATCCAGGTCCAGTGCTACAATACAGCACCAGAGCTGATGTGACCAGACAGATAACTTACTATCACCTGGGACAGAAGCTTTTAAATGCCAGACAGATTTGGGAACAGTGCTACTTTGATACTTCATGCCTAAAGTCCACATCTCTCTGCTACTCCGTCTTGTGCTTTAACTGAAACCTGTTTGGGCAAGGGACACTCTCTTTCAAGCCTTCTGTTTCTCACACTGAGCTCTGCAAAATGCTTACAAGTAAGTGAATTATATTGAGTCGAGACTCCTTTTATTTTCAAAAACATGAGAACACACTGTCATCTAAATATGTGGTGAAAACAATGCCATACACTGCATCTAATCATAAGAAAACATCTTTTTTTTTTTTTTTTTTTTTTTTTAGGGCAATATATTGGTATACATGACACAAAACAAAGAAATATATATTTTTGAATGTCAACCCAAGTGTCAGTCTTGGCTATTTAACGAACCTTAATCCCAGGTGAAACAATATTATATGTATTCTCAGATAAAAACAAAAACATAAGCTACATACAAAAATTCAATATTCAAAATTGAACAGCCTCACGTTATTTACTGATGTTGTGTAATGATCCTCCATAAGAAAGAAAGAAAGAAAGAAAGAAAGAAAGAAAGAAAAAAAAACAATAACAACAAAAACTGACAAAAAAATATCTTGTAATTTATTGGAATAGTTCATAAAGAGTTAATCCCAGCCACTCGAGCGATGTTCGGTGGGTAGGAGCAGAACATTGCAAGGATGGGTTCCTAATCTAGTTCTTGATAATGTACATATCAAAATATCTGCCAATTCTCCTGGAAAACTTAGCACCAAAAAACACTGGTATAACTCCCATCTGAATCCATGCCAAAAGACCATCAGCTTCAGTAAGACAGAATCCAGCTGGGAATTGGTAATAAAGCGAAAGGCTTTTTGCAGGCAAACATAAACTCTCCCTGTGTGCACTCTGAACTTGGATGCTGAGTAGCTGCTGTTCATGCAAGTTAATAAGACTTCCCAAAAGGCAGGATGTCTTATTTCATGCTCACCTGTGTGCTGCTTACTTAAAGTGATTTGCACGTATTTAGAGAATGGACAAAGAGCCTAGCATCTGTCTCAGAAAAACAACAACAACAAAAAATAATAACATAAGATAAAACGAGTAACGGATCCTGAGAAGTAACCATAATCTGTCACTTGAGTGGGAGACACTGGGACAGAAGAAACCTGTCTTTGAACATGGATCAGTAGATGAGCAGGACTTTACATTTCATACAAGTAAAACAAGGAGAAAGCATATCACTGGAAATTATATCAGAGTCAGACTAAAGCCTAAGTGTTATCAGCAGGGGAAGCTAAACAAAAGCTAAACAGTCCTGTTTAAGTGCTGTAGGAATGAGAAAGGAAATCTATTTGTCCCATGGCAGATGCAGAACTGTCAAAGAATATTTGTGCTGCCACACTCCTTTTTCCTTTGTGTGTAGGTTTTGGCATGACTTTCTGTAATTATCACAGCATAAAGAAGAAAGAAGCTTTCAAAGAATTCTTTGCCATCAGAATTTTGAACTGGTTCAAAGCGCTAAATTTGGTATTTATTATACAGATATACATTAGCTGCATTTCAAAATGGGACAGTGGGCTGGACAACAGAGATGGCTGCTTTTTACTTTTGTGCCTAGCTTGGACAGTAGTGATGGTTTTGTACCATAGAGCTATCCAGTCTTGTGGTGAGGCTGCACACTGTGTGTAAGCCCACTGGCGCACTGTTGTGTTCAGCACAAGGCAGCAGGTCTAGCTTCCCTGGAATATTGCTGGGATCTGTGCAGCTGCAAATAGTGTTTTGAGATCTAACTCACTTCAAATAAATGTAGCTCTGTTGATGTTACCTGTCTATCCTGCTGCCACTAAGTCCTGTGTTATTGGTTCTGATAAATTACAAAGTTGTGATGGTCATGGGTTATCATCTTGATTGTAAGTGCCTTTCATTGAAAAAAGTGTAGGTGAGCTCTTAGGAAAAGGCAGTTTTGAGAAGTCTAAATCTTGGGAAGTGCCATCCCAAATGAAGATTTAACAGTGAGACCAAGGACTGGAATACCCATTAAACCTTCACTGATGGCAAACATCTGTTCTCAGCAGGAAGGTTAGCGCAATCATGGTCAGAGCTTACTTGCACTATCACAATCTAAAATGCAACATTAATCATCTCCATGAAACCAGATGTACTAACCCAGAGATGATCACTGCCTTCTCTGTTTCAGACTTTACTTTCTTCTCTGAGGTTCCCCAATGCCTGTGACAGCACATCCAAACTGCTTGCCCGAAGCCAAGGACACCTCTCTGCAAAGGGAGTGCCACTGCAGAGGAGCTGTGTCACTTAAGTTTAATCACACATGCTTTCTGTAGCCAGGTATCAGCAGGATGTGAGGCTTGCCTCCTCTGTTGCCTGAGGTAAGGGTTTTGGCAGGGGACACAGCACAATGTATTTGCCAGTTGTGTCTGTGCCTGCCAACAACTGGAATTACCCTCTTGCTGAAAACAAGGGGCTGAGGGAAGTCACCCCTGAGAAGAGAAAACATTGCCTTTTCTCAGAGACTAGAGACACATTCTGCACATGTAGGGGAAGGAAATTTCACAGATTTTCTGACCTCTTTCATCTCTTGAGAAGCAACAGGCAGAAGGGCGAATCAGTAGTTATCAATATGAGAAGATAAAAAACAGAAGGGAATTTGAGGGAGCACAAAGAAAGCAAAGCACCCACTAAATCAATACATAAGTGTTTCCCCATGAAATGATGCAGAACAATTTTGATAATCCTTTGGCCTCCCTAAGAACTTTTACGTGACATGGCAATAGACTGTCACTTATGGGTTAACAAAAAACAGTTGCATCAGGGTATTGACAGAGGCAGTTTAATAAGAGAAATGACACCTATGGATTACAGGCAGAGGGTAGAGCACCTGCTCCTCTCTTCCAGGATCACAAGCAGCACCTCCTTCCCCACTGAGAGAAGCAATGAACACTTTTCAATGCCAAGTGACTGTTTGGTGGTCTTTCCTGTCAGAGAAGAATGAATTTTAATGGCTACATAAAATTAACAAGTTCTCCTGGTCACTATAGTTCAAATACAAATGAAGAAAAATGTCTCAGTTTTTGGATGCCCAAGATGAAACAGGTCATAGAGATGTCAGATTGTGAGGAAAGGATCCTTCTTCTGGAAAGTAGCCTCCATTTTACATTTCCACAGTTTGGGGGGGGGGGGGGGGGGGGGGGGAGGAAATAAAAATTTTGACCCACAAGTTTTGTACAAATATGAGTTGCTTATTTTATTTATACTTTTTAATTTGGTTCTTTCATGAAGTCATGCTATACTCACAAGATCCTGTTAAAATATTCAGTGCCTTCCACTCCAGAGAGGGCTGCATTTCACAGGTGAGTGAAGCGATCACCACATGCAATATCTCTAGAGCACTTGCTGAACTTCTGCAAGCTTTATTATTACTGATTCAATCTGTGTAAGAGGAAAAAGGGCATCCAAATGGCACTTAAGATGGAATAAGAAGCCCTTCATAAAGCTATTAAGAAATTAATAATTACAGGAAGACAGATGTAATTACATCCAGAAGATCAATGCAGTTTTTAATGAAGAAGAATTTCAAGACCCTAAATACAAATAGAGGTAAGAAACTTCTGAAGCTCTCCCATATACTCTCTTGAAGATAAATGTTGCCAGAGAACAAAGGAATTGTAATTTTGTCACACAATAGAAAGTGATTTGGGTATCCTATTGAAAACATTAAGTTAGCTGGTCTGAGCTGCCAAACCATGCCTTCTTTGAAATATGATTATGCTTGATGTTTACAAATGGTCCTACTGAGAAAACCTCTAGTGTATTCACTGGAAATGGGGCAAATGATATGAAAAGTTCCCTCCTGTTCAAAACTGTTTCTGCTTTTCAGCAGAGGTGAAAAATCTTAAAGGCTCCACAGGACTTGATGATTTGAGAAAAACCCTTCCCTCCCACCCTGCAGAAACTTCTATATAATAGCACGATAGAGAAAGCAAATCATCATTATCCTACTTGCCAGCTGTTGAAGCTAGCAGACAACAAAGGGCACTTGAATGTTGAGCATCTGTGCTAGGATTGTAGGTCAGTCAAGGAAGAGCAGAGAGAATGTCATCTCTCTTTCGCTCACCTTAATTTGGATCCTTTGGGTTTTATATGGGGAAGCAACACACAATCAAAATAGCAATTCCACTGGGCAGGAACTTTTAATTGTCTTTTACACTTTGTAGACCAAGTATACAAAGGGTAATGATAATACATGACTGCTGTGTATTTTATATGGGAAAATAAGCACAGAAGAAACCAAACTGAGTTAGCAAGTCCACACATGGATGTGATATTATTTCAGATAAGCCTACAAAACCCAAACACTCCAGTTGTATCCAGCAAAGAAGCAGATGCACTTTACACAGGCAAATACATACTACAACAAATTGAGAGTTTTGTTGAAATATCAAAACTGAAAAAGAATAAAGAAACCAAACAAACCCAGAGCATCATAGAAACAGAACAAACTACTGTTAAAATTCTAGGGCCTTAAGAAACCAGTTAAAACAGTTATACATGGAAAGAAGATAAGCATCAGCTATAGAAGAAGGCAAGCACAAAAGGAAAATGTATATTGTAGTGAACTTTGGAAAGGAAATTCTTTCTTGACCTCTCTTTCTGCTCCCTCAGCATTCAAACATATCTCTGCACTTTTCTGTCCTTATGGTTGTTTCCAAATCCCATACGTTTGCACCTCATCAGGAGAAATAACAAATAATGCTACACTTACAACTTATCTCTAGCAGGTACAAGACTTAATTAAAAGCAATGCTGTGTCTGATCAATGAGGGTGTTGAAGGAAAAAATCAAACTGGTCTTAGCACAAAACAGACATTGAAGAATGGCTGTAGTTAAAACTTTACAGAAGTCACTGTATACAACAATTCTTCACTCACTAAGAAGGGTGGGAACTAGTTCTGCTCCGGATTTGTTGCTGTTGCTGCTCCTCAAGATTAGCAAGAAGTATGTTAATTTATATCATCCAAATATCTAGTTTAAATTGAAGCACATCTGCAGGGATTTCTGGATCAACGCCTGTCTCAGGAGTTAATTTGTCATGATGGCAAAAATGAACCCTCCTCCAAGGAAAAAGAAAATCCCCAACTACCAAATTACTGGCTTGAGCAGTGCTTTTTGGGAAAGTTGGTAAAAAGACAACCTCTCTCTGCTCAGTGAAGATTAGTGGGGATTTCATAGGAAAGACACTCACATTAGTAAGTTTGAAGACTTGTATGGTCTGATTTAACAGGACAGAACAGACAAGAATCTGATGTTGAAAAAAGATTTACCCTCAAGAGAATGGTAAATTCATAAACACAACAGGCAATAAGTTGATTTAACTGTAATACACTGAGTACCTGGCTATGGGGTTCAGCTTGAAAAAACTCTCTGTGCTTAATTTGGGAACACCCTTGAAAATAGATACCTTTCACTATAAAAGAAAAGGATTGCTTAGGACTGCATCACATGGTCACAGGGTGAAAAAAGAAAGAGGTGTGGATTCTAATCTATAAAAAGAGTTGTCTGAGACTTTGTCTAGTCCCTCAAAAGGTCTCATTCAGGATACGCCTAGCCCTTAATAACTATATAATATATATTCTGATTATTGCTAAGAATTTGAAGTGTCAGCTTGCAAAGACATAACAGATTTTGAAACCATAGAAATGTAAGGACAAGGTTTTTAACCCACCTGCATGATTTTCCTCTTACTGATGGGTTCTTACTGTTTTATTTTGGAAGAAGCCTTTGCCTTGCCACGTGCTTTCAAACTGGACTCAGAACTAGATTGTCTACCATAAATAAAAATTATCACATTTGATAACCTCCTATTTATAGTATTCCAAGTTGGGGGTGGGGAAGGATTAAACCTAAGAATACAGTTTAGAATGTAGTTGTATTACTCACAGAGTTACAAAGGAAACAAACTTAAATGAATTGCTAATATGCCCCAGAATTATTATTATTGTTATTATTATTATTATTTGCTTTCCATTCAAACATAGAATAAGAAAAATACATTTCAAATTGACCAGAACATTTTGTACAATACAGAAAAAATGCTTTTCTGTTTGTCTCAGTAAAAACCTCCTCCAATTAAATGTTATCAGAGCTGATGTTTACTTTGATTTGTAAGTGTGTGTATTGGACTAAAAATTAATTCTTCATTTCAGCACACTATAAGTGTCCTCATCACTTTTCGTAGGATAATAAATGTACTTAGCAGGATATGAACTTGAATGTTTTTCTCTAATGTTTTTATTATTATTATTATCATCATTGTTATAAAACATATTTGATGTATAAGAGTCAGGACAATGTGAAAAATCTCAATTTGCATCTGTGATTTGCTGTCAGAGACCTGCCTGACATGTTTCTGTTATGTGGATGGGAACACCCCCTCTGAATTGATATTGCTGTCTTCCTCCCTTTCAATTGTTCTTGATATTGCTCTCTTCCTCCCTTTCAAAAACAAAACAAAACAAAACAACCAACAAAACAAACAAAAACCACAAACAAACAAAAAAACAACAGGGACTCTTACTGCTTGGGCAGCACTCACATAAAACCTAGAAGAAAGATGTTGACCAGTAATGAGACGTACTGCATTTGAGCAGCCTCATTCATTTGAACTTCAGATATAGGAGAAAGTTCACCATACATCTCCAGTTCTCTGTCCTCCAAATTAAAAAGGAGGAAAACAGGCAAATTCAACTCAACTTTGGAAATTCAAAATGTAGATGTAGATCATCAGGGATTATTGTATTATTAAGGGTGTTGAAGATACCTATCTTACCTATCTGTGCCCAGGAGCATTAAATTAACAATCCGCTTTGTCTTCACTATTTGTCAAAGCTATTTTACCACAAAGTGACAGCAAAAAAGAGGCAACATTTTTTAATACCCACCAGCACCTACCCACAGAGAACTGCAAATAACATTCAGTGTCCAAAATGTAGTCAATCTCCAACAAAATGTATTACAATCACTGAAGACAGGATCATGCAGACCTTCCAAATATTCTGTATGTGGCCTAGAAGTGTTCCTACTGTGCCAGACTTTGCAGGAGCCCTGTAGAAATCCCTAGGATGGCCCAGTGACAAGCTTTTGGAGCTGATGCAGTGGGGGTTGGCATCACTTGGTCTGTCTGCATTAATGCATCTGAAGCTGTGAGTCCATATGTGTGGGGTTACCCGTAAGCTGGGCAAAGCAGGAAAGTTTCGGTCAAGGTCACTTCACTCTTATCTTTACCTTAATGAAACATTGGCCTCCAGTGGCTGAAACCATTTTGAAAACCATTTTGAGAACCATTGGAGACTGTTAGGAGCAGCACCCTGGGAGCTCAGTTTCTCCTCTAATTTATGCTAATAAAATAGGATTTAAATGTATGAGTCATGACTGGTAGTGAACTGAACAGACTATCCTGTCCTTCACTTTTACTATTACGAAGATGTCTCTTCAGAACTCATAACACCTTTATGAACTGGAGAAGAGAAAACCTTCTCCTGAAAAGTATTATTGGCCATGTGTGTCTACAAAGTTGTATAGGCTAGGCAACCAGAGTTTGTTTGCCTATATTTTTTGTTTGTTTGTTATCTGTTTTCTTGTTATTGTTATCTGTTATCTTCGAATTGTTATCTGTTTGCCTTTTCCCTCCACTGAACTGTTCAGGACCTCATGATTTCTCTTACGTCATTTCTAAAGCAGTAATATATTAGTCCACACAACCTAGCTTAAACATGCCTGCCATATGGAATATAAAACAATAAAACAATTTTGATTTCTCATCAAGCAAATATTGTTTCACTTGTGGTTTTCTTTTTCCCCTCTCCCACTCCCACTGAGCATCCAAAGGAGCACTTTGACAACAACAAAATTCATTAGTCAAGCCAGCTCCTGTGATTTCATAACTCATTTCCCTTGTTATTCACTGTTGAATCATGGAGCAGAAGGTGGGTGTCTTGATCTTGAAGACAGGACAATGAAACAATATATTTCCATCAGATGATGGAAGAAAGGTTACAACCTGCTTTATACAGAATTCAATTAGGAATCACAGTAAGGGGAAGCTTTGTATTTGAAGTTTGTATTAACTCCTATAGATGCCAGAATGCTCTCAATCTATTTCTCTTTCATCTCTTTCCTCTAAAAGACTTTTAACTAATCACAACATTAGATTAGTTCAGTTAAAACAGTAGGAGATCAATTTTGTTTCAATGCCCTGGGAGAAAAAAATAGATTCCCAGATGTTTCATGGAAATCAACAAAAAAGATTCAATTGAGAAGCAATTCTGACTTTAAGCAAATTATCCAGTCAAGTATTTCTATTACACTGCTACATGGGCATTTTTGTATTACAAGGCATTTCCTACTGTTTAGTAGGAAAAGTGGACAGACTCAAGCAGACCGAGTTTTACCTGTTTGTGTCTTTAAAGACAGGACTGTATCAAATTAAAGCTAACTTTTGGTATACTCAATTTGCCTTTTAGATCTAAAGATTTTGGGGAAATGCTTTACCAAAAGATGAATTTGACACCTCTGGTAGGTCATATGAGGTCTTCTTTTGTTGTAAATTATGAGCGCCAATGCTATGTTAAAGTAGAAACTGAAATTTTTGTTTCTTGAAACATTCTGGACTATCACCATTTTATCTCCTTTAATGTTTTGAACAAGTAGAAATAAACTTTTCTCTCTCTTATTTGTGGGTATGCATATGTGTGTGGGTATCAAAATTAAAGTATCTGTACAAAACTGGTAAATGCAAATGTAAAAAGATTTGTTTGGAAATGAAAAAAAAAAAAACAGTTTTCAAAAATAAAAATAAAAATTTAAACTTTCTGATATTTCCAATTCTAGATATGTCATTTAAATCTGCTGTTCCAACAAACTGACCTTTTGAGGTAGTTTGACATTTAATTGTCTTCCTTTGTTTTGCAATACTTTATCAATGTGGAGTGGTAGATTGATTTTCTGATGATACATTTTTTCCTGATGAATCAGCAACCATCTGGAAGAAAATTGATATTTTGATGATTTTGATGCTTGATGGAGATTGTCTTCTGTGTGTGGATTTATGTCATGTATTTATGTTAACAATATTATTAGATTTATCAGTTATTTCCATAAAGTTTCAGTTCCAGAAGTTCATTGAGAGTATCGCTGAATAACTGAACCCATAGTCTCCTTGTATCAGTGAACAATGCTTTTGTTCTAGCCTCTTACTCATTGAGGTTGCAAAGGAGAAAATAATGATGAAGCTGCATCCTCTGTGCAGATGGCACATATTTGATGGTTCAGATCCTCTTCCACAAGTTGCTTATTGGTTTACTCATTTTGTTTACTATCTGCATCATGTCATTAATCTGAAGTGCAAGATCTCTGCGTTAGAAGTTATTTGAGCTACTTGGAAAATTATGGTCTCGTGCTAAAGAGAAAAATGAAGAAGATATTTATTTCCCACCTTCCATTTCATACATTCTTTATGAGACAGTGACTATTTGAAATCATCCTTTTGGTGGTTACTGCTGAGATCTCTGTTGCAAGTTGTGGACTGAGTTGAGGCTTCTCAGCCAGCAGATTTACTAGAAACAGGTTGCCTCCTGAGGACCATGGACCTGAGGTTAGGACCTGAAGAGCACGTCAGATGTATGGTTTAACAAAGCACTAAATTACATGCAATAGCTTGACCTAAAGTCTTTTGGAAAGTAGCTGATGTGCATTTGAACTTAGACTTAGAATTTTTAGCCACTGGCACTGCAACAATGAGAGAGAAGTGCTGACAGCTGCCCACTCTGCTTTTCTGCCAGACATCATCACCCTCATAACAAAAGCAGACAATTGGAAGACAAGTCCATCCTCTGAGCCCCTGAAATTCAAACCTTTCTGCATTCACTTCAGGGTCTACCTGGAGCCCAAATCTGTAGCAGTAACAACTGTCCCTGCAATAGACGGTGTAGGGTTTGCAGAGCCAACTCAAGTTTTTCTCAACAGTGGAAGTAAAAACGAATGCTACTCCTCAGACCTAAAGGAAATGCCAGCACACTCCTATCCAGGGAAGCAGAGAGTAAGGAGGGCTGAGGTGGAGGTTTGGAATTGGAGACACGGAGAGCTGTGTTTCTGCAGCTCTCCTGAAAGTGAGATGAACAAGATAGAGAGCAGACACATTCAACACAGCCACAGATCTGCGCACCCTGGGCCCTCAGCAGCAAGCAAGAATTTATGGAGTTCTTCCACAGCAGAGGAGCCTCAGCCTTCCCAGAGACCAATTGCTCAGCAGCCCATTCTACTGCTCAAGGAGTCCCCTGCTTGCGGTGTCATCACCTGGTCCTGCATGCTTTGCTTTCAGGGAATGATACACCAGAGCCAACCTAGAAATTCTGTGATTCTGTGATATTTCTAGGCAGCCATTGCTTTGGGAAGAATTTTTAAATGTCTTGGATTCTCTGTCCTAAGGCACTGAATGAGCATTGAACATCCCCATTGCCTACTGAATACTTACTACAGTTTTCTACATAGTACTTTCTAGTGTTTACTGCAACTGGTCCCCAATTCACTGAGGAGTTTTATACACCACCACTAATACAAGATAAGTCTTAACAATACAAATGATAAATTTACAGTGATAGAAAGCAGAGATTTCCAGGTAAATCATAATAAATTCAATAAACCTAAAATAGGATAATTTACCATCAGTTCTATTACTATTCTTGTCCGCCATGACAAAAAAACAAAACAAAACAAAAAAATCAAACAAACCTGCCGCCTTCTTCCCTTTAAATAAATAAATAAATAAACAAATAAATAAATAAATAAAGTTCAAGCTGTCCTTGGAGGTTCCAAGGAGATTTCGATCTTCCTTTCTTCCCTTCTCCCCCCAAACTCGTTCACTGCTGCTTCTAGACTAACAGAAGAGTGAATACATAAGAATTCAAACTAGGTCTTCCTTCGAGGGATGCAAAGGACAATCCAATGAATAATGTTGCGGGAGTGATTTGTAGTTTCCCCCAAAGAGTGAGCTGATTTGTTATGGATAGAACTCAGCCTGCTCCTCTGTTGAAAGCCAAATCTATGCAACTGATTTTCTTTTAATACATTTATAGTAAAGAACGATCCTGCATTTGATTGTGTGACTGATCACCTTGATACTCATAGCTGATATTCTACCCATGCAATCATAATTCTACACGTACCAACAAAAGAAAAAAAAAAAAAAAGCCATGTCTTGGCTGACTGCCTTACTTTCTCATTTCACTAGTGCAAAGGGCATCTGATTCAAATTCTTTAGAGACACATCTGTTGACAAGAAGTATTTTGTGTAATCATTTTAATATTTTATTCATAATGTGGCTTAAAAGGATAGCGCATGTGGATTTGACCAGAGAGACTACCCATTGGAAAGGCAAAATAATTGATTTTTGGTTGTGCTTGTTGATTAATGAATTAAAAACAAACAAACAACAACAACAACCAAAACTACACACACACACACACACACAAAAAAAAAAACTAACTGCAATTTTCCTGGAGTAACCATATATAATCAAGACCAAGTTTAATTTTTCAGGGCAGAAATTTACTGTTCCTGTAGAACTGAGGGAATTCAGATGTAATTTAAAAGTAATCTCTATTCAGAGTGCTTAAGTACAGTCTCTTATCTCAGAATCTGAATGGAAATTATTGAACACAATGTATTGAAGATAAGACTTGAAGATAAGCCTACTTCTGCTTTCCTTCTTTGGTAGGTACCTTACCCAGGCACTGACCCATGGCTGGGAGAGGACGGAGGGCTTTAAAAAGATAAAAATAGCTATGCATAGAGAATATAACAAATATCTTTCCCACCAGTTTTGTCTTCAATCAACAGAGATGTTATCTAGCTGTTTCTGAGCAATGTCATTCACCTAATTCTGTGCCATCACTCGACTGAATCAGAGATAAGACTGAGAAAAATGTAACCACTAAAACTGAGTAAAACTGACCAATGACATCACAGCAAGGTTTTGGACCATGTTGGGGTCACTTACATATACTAAGAGGAAAGACAGTCAGCTGCCATTGTATTTCTGAAAGTGCTTCCCTGTATGTCTGGTTTGGTCCTCTTTTCAGATTCACTATTACCAGATCTTACTGAACGAAAAAAAAAAAAAAAAAGAAGACTACTTCTCCCAGGTTGTGATCATTTGTATGGACAATTCCAGTATCATCAGCCATTTGGAGATACAGTCTCATCTGACAGCACTACTTTAACTATGTGTTTTTTGTTTTGTTTTTTTTTTGTTTGTTTGTTTTTTATCTGATTTGTTAAAGGAGGTATGACAACCTCAATGTTATAAGCATTACACAAGCATCACATGCAAGCAGCCACTGATGGGTTAACTGATGGGTTAATTTTGCAGCAAATCTGAAAGTAATAATAAGATGAAATTATACTAACTAGGGAACAAAGACTGTAATGGTAATTTTCCAGAGATACATTTATTCTGACTCAAAGGTATAAGCAAAGCGTTTAGATTGTATTTAAACCAGCTAATAAACTACTGCTACAACTATTGATAACAAGATTGTTGGAATGATGATACAGGTTCACTGTCCGTAGTTCTGAGCTCAGATTGTTCACTCATGCCAAAGTCTGCTACTGCATTCATAGTTTAGGCAAATTGTCTAAACTATGAATAAAGTCTGTTATTGAATTCAAGGACATTTAGACATTCATTTTTGAAGCTCTGACATAGAGAATTTTGTAGGAGATGAAGCTAGAGGTGAATGTGACAACTTCTTGTGAGTCTGTCAAGTAGTGAAATGGTTAATTGATGCCAGTGTGGCCAGGTGTAAGAAGAAAGATGTGATCAACATTTGCTAATTTATTTAAAGGGGAAAAATCCTTTGGCAATAATCCCTTGATTTGTAAGAAATGGGGGCAGGCTGGCAAAGTTTAAGTGATTGAAAATGATGCCCATGGCCTTCTGTAAAATCTGATTACAGCTCCAATGATCGATGAGTTGCCATTAGCGAAAGGAAAAAAGTTCAGAAATTGAGCCAAGTAAATCAAGAAAGACCTTTTGAGTTTACAATGAACACTTCAACATGATTCAAAAAGTATTTTAACCAAGATTTCATTTTCTTTAAATGTATGTTACCTTCAGAATATGAACTATTCATTTCCATGAGTCCTTTATGAGCCAGACATTCATATAGTCTGAAAAGATGTCCAGATTTGCCTGCTGGCTTTTCAAGGCTCCCTTTGATTTACTTCAATGATAGTGGGAGCCTTTGGCTGACATCTGGATGAAACTCTCTTCCTTTCAGCCACAGGTGGGTCAGATACATGAAATTTTAAATTCTTATTTTTGCATTTAAACTAAGAAATCAGTTTCAGCTTCAGCAAAATATGCTATCAATTCCTGTTATGACTGGCAAACTCACTCCACAGGAAAATAAAAAGCAAAGTGAAAACTAACTGAAAATCTGAAAAAAAAAATAAAAAATCTAACATTGTAAATAGTAGAGTGACAGGTGTGACTGGTTCACTGACTCAATAGAGAAAAAGTTTTAATTTTAAGAAAATATTTAGTAAATTATAAAAATCAGAATATTAAAAAGTAGATTTATTCCATTTTATTATAAATAACATATTTCTTCTGGATTTGAACTTTCAAATATAAATGTTTTTATTTTTAGAATAGAGAATATCTAAAAAAAAAAAAAAAGATTTTTGATTCAAAGCATAACTCCTTTTTTGGTTTGATGAGAAAAATATTACTTTTATTCACTGAGAAAAGAAGGTTATCTTGCCAGTCAAACTACCCAAGAAAGAGATGATCTCAAGCAGAATTGAAGCTCATCTATGAATATTTGTCCTAGCCTGAAGCTGAGGCTCAGCTTACTATTTTATAATTTTCTTTCAAGGATTTTGAACTAAAGTCTCAGCTCCTTAGCTCCAACTAACTACCTGTACAGATCAGGACTGATCCTGGTCTCTTTTTTAAAAAAAATATTTATTTATTTATTTATTTTTATTTTGATTCAGAATAAATCATCTGTAATTTAAAAACATTGTCTTTGGAGTTATACTGGATGCCACTTCCTTTGAGCTTTTAGTCTGAGATCAGAAGCCTTTCTACAACATCAGCTTTTTGCTGATAGTCAACTACTCTGAGGTGTTACAGGGTGAATCAGAACATCTCTCAATTGATTTTTTTAGTATACTTGAGATTATGGCCAGTGCCTCCACAATGTTTTTGCCATTTTTACACAGGAATATCCTAGCTACACATGAAAATTCTTGAAAGCAGATGTATCACTAAGGTAGCATTTGAGAATTTCTAAATTAGACCAAATTATGTAATGCAAACAGAACGGCAACAGGCAACCTCTTCCCTTACTAGGCCTCCTAGGGAGCTTTGTGACATACATAAATGAATTATGGGTAAGTCAATTGCAGTTTCTTCTTAATCATACAGGGTAATGTAGTTTTGTGCTAATTAAGAAATAGATATTAAGCTAAAACAATTTGGGTAAGAAATTATAAAGATGTGATTGTATGTTAGACAGCCATGTGAATAGACTCATTCCCAGATTGTTAAAGCAATGTGCATTTTGATAAGATACCTGGAAAACCTGACTATAACAACAAAATACCCTTCATAATTACATTATTAGTGATTATTATTTGAAATTATTATTTCTTGTCCAGATAAGCCAACATGAGTTTATGAGAAGAAAAAAGAAGTGCAGCCTGTTAAGAGAGTGGAAGGGCTTTGGTGAGCCCCTTACTCTTTGCGTGTTCAGAGCGCGTTGTAAATCCCTAGCCCTTTGCCAAAGTGGGTCATTCCAAGCTGAGTCTTTTAAACAGCTTCTCCTCATGTTTTTGAAGATGCAGGCCTGATAAGGCACCAAAGAGAAGTTCCACACAAGACACCTTCCATCTCCACCTCCCTGTACTTCATCATCCTTTGCTGAATCTCTGGTGGGAATGCAAAGTGACATCATAAGTGGGAACTTATTGATGTAAGAGATGTCCCTGAAAGAGGGACAGCAGAGGGAGCAATGTTGCCATTTCAATTAAACCTGTTAAGGATGGCTGGAACAGCTTGGTGTAAGCTCAGTGAAAGACAGATAAGTACTGCTTGTTGACTGCTATTTTTAATTAAGCAAAAATAACACTTCAGCAATCGTGGGACTGATGATGCGGCAACTTGCCAGCTTCATTATTACCGACATCCTATTCCTAGGTCTGTCCTGGATTGCTCTTCAAGCACTCTTCAGCATCATTCCTCCTCATTTCCCAGGAGACTGAAGTTCATATTGGTTAAGGGGTGGTTTGGAATTGCAAAAGCACAAAGTCAAGAAGTTGTAGCAGAGTCAATATCTAAATTTGCATGACTTTTAAGAGTTTTCTGTCTTTTCACCATTGTCTTTCATGACATTTTACAGGGCATAATCAGGAACCCCAGAATGACTTATTGAGGCTTGCCTCTTTTTGCCATGCTGATCTTGTACAGTACATACAGATCAAACAACAAAAGCTAACTAATAGCTATAAGATCCTTTAGAGAAAAGACCTTGTGGCATACTTAGCCTAGTTTCTGCAGTTACAGACAACATCATGGACCAAACTCCATCTTAAAAGTAAAGATTCATTTTCCTCTGTTATGGGATGTATGCTCCAGAACTGCCTTGGTCCAATGGTTAGAAATAAATCTGTCATTACTGTTAGTTTTGACTTGATCATTCATGGGCCAGTAACTTTCTTCTGAAATTTTTCTCTTCAACCAAGCCAGTATAAGAAAACGTCATCTCATGAAGTAGCCAGTTTTCTTTAATTTATTTCCAGTCTTTCAGTAAGGTTGGATCAAAGAATCCTTTATTGTTTACATGATTGTTTGGCATTAGTTCTTTGGACCAGATATGGGATCCTAACTGTTGTTACTGTGCTATGGAATACACACATATCCTAGGGTGTAGTAATGTGCACTAGCAGCGAACGTAAAAGGCAGGGGAGCTGGCATTTCACACCTCTAACACCCGACTGCTGTTCCCGATCTTGAGCTTTCAGATCCCCTGCAACTCTCCTTTGCCCTTCAGTTAAATAGGTGTAGTAGCTACACTCACCTTTTTTTATGGGCTAATCTGAAAAATGCTGAAAAAAAAATGTATGGCAGCTAAGTACAATGCTTTTCCAAGCTAACTTTATCTAAACTTGCTTCCTGTATACTCCATGTAAGTACAAGTTGTATTTAATGCAAATGTTTTCTCCACTCCTGTCATAAAGGACGTCAGCAATTGAAGAAAAATTCAGGGCATTTGGGATTAGGCTATAAAAAACCTCCACACTTGAAATAACCCATCCCCCATCTATTTTAATTTAAAACCTGCTTAAAACCCATTTTTAAATTTCCAGTGCTGTTATAGGGTGCTTTAACACACATGAAGCAAATGAAATTATTTTGTAATGAAAGTCTTGTCATACATCATTAGGATCTTCCTCCTACCTATAGGGCCATTTAGGAAGCTGAATAAATCTATCCAGCTTTATAGCTGTAGAGACGGTACATTAAGTTTGCTGGTCCCAGAGTGCCTGAAGAAATCCAAACACAAGTATTCTTCAAGTCCAGGAGATTTTATTTTCTAACTTCCAAATATAGATGGGTAGAGATCTTCAAAAGCACATCTTTAGCTAGCAATTGTGAGCAGAGGTCTGCAAGCTTTAAGGAGACATTTTTCACAAAGCACCCTGAAAAACGTGAGCACTAAACTGATAGTGAACTCAAATCAATCTCCTTTTCACATCCATGTTGTTGGTCTTTTCAAGGCACAGAAACCTAGTATTCTGAACACTTATTTAGTCAGTATCACACAGAATCACAGAATTTTCTAGGTTGGAAGAGACCTCAAGATCATCGAGTCCAACCTCTGACCTAACGCTAACAGTCCTCACTACAGTACTGGATCTTGCTATAAACTGCAAACAGCTGTAGTCAGCTCTCAGATATCATGACATCCTGGGATATTGGCCATCAACACCCTGACCAAGAGTGACACTCCCAGAGCTTACTGAACTCTCAGCTGTGAGAGCACAGCTACAGCTGGGGCTGCAGCACAAGTTGTGTCATAGAATTGCTCAGGATTAAGAAGCTGGTCATAGCATCCATGGAAGCATATACTAAAAGAAATATTGGATTTTTGGGGTACTTTTTGGTAAGACAAAATCCAAACCACTGTAGTTCCCTTCTTTCAGAAAATCATTGCCTTATGTCTAAGATAGATTTTATGGTTAGCTTCCTACATAGCTCACATTTGGCTGCAGAGACTACTGCAGTTCCTAACCAGTGTATGAAGCACAATCAAACTGGGTCTGCAGCTCAAAGTCAGGGGAAGAAGACTACAGAAATCTTTGCAGAGCTCACTCACAGGGTGGTGATCTCCTTGTTTATTGATGGGAAGTAAAAAATGCCTCCCCACCCTTCATCCACCTGTTTAAAATATAATGCACATTTCATAAGGCCAAGATTTCTGGAACTGGTTTTAGTTATGCTTTTCTTTAGGGCAAAATTGATCAGTCTCTCTGTGTTGCAAATATTATATGAACACAGATAAGCTCTGGCCTGAAAATAGGAGTTCCCAATATGAGTATATTTTGTCTCATCAACTGCCTGTATGATTAGCTCTATCCTGCTTGAAGAGCAGGATCAATATGCCTACACAGTGGAGGAGCTAAACCCTGCTAAGAAGGTTGAAGTTAGTGCTCCCAGATCTCCTAGTTTTGATCTCTCTCATCATTTCCCCAGATTGAGCACCAAGGTATGGAGCATGTTCAAGATCTAGCCCTCAGGATCATGGCCAAAACTTTCACATGAACATTAAATGATAGAAGAAAATGAGTCTTAATTTCAGCAGAAGCCAAGACTGCTGGCCTTGTCTGGCAGTGCCTGAAGCATCCTCAGTTAAGAATTACAGCCAAAACAGTGTGTGAAAGCAGAGGAAAGCTGTCCATTTTTTATTGGAGGAGAGTAAATAAGAGAGATATCGGACACAGTTTACCAGCAGAGAGTTGCAAACTGAACTAGGAATTACTGTATTCAGTTTCTAAAGCTGTCAACGAATGGGGAGGAAGAAGATGGGGTAAGAACATGTTTGTTCTTACAGAGTAAAATAAATTTAGCAGCTCTTTTGAGACGGTGAACTTGTCTTTGACAGTTACTATTTGTGTCAGTGGCTGAGCTGTTGCTCTGTTTGCATTCATTCTCTGCAAAACACTGCATTCTTTAGGCAATTTGAAAATCTTAAATCCATCTTTTCAAAATAAAGTTTCTAACCATAGATGAGCAAAACTGCTTCTTGGAGGCTGGATAAGTAGAAAAGGGTTATTTGATTATACGGAACAAAAGACCATTTTGCCTATTTCTCCTGCCCTGATGTTTAGCAGAGGAGGACTTGGGCCTCTCGTAAACATCTGAGACCAAAAAAAATCTCATTTCAAATGCATTGACCTCTACACAGAGGGAGTTTCAGAGACTGAGAATACCTACCTATTGTCTGTTTCTTTTCTAACCTACATATGTACACACTTTAAAGTCTCCCCTTGCTCTCAGTGGTTACTTGTAAACTGTCTTAGACTTCATATTAAGCTTAGGTTTTAGCTTTTTGCTTCCACTCTGGAGGGAAAGCCAGACTCAAACACCATTGATAAACAGTTAAAAAGATATCATTAAACTCTGAGTGTTCTCTGTTTTGAAGGCCTTTAGGGTGAAGGTCTGGAAGAGATTGTCCAAATTCAGCTTCAGATGGCAAGATGGGGAAGGAGTCCCTGGACAAAAGAAGGGGTTGAAGCTTTCCAAGAAAAATATGGTACAGAAACAATTACACTGCTGTGTAATTAGGAGACTAATAAAAAACAAAACAAACAAACAAAAAACAGTAACAACAAAAAAACACACCACAGATCTCCCTTTTCTAAATTTGGAACTAGTAAGAACATTCCCTGCCTTTTAATTAAATTCCTTGCCTGTTAAATTGGCCAGCAGATACTTCAGAAGCGGCTACTAGGTATTTATTGCACATTGTTGCTCAATTTTATGTGCTCTAGTAGTGTGAAAGCACACATTCAAGCAAGGGGACAGAGGGAAAGCCCCAGGGCTGCAGTTAACTACCAAAGTGTATGTTCTGCTGGAATAGAGAAAATCAGGTGTTCTCTCTGATGAGCCTTGCAGGTTTGTCTGAACCATCCTGGCAGGTTGGCTCCTGGTTTAAAAACCTCCTTCAGTTTAGAGGTAATGGATAAAACTCCCCAGAATAAACCACCAGAAAACCCTACAGATCAAAGCACCAAGATAAATGGATGAAAACCAAGGGAAAGCATAAGTTTTTACTGTAACACAAAACATAAGCTTTTTATTTTTACATGCATCTCCTTGCTGCCCCTGAGCCTCAGACACCACTGTGCTAAGCAGTAAGACAGCATGACAATAGACAGCATCTGCCTCCAGAGAGGAACCAATATAAATAAACAAAGTAAGAAAGATAGGGCAAATATTAAAAAACAGCATTTTATCATAATCAATGCTTGAATTTGTAGGAGCCTTGAAGAAACACTGGTGCAATCAAAAGCATGTTTGTTTTTCCAATTATACCAGCTCATCTAACAATGAAATACCCTCTATTAACACTTTGTTTGCCTATAACATCAAATTATTTTGGCCACAATAACATTGCAATTACTTAAGTTTCCAGAATATTTATATTTACTTAAATTTTATGCTCAATTAAGCAAATCTTGATAGGGAAAAGACTGTGTTCATAATGCAGATGGTGTTCGCGCCACACATTCGTACAGCATTCTTACTAGCTTGGAAAGCCAGTCAAATCAAGGACAAAGAACAGGTCAAAAACTTGAAAAATAACATTGACACAACAGATATTTCCAAGTCTTTGTTTTTCTGTAGCTGAAAGGGAAGTAGCCATCATCACCCAGCTCTCCAGAGAAGCAATGTGTTTTTTTAGCTTAAGTGCTTCCTTTGAAATTTTGTCATTTTCTGTATTAATGAAAGCTCAGTATTTTAATCATTAAAGCTTAGAATAATCCACACAGAACTATAAAAACTGCAGCAAGTGAGAAGCATCTTTTCCAACAGGAAATGCTTTAAAGAGATACAAGAAAGAGAAGAAGAGAACATACCTTAGTTATCGCACCCAGATACCGTGTCTGGGTAAAGCAATTAAAGACCTCAGCTGGCAGGAGAAAAAAATAAATTAAGTAAAGTATAACAAGGTAGGCAGTGTAATAAGAGTAAAGTAGAGGGAAGCCTCAGTCCTGTAGGGACCAGAGTTATGACAAGTGCTCAACCACAGAGCATAAGAACAAATCAGAGTTCCTTAGGCTTTATAGATCCCTTGCACAGCAGGGGCTTATATCCAACCTAATAGAAGGAGAGAAAGAGGGAGAGGAGAGGCAGAAGGTGCTGGTGGAGCGGGATAAATATTGTCCTCATTGCAGGGGAAGAACACCCACAATACATCTCTGACTATATTAGCTGTAGATCAAGATTCAGTCTGATATACTAAAACAGGCTGTTTATGAAAATCTAAGAACTAAGTATTTTATATTCTTGTTGTTTAAAACCCAAGAAGAGAAGATTTAGGCAAGAGCCTGAGGAAGGTTAACAAGATAGTTTTGCACATGTTTACAAAGAGCTTGTCTTGAGCCAGATAAAAAGGATGATCATATCTGTTTGATTATCAAACAAATTACAGCTTCCAGCTGCAGCACATTATGCTTTAACCAGGCTGAGCCACAAAAACAGATGAGAAACTTCCTTCCAAAACGAGGAATAGATTATTGCTTATCTGGTGGTCTAAAATGTCCCTCTTTTTTTTAAGCCCCTGGCTAATGTCTCAGGCTCCCTCATATATCAGTCTGGGATGAAAGTCCATTGCCTTAAAAAAAGTTTTTTTTTTTTCTCCTAATACTTCTTATATAACACACCTGTGGAATTGATTAACATAGCTGCAAAATAATTAATGTATAAGTCAGTTTTTAGCCTACCTCTTACAATGTTTTTGCATCACAATTAACATTTAAAGTGAAGAGGTGAAGTACAAATTTACTAAAACAGATAATTTATAAGTTTGATTTCCTGCAGTACCAGACAAATGTCTCAGAAAAACAGGTTAAAGCATTACACGGAATGATGAGCATTAGAAAAAGGCTACTGATTAACAGTTATATCAGCAACAAAAAGGTAGAAATGAGTCAATGTTTACTCAAAAAAAAAAAAAAAAGAAATTATGTTTGAACTTTTCTGAAGACTGCTTCCTCTGGGCCATCTGAAGGCCTCAAGATGACATAAAAACATTCTGCAAGACTCCCTGGTGTTGGATGAAAGGGTGATGAGAGAAACCGGCTGGCCCCATATCTACTGTTTTGAGAATTTATCAAATTTACATATATCAATGTACGATATCCATCAACATAGAGAAGTAGTAAGTGTCTCCATTTTCACTCCAACCACTGGGATCCTCCAACTGCAGACCTGTGCTGCTGAAGCCCAGATATGACCTTGCCAAGTAATTGCGGGAAGCCTACAGCTGCTGGCAGGTGCATGAAAGACAAATGAGCCTAATAAACTACTAAGAGAATTAGTGCTAGACTATTAAGTCTAGGTCCCTAGTGATATGAAGGTATTTAAAAATCAAAGGGAGTTAGGAGTCCAAGTAAAGGTGCAGCCTTAGTCCTACAGATAGGTATCTATACTGGAATTCTTGGAGCCATCAGATGGGCTCTGGATTCCTTTGGAAAAATCAAATGAAAAACAGACAAACAAAAAAACCTACCACCACCAACAACAACCAAACCAAACCAAGCCAAGCCAGCCCAGGCAAGCCAAGCCAAACCAAACCAAACCAAACCAAACCACCACCACCACCAAAAACTGAAACTCTGTAGAGCGTTTCTTGCTGCAGAAATCTTTCTTTGCTTTGGGCAATATATCTTTCAAAACAACTGACTTTCATTTCAGATATTCCAGTCATCCCATATACTACTCCCAAAATTTCCAGCCTGCATCCTTTTCTGGAAGAGCTTTAACAGTTGTTCTGTTCTGACACTTGACTTTCCAGCCAGATTTGGGATACTTAGAGGAGCAGTAGGAAAAATTTATTATTATTTCATGAGGAATTTAGAATTTAAGCTCTAGAGATCAACAAACATTTCAGAAAATACATGACAGTCATTTGTGTGTTCTTAGCGAAGGAATGGATGGGGAAAAGATTGTGTTAAATAAATAAATAAATAAATAGATAAATAAATAAGATGGGGAAAAAAAAAAAAAAAAAACTCAGGAGGCTCAGGTCAAGTCTGTTTGCTTATTTATTTCCCTGTATAGTTTCAGTATTTATTCCAGGTATAGTTTCAGTATTTATTCCAGGAGAGAGAAAAGTAAAGGGAGAGATGGAGAAAAAGAATAAACAGAGGTAGTTTATAAAAATATCATAAGAATAATGCTGTTCCCATTATCACAGAGCACATCTGTCAGCTCTATCCATTTCTTCTATATGGGGTGGAGAGACCTTTGACATTTCAAATGCATCACTCTAATCAAATCCCTATCCTCCTGAAATGATTTCTGAGACTGCATTATAGGTCTATAGAAATACATGAATGAATAATACTTTGGAGAACAATAAGTAAAGTAGCAGGGACAGAGCTGAAATAACTGGGTTCACCAGCACTAAAAAGTGAGGGAGCCATTAATCCCTGAAGATAAAGTATTTTCAGCTCTAGACCATTGAGATCTGCATGGCTGTAGGGAGAAACCACTCAGTGTGTTCCCATTTAGCACTGTAGAGCAGTGAAATTATCAGCACTTCTCATGGTACTGCACTGCCTGGCAGGAGAGTCAAACACTGAGTTTCACAAAGGGCTGAGGGGCTTTTAAGGCAGTTGTCAGTCTCAGTTTTTTAGCCAAAGGATTTATATTTCTGCTTTCACAACTCTCTGTAGCCACTTTACAACCTCTCCCTCGGTTGCAAGACTGCCCTTGTTCTTAGATGCTATAGCATTGCAGTAAAAATGTTATGAGACAGTATTCCTGATCTCTCAACATGTAAGTCATGGTCCAGTACCTAAAGCCATTTAAGAGTTACATTTGTCAGTTCAATTACAAGGACTGTAATTGGTTTGTGTGATTTTGTATTCCTCATCAGATATTATTCATCTCATTTGAGTTCAGCCAACAAAACAGGAAGTATCTGGTCTAAAACAGAGACCCGTGTTACTACAATCAATAAGTGGAAGCACATGCAGAAAACAATTTGTCCTGTCTCAGGACTCACTTAAGGCTAAGTCAATTGATGTGTATTCCTTTCCTTGTCCCCCACCATTAACTACAAAGAAAGACTAGAGGATAAGTTTAGGATTCATTTAATCTAACCATAGGTGTCTAGAAGTGAAACACCTAGACTCCCTATGTTGTCAGTGAGAGTAATGGGAATCCCTACAGGGTAATTTATTCCTTCTGTCTTAAACTAGTATCTTACAGTGGAATGAGTCACCCTCTGAAAGTCTCTGTTTCTGTCTGTGGACTGTTGAGGGAGTCTAAGGATAGGTTTCATAACACTTCTTTTTGAGTATTTACCATACAGAGTGCAGAATATTTAAATTTCTGCTATAGTTTTTATCATTTATATGGAGCAATGTCAAGAAATTAAATAAGTAGTGAAGGAAAAAAAAAAAAAAAAAAGAGGAAAATAAAGTCATCAGGAAACAGAAAATAGTCTAGAATAACAAAAGACTGATAACAGGGTTCTGAGAGGTTTATTAGTCCATCCTCATGGTCAAATCTTGATCAACAAGAAGCAGTTATGTAATAACAAGGAGTTTGCTATGACTGTATACAAACATTCAATAGATGTTATACCAGCTACTGTAGGCTGAGACATCTCCCTAGTCTCTCAGCACACATTTTTCTTCTGCCTCTTGAAATCTGTACTCCAGATTTCAAATACAAGCAAGAAAAGGATAAAAGGGAGGATCCCAACAAATGATTTCATGTGCCATAGGAACATTACATTCATCTGTAGTACTACTAGGAGACTGAGGATTTAGGATAAATGAACATAAATGTTCTGGTCAAAGCACTTATTTTATGTAATTTCTTCTGCAAAAGAGAAACAAGTGAAAGCTGCTTTCTGTATAAAATTTAAAGCTGGAAGAACTTTACAACAGCAGGACCGAGTTCATATGGTTCAGCTGGGTTCATTAGTAGGATCCCAACTGGAGTTACACTGATTTATGCTACTTAGGATTCTGGTTCAAAATACCTTCCTAACAAAGTAGTGTCAGAGTGAAAACTAGTTATGGGACCTTTTCTAGGAAGAACTCATAATTAATTTACAACCTCACAGCTGCTGACCAAGGTTTAGGTCTAATTCTAAATCACAAGACTGAGCAATGGAACTTGCTGGGAAATTGAGAGAAAATAACTTCTAAAGGGACAAAAGGTTTCATAAGTCAGTGTTTTCTTACATAACATATTTTTTCCCTCTTTTTATCTCAAACTACTGAGAAAAAAAAGGCAAAAAAAAAAAGAAAAAAAGCCCCTTATTTTATGACTTCTCAGAGGGTAATACTTTGGTTAGATAACAAACACGTTGTTTCCTATGAGGGAATGGCAGTATAGCATGTGGAATTGCCTCAAACTCCTTTTTTTTTTTTTTATTTTTCTCCAGGAGGAACTGCCTGGACCCTATCTAGCATCACATGACTGCAACGCCATGTTAGGAGCAGTTTAAACTGGCTGGAATCTCACTGCAGTTATTGCTCTCCTCATGAGGAATTTCTAGACAGCAGACAGAGTTGGATGGACACAATCTCTTTATCAGAGAGCCTGAATTTCTGAAAAGAAAATGGCACTCCCTGCACTCACCTTCAGGCAGATACTTCTTCGACTTGGATTATAGAGGAAAGATAAGACTGAAGTATCCCTTTCTCTTAGTAGGTTCAATTACACATCCATCTCTCCTATTGCTAAGGTATGTCCACAAATCCTACCAAATAACCTAAAGAGCTGTAGGAATTGCTGCTTTCCCTTTCATTTCTTCTGAGCATTTGACCTCCGGAACTGATCAAGACAGCTGAAAAGAATTAATTCAGGATATTTATCAGTTGGTATGGCCATTGACCAATGCCCTAGACACCAAGACAAAGAAGTCTTTGCAGCATTTGAGCAGAAGGTAGGATGGAAACATTTCCACAGCAATTTCCTTTTATGTGTTGTGGCAGAAAGAGGCCACTCAGACACTTTGAATGATATCGAGGTGCTTGAGCGGGTCCAGAGAAGGGTGACAAAGCTGGTGAGGGGCCTGGAGAACAAGTCCTACGAGGAGCGGCTGAGGGAGCTGGGTTTGTTCAGCCTGGAGAAAAGGAGGCTCAGGGGCGACCTTATTGCTCTCTACAGATACCTTAAAGGAGGCTGTAGTGAGGTGGGGGTTGGCCTGTTCTCCCACGTGCCTAGTGACAGGACAAGAGGGAATGGGCTAAAGTTGCGCCAGGGGAGTTTTAGGTTAGATGTTAGGAAGAACTTCTTTACCGAAAGGGTTGTTAGACACTGGAACAGGCTGCCCAAGGAAGTGGTGGAGTCACCATCCCTGGAAGTCTTTAAAAGACATTTAGACGTAGAGCTTAGGGATATGGTTTAGTGGGGATTGTTAGCATTAGGTCAGAGGTTGGACTCGATCATCTTGAGGTCTCTTCCAACCTAGAAATTCTGTGATTCTGTGATAGTTTTAAATAGCAGTTGTGGGAATATTTGCAGTTAATGTTTTTAGCTGATGTGGTTTAGGGAATTGCATTTCTTTGGTGGTACAATGAAACAAGGACACTCACATCACAACTCCAGAAGTGGTGGTTGGCCCTGAACACTACTTTAATTGGAGCTTTAAACTACAGAAGGATAGAGGTGCAAGGAAAAAAAGAGTTATAATGCAAGTTGTTCCTTGCATAAGGCAAACATAGTAAAAGCAGTTTGTCATGGGAATTCCATCACCATAATGTATGAACATACTTTTTCTAAGCAATGTAGGTGTAGAAATTGAATAGAGCAATCCTGTATCTTATGGTTGGATCTAGTCCCATGTAAAATTAATCACTGCCAATTTAAAACAGATTCTTATTCCAGATCCCACTAGTTTTCATAATAATATCATATTGGAAGTCTATTGACTGCTCTATTTATAAAGAAAAGAAAGAATTTAATCATGTATTAACTCAACTCTTAACAGATGATGGAAATACCATTTGATCTCAGCTCAGTGGCTGGAAGCCCAGCATGTGACTGAAAATAGAATCTCTTATCTGGAATAGCAGCAAAATAGGAAGGTAAAAAAAAAAAAAATATATGAAAAAGGAAAGCTTGAGGAAAATATAAGGAATTCACAATTTCTCCAGGGTCTCCCAGAATCCCAGAAATACACAGACCAGCTGGAATCATGTGCCTTTTCTGAGGGATGATATTGACAGTTTTGCCTGAGCCTCCTAATTCTAATAGAGGGAATGGAAGACCTGGTGGAATCAAAATGTTATGATACTGCTATTCTAAGTATAAAAAAATTAGCACAGAGTCCACCTTATATATTAGGTCCAGAGCAAAATGAACCATTAACACACTAAGGAAAATGTAGCCAAAAATGTCCATGTTTTGTCTGTACAGCATATTTCATCCATATACCACTGATAGAAAATTTCTACAGTCAAGAAAGAAAAGGCAGAATCCTATATTGTTACCGGGGTTTTTATTTCATGATTTGAAGGATCCTCATAAGGTGACTAAAGATATCGTGTTTACATCGTTCTACCATGAACTGGCTTCTTTGGAGTATTAAATAAGGGCGCTAGGAAGATGGGAGATGGATCTGCCAAGACTGGTGAAAGGAGTTTCATCAAACTCCCAATGTGACTCCCCAGCTGTGACATTTATTTTGCTAATTCTCTGAAAGAACAACCCTGCAGCTCCTGACAATAATTAAACAAAACCCTGCACAAATTCCTGCTGTGGAAACAGAATCAGACCTTACTCTTCATACTGCTAAGAGTATTACAAGCGCTTGTATTTATTTATTTTATTTTATTTTATTTTCAGGTGTAGTTGTTTAAAGCTTTCCAATAAGCTGTGATGCGAATGTTACCACCCATGAATTTTCACTATGCACCAAGCAAAATGGAATCTCTCCTAATTATAACATATTACTTTGCAACTGGAAAAGTAACATTTTGAGGAGTAACCCAGTTCCTCATCTTCTTTCTCTTTGTCACTGCTCCTTGCTGGCAAAAATTGCTCTTGGCTTCATTCAGAGCTTGAGACAAGCAGAAGAAAGCAGGCAGACAGTTAAGGAGGGCTTAGTCTGTGTGTACTGCCCTCTGCAAAAGTATTTGATGTCTGGCTTCCAAGGATCCAGCTCCAGTGGTCCAGGCCAGGGAAACACTACATTAAAGAGAGACAAAGAGAAGATAAAATCTTGAGCTGTGAACACCTACTCCTTAGCTCCACTCTTCACAAAACTCTGTCTCCCACCCACAGTCCTGTAGGACAAGTTGAACTCCATCCTCTGGAAAGCCCTTGTGCTCCATATCCAGATGTTAAAACATTACGTCATGTACTGCCTGCTGGCTCTTCTGCCACATAATATTCTCATTTGAAAACTTTTCACATTGATGAATAACTTTGATTTCATTTCATATGGTCAGTGCCATCAAAAGGGGAAAAAAATGCTGTCAGAATGTAAACTTTTCATGTCTTAAATGTTTTTGCCTCAGAGAAAAAAAGCAAATCAAAAATCCACCAATAGCAAAATGGAAATCATTAATCTTCAGAAGACTGAAAAAGAATGAGGACCATCATGAAGATAAACATTCCAGCAGCACAATCAAGCTGGAAGACTCCAGTGTTATTGGGTTACCCACTTCTATTTCAGTATGTCAAATTTCCTCACAATCAAAATTCATGTTTCTGAGGTGGAGCTTGTTTGCTGCTGTCAGACAGAGCCTGCAAGGTAAGTACTGTGTGACCTGATGAGGTATAATGAAAGAGGAATATTGTATTTGCCATCTCTTTCTGACATATTTGAAAAGAGATTTGCATTGCCATTGGCTCTTATGATGTTACTATTTCTACTGCAGGAGCCTAGACTTCAGGAAAACAAAAGGGTTTCCAAAACAATTTAATGATTTTCCAGAGAAGCAGTGAGGTGATAATTTGTAACAGGGTAAGTCAGGAAGAACTAACCCAAGACGTCTTGCTCAGATTCAGACCACAGCTGAACCTCTTCTAGACATTGTGGAAAGTCAGTTTATTTCACCACGGAAACTCAGTTATTTAACTCACTTTACGTTTGGTGACTTCAGTATTGGACAGTTAAACTGAGACCATGGTGTTTCCTTATGATACTCCTAGCCAGGCCAAAATCCAAGAGAGGGGGGGAGAGTGAGATTTCTCAAGAATTAGAGCACAGTTTTAAAATTCAGGGATGATGAGTGGTTTCCAGGAATTTATACAGAAGTACATGCATAACTTTCCTAATGTAGAGAAGAAAATGGAGCAAATACCTCCTTCCAATCCCAGTTTAAAGAGCCTCAATACCAGGCATCTTCCTAGTCCTCTAACATGTACCTTGAGTCAGCTGCAAGTAGTAGACTACCGTGCAATTGTTGAGATGTGCAACAACTGACATGTATTCATTGGGAGTCATAGCATATCCTTGTCAATCAGCAAGGAAGTCTCCTATGCTCTGTAATTCCCACCAGCCCTCAAGATGTCCTGGTTTTGTCTTTCTACACAGAGCAGTAATTATTCTTCTCTAGCCATTCCAGTGGGATCTCTCCGTTGGTAGTGAATAGTGTAGTTTATAGGACAGATGCAGGTGAGATGTAAGCTCACCTCTAGCTCACCCTTCCACATTCTTCCACATTAGTGCACACATTTCACACACTTACCCTGTGTATTTGGCTAATTTTAATCATGCCTGCATAAGTGGCTTTGTTCTCGTCAACTTTTAGAATTGGTTTAAGAAGTGCAAATGCTTAATCTGCTGGTTTAAAGTCATGAAGGCTAGCATAAATAAACTTCAGATCAGTTTAAATCTAAATTGTTTCATTTGCCCTAAAATAGCTGAAGGATACTTACACAGGCAGCACAAGAACCAAGGTGGGTATTTCTCCACTGAAAGGTAGTACCTCATTGAAAAGGGGAGGTAAGTTTAGCATTTGCAGTTGATTTCTTGATTTGTTAGAAAATACTAAATTTTCATGGAGCTTGGCATAGCCCATCTGACCTTCCTTGGAATGTTTTAAAACATATATATATATTTTCCATTCTAGTACAATGCATAAGAATAATTCAGATTGTGAGGTGCAGGAAGAAAGTCTGAGACAGAGGAGATAAATCAAATTAAACCATCTTTAGACAAGTTGTTACATTCGTCCACATAACACTAGAAGGGGTATCTGCAGGACTAAGGTTAGGGCCAAGTGAAGGGCAGATACAAGTGCTAAGTGCTTTGAAGACAAAGGATCAAATTGAAGAAATCTGCTCTCCACCAGATTTCAGACTATATTTTAAAGGATATTTGAAGAAACAGAGAAAATGCAGAACTGTTTTTTGAAGGAACAGAACTATTTTTATGGTTAAAGTTCAGTGGAAACAAAATTTTGGTGCATCACAAGAGTTAGTTTTGTTTGAGTGCACCAGTTGAACAGCTCTGAATCCTTTTACTGAAGACAGCTAGATTTTTGAAACAGATCTGAACTGCACATATGCTGATAAAGAAGGTGAAAATAGTTCCCAAGTGTTAAGATAATAAATGTTTCTCCAGAATCCAGCTAAAATAACCTTACTTTAGTAGCATTTCCGTAATGGAAATGACTGAATTCACCAGTTTTGTTTATTTTACAGTAATATTTGTGCATATATAGAGATATACTGATTTACTGTGTGAAAAAAATATTTTACTGTGTGGAAAAAAATGTACTTTTGCCTCATGTTACTGTCCCTTCATCAAGCAGTGCCAGCCAGCTACACCAATACTGAAAAAAAAATAAAAATAAAAATTCTTTCAAAATTCACAAACAATAGCAGCATGAATTCAGTGTAACATGAAAGGGATATTAGAAGTTCCTGATGGCAAATCCTGGGAGTAGGAGGGAAATGATGAAATCAAGCAGAGATGGATAGTACAAAACAAATTCAAAAATGCCACCCAATCGTGCTATATGGATAAGCCTTTCATTAGCAACAGTGAGTCCCCCATGCTAACCACTGCAGAAAAAAATGGCTCCAGCTTCCTGTCACTGTTAAGGTGACAGGAAGTGGCTCCAACTTCCTGCCCTGAGGGTGATGAAAACAATTAGGTCTCATATTCCCTTTCACACTTCTCTCTGCACCCTCTGAAAACAGCAGCATATGGTCTATGAATGAGAGATGAACTGAGGTCCCTTTGGGTGGGTCTCTGAGCTCTGCTCCAGGCTTCCTGAAGACCCTGAAGGATGGTGGTGGAGAAAAATGGAACTCCCTCAGACCTCAGTTTATACTAATGTGCACTTCAGCCCTCTGCCTGGTGGATCTGAACAGCCTGAGTGAGATGCTGTAAATCCCATGGTGTTTTTCTCTTGCTTTGTTTGGCCTGTACTGGGCATACCAGCTATTTGGGCTCCCTTCTTGGAGGATTCGGTGTCATACAGTGCAAAGCACTGCAGGAGAGATGGAAGGAAAATATCACTGAATGGAATATTTGGGACTAAACCCATTATATAGCCCATGGTCGTATGAAAGATTTTGGCACATATTGAAAATCACTGAAAATCCAGTAGGATAGAGAGAAATCACACCTGGAATTGCCAGCATCTCAGCTATTTCTCTAAGTAGTGAGCCTTAGTTTCCCTCCTTAAAGTAGGTATAAACTAATATAAGTCTTCATTCATGTCCTGAACATTGTGGAAAAGCCAGAACAAAAATGAGAATGTGGGAATTCCAGCATGTTCACTTTTAGGCTGGAGCTGTAATTTCATTTTCTGCTTTTGCTCATAGACCTTTTCTTATACATTTAAAGGAAGATTATACAGTAATAAAGAGGTTATTCAGTGGAATTAATGGCTGGTAAATTTATAAGAGATTAACAGGAGAGACTTTCAGTGCTGTGTGTCATCAGCCCATGTAATAATTCACTGTTGTCTCACAGGAGGTCAGCTAGTCAAATACAGTAGCTCGAATTTAAAAAGAGACTAATAATGTATGATCCCTACCATAGCTTATAGTTATGCAGGCTTTAGGTATGAACAATCAGTTCTCATACTTAGGAGAAATAAAAGCTACCCTTGTGGTGAGAAGATTTTTGAAACTCTGCCTCCTCTATACCACTGATTCTGAGGGCTGGCCTGAGGCACCCTCCAAGTTGGTGAGCAGTACCACAGCAATGACCCAGTCCTTCATGAAGTCGCCAGAGGTTTTTCTTTGATTTGTCTCAAACAAAAAATCTTCAGAGACTTTCCCTCACCCACACACATATTGGTTGCAGGCTTTTGAAGGGTGAGGTGGTGCTAAGCAGGAGAACAGAGAAAAAGAGAGAAGAAAAGGGCAATCTTTATTGTTTTCCTACCTTAGGCAAAGGCATCTGTAAATGATAAGAAATCAGACTTGATAAGCTTCTGTTGCTGGGCTGGAAAACCCTAATTTCCATGGAAACCTGACCAATTGCCAGACTGTACAAGAAAGTGTTGTGTATGAAACAGGGATATTGGAGCGATCTGTTTTTCTAAGCACCTCAGGGGCTTGCTAGACCCCTTATTAACAACTAATACCTTCATCCTAATTACACTTCTGTCCAGTCAACTGCCTGTAATGAAAATGAAAGATGGACAGAGGTAATGACTACACAAAAAAAATCAGAGGGCATAGAATCATGTACGAACCCAGTAAGTTATTTATGAGTACTACATGCATTAAATGTTATCTGGGGCTCAGCCAGCCCTGTAGGCCATATGAATATATCTCTGTTGACTAAAGGACCTCCTTTTGCTCAAGAATTGGACCACAACCTGTGTGTGACAGAGCACTGTAAGAAGGACAAGATTTAGGAATTTCTAAGACAGAAGGCTATTTGCAGATGGTTTAACAACCATTTTTAGGTTTAAAAACCTTTGTGTACAAATTTCGGATGTTGATACATGTAAAGAAAGAAAAAACCTAGCCTACACAGGGAACTACTATTATCCAATATAAACAAATTTATGAGGTGGTTCTGCATTTTGGCTCACTTGTGGAACCAAAAAAGAAAAGAGGAAAAATAAGGCAAATCATTCAGTTTGCAAGGTTGGTAGCTAGTCAGTCAATGAATGGACTCTCATGGCAGTAAATCCCAAGCAGTGATTGAATTCAGCCCAAGATTTCTTTCTCACATTTGAGTCATAGTTTATAGACCTCAAGACAAGGTTTGTTAAATTAGGCTGTAATTCCTCCATTATAAAATGCCATCTTAATGGTTCTGATCTTTTGGAAGACTTTTAGCAGATTGGGCAGTGATGGGATAGAGGAGAAGATTTATTGCATACTCAAAGCCATGTGATAATCCAAAGGGATAGACAGTACCAGCTCTTCACCACTTGTGCTGAACAAAGATGTGAACTGTTTGATTCTGATAACATGAAGATCCTCTTACAACACAGTATGAGTCTGACAAAATATAAATATTGGCTTAAATATATATATATATCAAAAGTAGATTTCTCTCATTTTCCCATTAGTTTATTTTAAAGGAGTAGAAACTTGTTTGGTGATCATTTTTAAGTCCTTAGATACTTTTTGTTCAGAGCTTCACTCTCAATTTAATGTCTTTGGATGAGGATGGCTGGGAATTTCCATTAGAAATGTTTTTTCTAGATGCTGGAGTGATCCAAGCACCTGAAGTTAAAGCTTTGAGCAAGTATTTCGTTTCATGGGTAATACTGGTGGTAGGGTGGATCAGCTGATCTTGGAGGTCTTTTCCATCTTTAATGATTCTATGATTCTGTGCTATTCATTTCAGTTTGGATAGGAAAGTTTCTTGGATTTGGTGAGAATTTTAGGTCAAGAAGCAATGGGAAAATGTGTGCCCTGAGCCTCCAAGTGTTCAAGGCTATGAATTTCATAGCCTTGTTCCATCTAGTTCAGAACAAGACATTGGGTTTCAGGATGTCCTTAGATATACTAAGAGCTATACTAATTTATGGTTTTCCAGTTGTTTTCCACTGCTAAATACATTGTAAAGAAAAAAAAAAAAAAAGAAAAAGAAAAAGAAACACACAACAACAACAAAAAAACAACTCCCATATTTGTCAATGAAACTGAATATGTAGCCAATATTTATCCTATTTCCATCCAAATTGTCTAGGCTATGCATAAACTAGAGTTTAAAGAGTTTGTATATACTACACTGTATACAATAATAATTACTTGTTGGTTTTAATCTGCAGTATTCCTTAATGCATCTCTGATTAGATTCAGTTATGAACCTCATTAGTACACAGTACTGGATTAATTATAAGAATGTTTCTGTAACATCTTTAGGAGGTAGAGAAAAATGTTTTTCTTCAAACACTAGAGGAAAAGAAAAAAGTTGTCTACAATCTATCCACAGTTACATATGATATTTATGATATTTACTCAAGAACAGAAAAACGAAGTCAAAATGCTTCATCCTTGCTTTGCTTTCCACATGTGGGAAACTTTATCTCAAGTTTTAAAAGAATTGAAAGAATAATATTTATATTCATAGTTGGAACAGTAGTTATATCCTAGTGCAGAAAAACGAGCAAGGGGAGTGTTCAATTGGGAAAGAAACAGTTGTTAGTTCAATTAATAATTTCATAGGATAAAAACAAAACCCAGTTAAACAAGCATGATATACTTATATATACTTATCATTATTAAATTAAATCATAGCTGTGCTTCTAAAGGAGCCTGCTTTTTAAAAAAGTGCTGCAAGATAAACTATATCATGTGGTTTTGTTACATCTAAGTGCTGGGTCTCATAGTGAGTAACCAATTTAATACACATACAGAGAAGAGGGGCTGACATTTCTCATACCTGGTAGGATTCTAAGATTTTCTGAAAAAAAGGCATAGCAAAATCTGGAGATAAGTAGTGAAAGACAGACAAATTCACTCCCACCCATAACAGACCTTTTTTAAACGGTCATGATAACTAATCATTTGCACAATTTACCATGGAATAAAGCAGATACTCCATCACTAAAAAATTTAAAATCAAGTCTGAGTGTTTTTTCAGTGAGATGTATTAACTAAGCTGGCAGTACCATGCTTCAGCAGGCAGGAGAGGGGAGAAATTACCTGATGAAATTTGCTACTCTGCATCATGAATTAAAAAACACACAGGATATAATGAGTATAACCTTCTGCCTATTAGACCCAACATCTTTATTTAGTGGTATGCAGTGGCAGAATTTTAATTAATTTTAAAACCTGTTTTAACCCACTATATGTTTCTGGAGAGAAGCAGGAAAGGACCCCAAAGAACTACATATGGAAAGCCAGATGTAATTACTGAGGTTAACATTTTCCGACCCAAAATCATAAGAGTGTTTGTGCATTCTTCTTTTTGCTTTGGCTCAGAGCTAAATCTTTGCAAAGGTTTATATGTTTCCATCACAACTGACAGCTGCTGTATCTTTTGTGATTTTTCACACTGCTACATCACATAGCTCTATTTAAACTCGATTTTATTTTATTGTGCCCCTCTGTGTTCTCCCTATTGGAATCTTATTTGTATTGGTATTTAAAAGCCAGTGCTATTTCAACTGGGGAGATTCCTGCGCCTCTAAAATATATATATTTATTTCTTTGAGATGTGGAATTACAATGCTCACACAATAGTTACCACAGGGTATAACATTAATTCAATGCTGAATTAGCAGCTGGAATTATACCCTTGTCATAATGCTTTTAATTAGTCATTACTCATTGGAATAGAATAATTTTTAATAGTTCTTTCACTTGATGAGACTGATTTTCACTGGGAGAAAAAGCAGCTCTCCCCAGAAATGGTAAATTTGAAACTATGACAAGCCATAGGGTTGTATCCAGGACATACAGTATGCTTTATATCACTCTGCTTGGCAATAGCTCAGTGCTACAGTCAGCACTGCATGGATTGCCCTGTAATAGGGCTACAGAGTGCCTAATAATCTGCAGTGAGTAATAACAAGAGGCTCCTTATCATGATAGTTTTAAGATCAAATGTAGGAAATTCAACAGGGTTAATAAATAAGAGTTAGACATTCACCTCTATGCAATAATAGTGTCAAGTCTATTTAGAGCTCCATCTTTTAGGCTGAATTGAATTGTTATGAAGACGTGAAGTGTAACACATTGTCACTCTTGAGTGAACATCTGAGCTCTGCATAGCAATTGAGGAAGTTACTAGTTGTTATGTGATGGTTTCAGGCCACCTGCATGTCAGGAGAAAAACCTAAGAAATGTAGGTTCTCCCCTGTGGTTTCAGTCCTCGTATGTGAGCTAAAGTCAATGAAACATACAGACCCCAATTTGGAATGATGGCAGCAAGGCAGTTATGTCACTGTCCATACTCAAGAGATCACCGTGTTACAGTTGCCGTGCTGAACTATCTTTTCCAGTGACAGCTCTGCCTAGTCTGCTTCTGAGACTTCTACACATATTGCACTGTTACAATTAAAACTATTTAATTTAGAGCCTACTCCAAACAAACAAAACATAAATAAACATTTCTAAATGCAGTTATGTTCAAAATTTCTTCCAGGAAAAATGTCCCATGCTTTGTCATTCTTTTCCCCAATTAAGATTAAACCATGAATCAATATATAAGAAATTTATATGGGAAAAGAATACAATTTGAGTGAGTTTAGCTATGATTATTATTCCTGGCTATTATATTGTTAGTTAAAAATCACTTTTTTGTATTTTCCTATTTATCATTTCATAATCCACATACTCTTCTTCAAATAAGTCTCTTGGTAACAATGAATGATGCCATCTTACAAGTGCAGAAATATCATGAAATGGGATTTCTGATGCAAACTCATTGAAATCTTTGTATATTCTCTTTGACTTCAGTGGCATTTGGATCAGATCCCTCGTGTGTTTATCTAGCTTGAAAACGTTCCCAAGGTTGTGCTGCCCTGAATGAGAAATAAAATAATTCAATTCCAGATATTAAGTAGCTTAACAGAGGGAAAATAAAATAAAAATTAAAAAAAAAAAAAAAAGGGGGGGGGAGATCGTGGTGTGGTTACGAATTTTTCATTCTTTTTGCTGCCTTTTCTCAGTGTGGAGGTAGATAAAGCTTTTCTCTCTTCTGGGCTAGCAGTTATGTGGATTAGATCATAGGAAGAATTTCATTTAATCAGTTCAATGAATTTTAGTTTATTTAGCTTATTAGAAATTCATGTAAATTGTTAAGTTCTAAGTCCTCTCAAGATTACCAGGATTTTTTTTTATTTTTATTTTTTAAGAAGTACATAGAAAGGTTTTATCCATAGACTGTTGGGTTCAGCTAATTACATTAAGAGCTAATACGATTTCCTTGTTTATGCTGTTTGTACAGGAAGATGATTGTCTAATCCTTTAAGCAGTACATTTAATTTTGGTTTCTATTTCAAGTCTTCAAATTGTGTTAACTACTTCTAGTACTCAAGGTAAACGTAGTTTAAATCTTAAACATTTACTTCTGAATAGCTTCAAGGATTAAATTGTTCTGGTTTCATTTCAGACAAGGAACATAATCTCATGCCCACTGGTTCTAAGCTGGAGGGCAATGGAGGAAGCAGAAAACAGGAAAACTATTTTCCTAAAGCCAGTTCGGGACATCATCTGCAAAACTGTCACACAGTGTCTTGCTAAATTGTTCATTGCTACATTGCATTCATTACCACTAATTATCTGTCTGTCTGTCACATATGTCAAATCTGGCTATCCATCTCTATATAAGTATTTTAAATTTCCATTTGTAAGAACATAATAAAATTATACTCAGTCTAGCAAACCTTTGTATATCAATTACATTCCCACTCTTTGGAAGTTATTTTCATTCTATCTTTAAGACTGAAGAGGAAAGTAAGTCCAAAAAGTCTTGCACAGCAAAGAAACAGATGTAACTACCTAAAATTGCATGCAGATACAATTGTCAGTTAGACTTCCTTTGCTTTGTCTAGTTTTTATTAAAAATAAATAAAATCAGCGATGCTGACAGTTTTCAGTATGACAGCCCTGGAGGTTTGATGGGTGTTCAATTTTTTTCTTTTTTCTCAACCTCTTGTATTTCAACACCAACACTTATTCTGGTTCTATGCATCCATTTTAAAGATTTCTCCTGTAATACAGAAAAGTATGATATCTCAAGGTATCATCCAAGAACAGTAATACTCCATTCTCTGTGACATTTCCACTAGTGTTTCTCTACAAGAGTTTTCAGCCAGTGATCCATTATTTCTAGGCAATTCATGGAAGGTGACATAGAAGATAAATTAATGTAATTTCTCAGAAAACTCTACCTAATACAGACATCTGAAAGTATCTGAATCTCCTGAGGAGAATTTGCAGAAAAAGCCTATAAATAAATAAATAAGTGCAGATATGTCTACCACACACTCTGGAGAACATATTAGCTTCAGTTGTTGCTAAAGGAGGCATCTATACCTGAGATAGCTTAGGGGATATATTGTAAGGAAAGAGACTTGTAAACAGAGAGATTAGACTTCAGCTATTAATTCTGTCTTGGAAGAGTCTGAGTAAATCACGTCCATGTCTACAGACATTTCCATGTCTACAGACAAGAGCAGTTTATGCCTCTTCTCCTCTATCCTTCCTCTGGGTTAAGAGAAGGAATTTTCTTGTATTAATAAAGAGAAGATTCAAGTAAAGATTAAAGAGAATAAACATAATAATTTTTGAAGGAAGGTACAGAAGTTACTGTGGGATTCTTGTCATGATCTGTGCAGGGACTTCTACTATTCGAAAATCTCATAAGTGATCTGGAAAACTGAATGAATAATGTTGGAACAAAATTTGCCGACAGTGAAAAACTTGGAGAGACTCAAACTAAGGTAGCTAAATGTGAAGCAAAGTGGAAGAAACTGTTGGATATCTCATGATATTGAGTGAGATGATGATAAAACAAGGAACAAAAGCCAAAATAAAGTAATGCACCAGGGAACACTAATTCTAGCTGTCCATATTTAGTGATGGGTTCAGCAGGAAGCTTCTAACAAATTATCCTGGCTGTGGCAAATCTTAGTGCCTGAAGCTTGCCCCCAGCTAATCATATCCACAGTCTCATTTCTGTCAGTCTGAAAAACAACTATGTTTTCTTCCTCAACGGTAAAGTTTTTGTGACTTTTTCTAATTTCCAAATATTTCATAGAACCAAGTCAGAGAATACTTAAGGCAGTAAAACCAACAAGAGATAACTTCTAGTAGTGGTGAACCAAAGTGGAAGGAAAGGGGTCATAAAAGAACTAATGAATGATTAACTTTTCAGCAGGTCTATATCATAACTCAGCAGAAAGATTATGAAGTGAGTGCAGCCAATTCCCTGAAAACATCAGATTGGTGGTTAAAACTAACAAGGCAATAATTAAGAAAAACACTGAGAACTAAAAAGAAAACCCTACAGAGTCACTGCATAAATCTGTAGTGCACAACCACCATGACTCCTGAGGACGCTCTTATTCTGCACCAAAAAAGGGGCACACTCAAAAGGACAAAAAGCAGAATGACAACTTAATAAGGGAAGTTAGAATGACACCGAGGTAAAGAAAGACAGAGGACACTGGAAATCCTCAGCTTCTGAGACAGATGACAGGGATCCTGGGTATACAGTTATTTCTCAAAAATCACCTGTGATGTGAAGATAGTGAAAATGAGATGATGGGTTTGCTGCTTTCAACAGTTTAAGAGCAAAGAACACACAGTGTTTTTGTTGGGTGTTAGAATTTATAATACCCAGAACAAAATAGTTTCCAACAACACATAACTAAATCTTGAACTCTGTTGACACAGTATTTTGTAGGTGGTCAAAATATCAATGGATTAAAGTAGAAGTTAAATAAGAAAGAGTCTCACTGTTACCTGTTAAATTCTTTAATCTGGGTATAACCTCTAGTTCAGCGTTAGAAACTGGGGTGTGGGGGGGTTATATCACAAATATTTTCAAAAGCATCTAACATTATCTTCTGTCAGCAACCAAGAAATAGCCTAGTTGATATTTGCCTGATCTAATAATGCAACTGTTTTTATCTTGTTCTCTTTTACTCACACTAGTAGTGGAATTATCTCAGTTATGACTGCACTATATACAGAAGACATTGAGCCCTGCATCTGGATCATAAACAAAGACAGATTCTTGTTTATCCATATAATGTCATGTAAACTAAAAACAATATATTACAGTTATCAACATATATTTCATAGAATTGTCATTGTCACCAACATCAGAGCATGCTATGTTTTTTTTGTTTTTTTTTTTTTTAGGAAGAAAGAATGAAATCTATATTTTAGCCAGTAAGGAGTTTCCATGCTGTCACTTTTCAGACGGGGAAACAGAAGTGGAAAAACAAATATTTCTCCATAACTCCATTTCCTATCAGTAAAAACAGAATAAACAATTGTGAGCTAGTATTAAGAAATGCTATTTAGAGCTAGTTCATATTGTTGCATTTCTGCTCATGATTTCCTGGCTGATATAATGAGTCACCCCATGATATCCTTGATCTTTTCCTTACATAAACATAAAGCTGCAAGAAAAGGAGATGATGCTAACCCACTCATTTCAGTTAAAAGTCACTATTCACCTGCCAATGAAAACAAAAAACAAAAAACTCTAAAGCAGACTTTTTTTTTTTTTAACTTTTTTTTTTTTTCTTGCCAGTCCTCTGAGGAAACTCAGACTTACAGGTATAAAAAGTACTGGTTGTAATCCTTTTATCCACCTAGTCCAAAAATGAATGAAGACCATATTAGTCTGATGTTTTTTAACCTTATCATTTCCATTACAGTGATAGACAGCAGAAAACAGAGTAAGCAGAAATATGCTCATCTTCACAGGTAATCAGACTGCCAGAGCTCAGGTTCTGAGTTGTCCTGATAGATTATGGTAGGGATAAGGAAGGCCTTTCGATCATTTTTGTTAGTGATAGCTTACCAGAAAGAGGGAACTGACATTCAAGCTCATGCTTATTTCTGTCAGTCTGAAAAACAACTATGTTTTCTTCTCTGATAATCATATTATAAAATCAGAATTTTTATTAGGTCCCAGTTTGTTGCAAAAGACAGAATAGAAAAATTTTCTGTTTTTGTAATCTCCTCAGAACACGGAGTAGCACAGATGAAATGTACTAGACAATGTTAAGGCAGAATAACTGATGCAGTAATTCAGGAGGTTACATGAGTATATTGTAGGTGTAATTGTTTTATAAAGTACAATGAAAATTTATCTTTGCTTCTGAACTCTTTTGGACATGAGGTCAAAAATTCATATCTTTGTCTGGTCTTGAAATGCAGAGAAAAAAATAGCTGGACTTTAGCAATACCATTTTCCCGATACTCTTAAAATAGGTAAAAAAAAAATAATAATTTCCTGTTTCTCATCTGCACTTAGAATATTGTCTTGTAACTTCTAAATACAGAATTTTCACTTTGTTATTGAAATAAGAAAAAAACACTAATAAACAAAAAAATACTACTTCTATGTAAGCCATATATTTGTAGCTGAAAAATAAGGTGTCTAGTTTGCGAATTCAGTTCAATAACTGTTTGAATTCAGGTTATTCTTTATGTTGATTGCTGACTCCTTACTAATTCCGTCACTAGCTTGAGTGTTGATGCAGAAAGGAAATTCTTTAGAACTTGTTGACCAATTGTTGGACTTTGTCATCACTATCATATATCCAAAGATTGTTTTCGCTATCAATACTTTCTGAAGACAGTTTCTATCACATAAAATTGTTTTGGGAATGGAGGGGAGAAGAAGAATTGTTGTGGGGTTTTTGATTGAAACTTAAAGATTTCTAGCTAAAAAGTGATTTACTGAAAAAGCAATAATCTGTTTTGTTAAAAAGACATTTTTCTTCAAAATCACTAAATTTTTATTGATCTGCTGCAGTGGTTATATACACCCCCATATTTCAATCCAGGGAAATGGATTCTATAATCTACTCTTACTTCAGGTATATGATATCTCTTTTCAACACTGGAAACAGATTGAGGAGGTTAGACCTTCACATTCCAATGATTATTGATTTTTTTTGGCAGCTCTTCCTCAATACTTGAAGGACAAAATAAGTATATAAAATAAAAATTAAGAGGCAATCAATCAGAATTCTTGTCTGGATTGAAGATTCAAGATTCCCTCAATGAAGAAAAAAAAAAAAAGAAAAAAGAAAAAAGCCAAGATTAAAAAAACTTGTGCTTCATTTGAATGCATTTTCTTTGCAGACTGGTCCCTCAGTGAAAGCTCTGTTATAGTGTAAGGATGGTACATTATAATTGTCAAGTGAAATTAGACTGGAATTGTACTCTAAATAATATTGTGCATGTGTGCTTAAATAAAATATATTATACTTGTCAGCTTGAAAGAGCTGCAGAATTGTAGCAGTGAGAAGGCTATCTACCCATCTGAACCACTAGCAAAAATTAATATTCAGCCAGTTATAGAAAATCACTTTTATCTCTACAGGTTGCATGAAAACTGCAATCCTTTTTACCCATATTTGCAGCAATATTCCTGTGATTTCAACAGGACTTACTGCCCCAGCTGTTAAGTACTGCACACATATTCTGATAATAGCCTCTGCTCAGGGCTATTGAACCAAACACACAGATGTTTTTAAGAACCAAACACACTGATGCTCTTAAGCCTGAAAGGAGCTCTATAATCCATGTAATAGCAGGTCCCCTTGTCAAAATCAAGCCTGAGGGACTGACTGATTTAGCCATCCATAGACAACTGCTCTTTGAAACACCAGAAAGAATTCCTTCCTTCCCACTGTAGAAGTCAGCTGAAAAGGGTAAATTTACATTTGTAAGACATGATGTATATCTGAGAGCCCAATTATATTTGCAAATGCCTGTATTTGCTGGTGTATTATTATTGGGGGAAAAAGGCTATGGGGATTGCACTGCACAACTGTACGAAGGGTCTTGGCTTTAGCATTGATCCTCAGAAGCCCAATAATCTGCATGTTCCTACTCAGTCATGACACAGGAAAGCTATTTTGGGGGAGGAAATTGCAAGAATTGCAAGGAGGAAATTGCTTTCTCTCAAAGAAATGACTTGAAGAGCTAACTTTAAAAGAAATCTCACTTGCCCTGTCAGGGCTCTGGTTTCCAAAACCTACTCACCCCCAGGAAGACCCATGACTTAATGATTCTTAACAGGTTAGTGTTTCTCTTACTACAAAGATCATGACAGTACAGCAACCCTACTTGATAGAAGACCAGTAGTATAAACGGAGGATTATTCAGCACAAATTCTGAGTCAGACCTGAGCTAGGCATGCTGGAAAGACATACCTTTCCCATAAAACTATTCAGACAGCCCTGTGGTCTCTCCCAGGGCTGAGTGCCTGCTTGGTTCATCTTCATAAAATTGTGGATGAACACTGTCCCAGACAAAACTAATATTCAGGGAAGTAGGAGATTCAAATTCTCCAGACGCACTCACAACTGCGATTAAAGATACCTGTTAACAGTGCTGGAGACCCAAGCTCTCCTTCTACCTAGTGAGAATACCATGCATAGATGTCATTGGTACTAGCCGATGTTTGATATAGTGTGTCCAAGAGCCAATTTTACTGAAACCATCTTAAAAAAGTCATTTGTGTTTTGGGAGAGCTTAGAAACCACAGAAACTTTCAAAGGCCATTTTAGAAAACACTGTATTAAAAATACTATGGAAGATTCATTGTATGCAGCATTCTCTATCCTGAGAAGTCTAAATAAAAGAAATATACATATGTGCAACTATTCAAACACACAGATGTATGTGACTATGATGTGCATGCACACGTGTACACATATAAATTCTGATATTACAGAATAAAATGATTCCAAGAAGCTGGTCCCCCAAGAACTCTCTGTCTCCAGGGAACTGCTACTCAATAAGTTGCAATTCTAAGTGAGCCACTGTCATAAATTCACCCAACATGCTACTCTGCATATCCTTTTGGGGAGCAACCATCCCTCATGTTACATGAACAGCCTTTGGTTGCTAGTTTTGTGCCATGGATCACATGGGCTGTAGGCGTTGTAATCCAGGTTTCTTTCCTTTTTTCCAGTCACCCAACAGACATGTTAAATCAACATCAGCTGCAGAGTTTCATATTCTGGCACATCCCAGCCTGACAATAGTTACAATATGAGACCCCTGCCTCAGCACGTCTTTCAGTAAGACTAAATCATTCCTGACAAATAGATGCCTGCAATAGCTGATGAAAAATGGATGGGCTTGCCTGACATAAACAGGGTTTCAGAGAAGGAACTTACTGACTGACTTGCAGTTTCTCTTCTGGATGCGGAATGCTGAGTGCTTTTCTCATCACCCTGCTGGTGAAAAATAGGTGCTACTATTTTCCTTTTTACCTCTCTCTCCTTCTTCCTTCTCTTCCCTCCTATCCACAGCTTCTGATATCAAAATGTCCGAGAGTCAAAATTTAGTTTTAACTTCTGTCTCTCAATCTCCTGAAAGCTGAAACCTGCTCAGCCAGAATATTTTGAAAATACTTTGGTGCAAACCAAAGTCTCAACCAAATTCCTTCCTTCTTGGTTGCGTTTCCCCCCCCCCCCCCCCCTTCATTTTACATGTATCAGATTTTCAAGAGTGTCATCAGCAAAAGCTATTTCAGCAGCTCATTTTCCACATAGAATAAGGAGAATAACAGGTGACAAGAGAGAAGCAAAATAATGTTTAATGAATACAGACATCCCCTTCTGCCTGAAAATGATCCTCCCAAAATTTACATACTACAGTCTTCACCATTTCCCTCTCCTTGTGAGGACATCATGATGACAGAATGAGTGCCAGCTACATAAAATATCATGCATTTTGCAAGGCTTAAATAAAAAGAAAAGCACCTCCCCCAGTTAAAACAAACAAACAAGCAAACAGCAGAATCTGACATGAAGTGACCTTAAACACCTTGTTCTGTAATTCCTCTGACTTTATAGTTTCCACAGGACATATCATTATCACGTACTGCCCATTGACAAATACGATGGGAGTTGAATCTATGGGGAAAATGGCCCTTTTAGGAAGGACAGTGGCAATTTCATTCCTGCTACACCTGCAGAGAACAGTTACAACTCTCTTTGTAATCTGAATGCCTTTTTTTATGACATAGATGACAAGAAAGTGCACTGATTTGGAGTATTGCTTGCAGGCAGTCAATATCAGTGATGAAGGTTCTGAAAATCAGGTTCACTCCTTGTACAACCGAGCCATAATCCATGGGGAAATTAATGGCCTTTCTACACTCTTAAATCTGAGTAAAAGAGGTTCATTTCATCCCACTGGAAATAGAAACAGAGGGAGAGAGAGAGAGAAAGAGAAAAAGAATAAAACCCAGTACACAATAAGAATAGTTTGATCAGCAGCCTGAATTTGTGAAGCAAACACTAGCTCTCCAAACTGATCTCAGGTGAGTGGAACTGTTATTAAACATCTAAACATATCTAAGACTATTTAATAAGGTAAAGAAGGTTTAATAAGGTAAGTAGGTGTTTAATAAGGTAAAGAAACCAAAAGATCTGATGCCTCTGGGCATCATCTTTCAGGTATTTTTACACTATCAAATTAGAATACTCTTAGTTCAATCCAAAGTTCTCTTCCCCCAACTTCTCACTGTGCACATGGGTAGGATCATTTTTTTCAAGGACAGTTCCCAAAACAGCATAGGGTTCTCAGCCTTGATTCCATGGAAGTTGTTTGTGTCAGGAACTTTCAGCATCACTGCGCAGAGTGGCAAAGAAAGGCAGAGAGATGCTGTAGACTGTCAAAATGTAATAGGTCTTGTACTGCAGGAGTCCCATGTTCTTGCAGTTCTGGGTGTTTGTGTTAAATAGCTCATGTGCACACAGCAGAGTACGAACAGTGACTGGACAGGAGAGACCTCACCACATGATCTTTGCTCACTAAGATCCTTGGTTGTGTTCCTGTATCTGTCTCAAAAGGAACATGTGAAAAGGTATTCACAGGGGTCACGTGTACGCAGGGTGTTTCCTTATTTAAAAGGAATGTGTAATTCTCTAGAGCAGTGCATTTTTTCAAGTGCTCTTTCTAAGTGGCAAGAAAGAAGAGGCTGTTACTGCATAATAAGAAAGTTTCTGAATGATAATTTAGAGATAATCTTTTAAAATTTCATGCAACCTCATTACACACACTCCTAAGTGATGTAACTACAAGTTTTAATTATTCCTATCTCTGTCTTACAGCTCCTTCAAGAAGGCTTTCCAAAAATCATACAGCTCAAAACTGAACTGGGGCCTTGCAACTCATGAACTGTACTACAATTTCGGTTGGCTGGAAATAGGTCTGGTCCAATTGCTTGCCAACATTCAATGAAGTGATGATACTGAACAATTAACCCACAAGCAGAGTCACATTGTTTTCCTACCAATCTCAATTTTAACTTGTTTCTTAATGCCATACCTAATGTCAATGAGACTCTGGACAATATATTGCCAGTAGGTGTGAACTGAAAAATAATAGTCTGAAGTGTTATTTTTAATCCTATTTTATATGTAACTGTAAATCCTATTCCTAGCCATATGCTTGTGGAGAGAGTGGCAAAGATCCTTATTTTCCATATTCCAAGCAGTTAATGTGTAAATGAGGAGAAAAATAGACAGGAAGACAAAAAAATAGAGAAACATGAAGAATTAAGTGTTGTCTTGTGTTCTGGGTCTTTTTCAACTCTGTCTCTACTCTCTGAATGAACAGATTTCGCCTGATAGTTACGTCATGGTCTTTCTTTCTTAATCCTGAGAAATGTTTAGAATACTTAAAGGAGCCAAGTGAGATGTTTGCTAAGCCAAAACTAAAGACCAATAAGGCTAAAATTCACTATAATCAGATGGTAAGATATATCATCCAAGACCTTTTCCTCATCCTATGAAGTTGTAGCAGAGAAGTACATTGTACAAGGATGCTTTATTTAATACCAAAAAATATCAGACAACCCTTTCCCTTCACTGAGTCAGCAGTTGTGAATTCAGCTATGAAGGGAATTCAGTGAAACAGCTTGTTTCACTTGCTGAGTCCTGAATGAAAGAAGAAACATTTTTCTAATATTGCATACACAAAAAAGAACACTTCATGAAGTAGTCTTGTATCCTAGACTTGAGCAATCTCTGTATAACACCACTGACACCTAACATGATATATTCTAGTATTGTGTTTGACTTTTAAATGTGCAGCATCACTTTGGGTAACAGCCATACCTAACTTTATTATATTCATATTTTCCTTTTGTTGTTTTCAACTGTTATACTTTATTTTTATAGATAAATACTTATGTTCTAACCATATGCATTTTATGTGTATTTTGGTATTTATGAATATATTTTGTAGTCTTGTTTCCATACCAGCATTAAGATTCAAGTTCTTAAATTAATTCTGCAGGACAACCTGACCATCTGTGTAACAATAGTTTCTATCTTCATTTCATAATAATATTGGCCTAGTAAGTGGCAGTGTTTTAATACATGATTATTATTGAAAATATTAGGTGTGATCAATTCTAAAACATATCCTTTATGAACTGAACTAGTTACCTTTTTCAAGCTTCATATACCTTCCTTCAATACTGCTTATCTTGTAATTGCTTTTTTCCTTTATCATAATTTTTTTTTTTTTAAATCTCTCTCTCCCTCTTTTTTTCCCTTCACTATTTTCTTTCCTGTTTAGAACCTATAGAATACTTTTCTTAAAGTAAGAACACTTGTCTTTCCTGGAAGTGCAATTCCCTTTTCCAAAAGAGCAATTGAGTTAATCTTGTGTTATCTACCTCTGGGAAAGCTATACTTTATTTGATCCACTTTTTAGAGTTACTTTGACATCTTGAATTATTCTTTACCCAGATACATTTGAAATATTTGAATGTTACAAATGGACCTGCATCATCATTTTCCCATTTTTAAATACACTATTTGCTCTTCTCCAATCTTAGGATATCACCCACTATGCTCTACCACAAAACAGATTAAAACTCCTTGGACTTTTACTGTTATGGGCACTTCCATTTTGAAAGATACAGTAATGTTTCCCTATTTTGAACCTGTTTAAAATGAGACTTATCCCAAGAAAGAATGATCAAACTTATCAAGAGAAGAAACGTTGCATTTAAATTACTGATTTTTCATATCTTGTTTTTAACTGATTGATTAGACAGTTGAAATAAATCTTTAAAGTATTAGAGAGCTTGAGGGTTTATTAGATTAATCTGAAAAAAGGAACAAGTATGATGTGCACTGTGCAATGTCTTTCAACATCATTGCCTGCATATTAGGCTGCAAGAAAAGAATATTTAAGTGTCTGTTTATTAACTGATTGTCAAAGAGGTCTGATTATTTCAAGGAGATATCATTGCACATGAAAGAGTAAGATGAACTGAAGAGTAACCAAATGATTGATTCATTCCCTTTGGGGGGAGGGGCAGAAATAAAATAATAAAACATAAATGTGTCAGATTCATTTATACAGGATTGATATTTTATGTAGCTCCTTTTGAAGTTGAAATTAAATTTTCTTAAAAGGTATTATTAAAAGGGAAATGGGAGGTAACCTTCCATCAAGATACCATTATTTTAATATGTCTTTTAAAAAATGAACTTTTTCCTGAAGTGTGCTACTAAATTGATTTATGAAGATCTAAGCAGTAATTATGAAATGTGCTTATCTAGACACCTTCTGCTTCTATTGATCCTACACATTATCCTGATGAAAAGCTCATAATTCACAGCATTCTTGATGTTTAGAATTGTTGAAATTATTTATAACTTGTAGTCCAAGTGTGTTGTTAATGAAATGAAGTTTGAAACTGATTTGAAATGCACAAAATTGTCTGTTTTCAGGCCCTGAACACAGATACTTACAGCACTCTGCTTTGCAACACAGAAATGAGGAATGCAGCACCACTGTGGAAAAAAACACACGATTGGTGTCGGGAAGGGAGGTGCAAGTCTTTCCATCTTTCCAAGGGTTTCAGATCAGGAAAGCAGATAAAACCAGGGGATTAAGAAACTTCTGGAACTGTCGAAATAGACAAAAAAAGTGTTTTGATGGATGCTAGGAAAAGAAACCTCATTAAGTCTGTCCTAATGCTCATCTGCTAGTGACAGTTACCTCTTTCAAGAACTTGTGTTTTAATTTCTTCAGAGATTTTCTCAGAGCCAAACCATCTGTTGAAGTTGTAACTGCTCCTACAATTAGCAATTGCTGGGCAAGGGAAAAAAAGGGGGGTTGGGAAAGGGGGGGAAAGAAGAATAGCCATTCCTTCTCTGATCAGAGAGGACTGAATAGACTTCCACTCCTTATCATAATACTTGTCCCAAAAATGCCTGATTATTGTGGGGGAAGATATGATATAAGGCCTGCTCAGGCCTTCCTACTGCTCTGCTGTCACTTGAAACCCACACAGGAGGCAGTGCAGAGGAGGCAGCTTCCCCTCTGTGGGTTTGCTGAGAGAAAGTGTGGAGACTAGGGGAAGAAAATAAAAAAAAGAGTGTGGAGACTAGGGGAAAAAGTAAGAGGGCAGTTAATAGCAAACATTTAGCAAACAGCTGGTAATGCTCTGACCACAGTCCAGCCAGGGGGGATGTGAAACAGGGGTGAAGTGCCAGTATTTGTCTACTCCTTGTGATGTTACTGGGATTTTATTTTTCTTGCATGTGCTTTTCTTAGGGACAAACACCAGTATTTGTGTCTCTGTATTGAGTTCAGGCACACATTTCTCTCTTTTTGACCTATGCAGGCACAAACCTTGTTATAGACTCTGAGCACCTTTTTCATCTACAAATAACAAATTGCCACACAATTTGAAGAAACAGTGACATTTATGCTAAACGCTTTTCTCTGTTACCGGATAGCAATGACCTCAGATCTAGTCCACAGGAGGAACTCTGCCAGAGACACAGCTACGGCAACCCAACTTGACAGCGATCAGAGTCATTATCTTTTATCATTATGGTACCAGCTAACAGCTTCAAGGACATCTCAACAGTTTCCTTATTGGCAGATTGCTAACCCCATAACAGAAGAGAAACTGGTCTAAACTATCATGGAGATTATACTTGGAAATTCCCCTTCCACATCAAAGCCCACTGATGCACAAAACAAAATTTTATTTTCCTACCATTATTGTCTCATTGAATGCTATATTGGATTAGGATAAGGACATGTTTCCTTATCCAGAGGGGCCTTTCAAATGTCTTTGGTAGGCCTTCCATTGATATGCATCTTGGCGTTATTCAAAAGAAAATGATCATCTGCCACAGTCTGTGAAACAAAATTGCAAGCCACAGATGACCCAGAGGCTGTAAATTACCCATCCCTCAATTAAGTAATACAAAACAAGGCATATCCAGGGAGCTGTCAGATGCACATGATGCCACAATCAACTACGGCATTCTGTTAGTAACCAAACACAGCACAAGGATATTCTAAAACAATTCCATAAAGTACATGAACAGGAGGACAATGAAGGATAAATACTAAACAGACTGATTTTTTTTTTTTTTAAATCCAATAGAACTTAAGCTGAAGCCAAATAACATCCCTGTTGTCGCTGATCTTCATATTTGAAGATTACGCTAGATCTTAATAGAATTAGGAAATGCAAAAAAAAAAAGCTCACTAAAGTGCTTGAATCCCAATAGTCACTTGCATTTCTGTTCAGCATGTTGTCACACACAGCAGCCAACAAGTATTGTGCATGGCATTTAGAAAGGAATTTAAATTCTAAAGCAGGTAAAAATGTCTTTATTTAAATTCAGATATTCTCTTTTGGAAAGAACTGACTGTCAGCATCAGAACTTTCTTCAAATATGTCCATGTTTCTTAAATTTAATTTAAGGAAAAAAATAATAAAAAAGAACAAAAGAGATTATACCAGTCTTTGTCTCATAATGACTTCTTATTTTTAACTCTATCCTCAGAAAACAGACATTCAAATAAAGAGAACAAAATAAACCTGTTCAAAGTATTTTAAAAACTTAAGCTGAGACTGTCTTCCACTATCAATCTCCTGGGGCTTTCAGATTAATTTTATAAAATAATTCAGTGTTACACTGACTTTATCCCTTCAATTGTTTTGTGAAGCTCCTGTTTCTGATACAGTAACCAGTTATTTCTGATCCTGTGCACATTTGCTGTCTGTTTTGTAAACCTCAATGTTTAAACTTACTGTTACCCAATGCTAATCCCAAAATAATAGTCACCCAAAAACACCCAGAGCCGACTGCCAAGCATCAAAGGGGGTACCCAGACATTTACCTGGAACATGTCCTGCACACAAACTGGGTAGAATAAGGAGGTCTTGGCTTGTGAAAAGTCTATATTTTACCATAAGTACATGTTATGCCTCTATTTCTGTCCCTTATTTCTAATGGGATGTCAAAGCAGAAGTATTTTCTCCTGAACATAGGTGCCATCTATATTTGTCACATCCTTAGCCAGACAGGACTTCATTCCTCACAAGGAATTTGGAAGAGAGAATACTGATGATAGCCATCAGGCCCTGATCTCAATGACCAAATGACTCAAGTTGTTAGGTGGGCAGAAAACCATTGTTATTATAAAGTCAACATTATTAAAAAGATACTGCATTAGGATTTAGTTCCACTATTTTTACAATTTTGTGAACTCCTGTCTTTGCAGTTTGGTGATCAATTTTAATAAACACCAGTTCCCTCAATAACTTAACCAGAAACGTACTCTCAACTTTGAATAACACTTTATTCATTTAGCTTCAGAGCTCCTGACTCATTTCATCTCCAGATACAACCCTTCTCTAGTGCTGGTGTTTGCAAATTCCTGGAAAATCTAATGGACAGTGAGTTCTTTTCTGACATCAATCCAGTCAGCAGTGCTACCAGCTGTCCTGCTTTATTTTATTTTTTTTCCAGGGGATGGGGTGGGTAAGGGTGAGAGCTGTGCTTTTTGAACAAAGTAATTCTACAAAATCTTAGCCAGGAAAACAAGAATTACTGTAATAACAGGGAAGCAGATTAAAGGGTGAACACTACAGACTGAAGATTGAACCAGAGGCTAGGGAAGTTAAGAACTGCTCTTCCATTGCCTACTGCTTACTGCATTTCATATTAGGTCTTTAATGACCTTCAGTCAATGTTGGTCGAATCATAGGAAAAAAATGTCCACTGAGCTTTATTGTAACAGATTCTGCACTTTATGCATTACTTTATGAGTAATCAGTAAAGAAAGGGAACACTTAACTTAGTGAAGACCTACAACTTTATGATGTATAGGAAACGTCTTTCACAAGGACAGGTATAAACAGAATTGAGGTTGCAGATCGATGTCCAGTGTGGCCTGACAAGCTTTAGCATAAGACTCCAAAGAAATGTTTTGCAAAATGCCATCTGAGGAGAAGAAAACTTCTCACAGAGCTTAGAAAGTTTTCTTTGGAGTTCGGTCCTTGGGACTATTACATTCCAGAGAGCCCCAGGGGGCTGCTGCCAACAGAAAGCTTGATTAGCTGTCAATCATTGTCTTGCTATACTTTCCTGTAAAATGTTCTTTTCAGGCTAATTCATTTAGTGATATACCCTGAGGTTGCATGCATCTACTCTAAGAACTACTAGGAAAGGATTCTTTGACTGAAGAAATTTGGTGCAGAGTATATCTTTCTAAGTGTTGGGATACACTACCTGTGTTTCAAGGACAGAATCAGATTAGTTTTACACCACCCTTCTCCTTATTTAATTTTCTTGGCCAGTATGTAATGGCCAGCTTTGTGAAATCTATTTTATTTGTGGCATTACAACATGAATAGCCACCATCACAGTTGTGTATAAGGACATGTCCACATTTATCTTTCTGTATCTCCCAAGGATGGTCCAACTGGTAAAAAGAAATGGACTGAAAAGGAATACCATGTGCCAATGACTGGACATTTTTGGAGGCTGGGATTCTAAATCAATGTTTGCTGGTCTTTCCCCATCTTGTCTGTCTTCATGTTCTGTAGAAGTTATAGGGACATTGTCCTTTAAGCAAAGCTGTACTGAAGTCAAATACATATTGACTCCATACTAATAAAGTACTTGATATATTTCATGACAAATGCATACTATGTGGCTGTTGGGAATGAAAGCAAACAAAAAAAATAGCAACCTGTTTCTCAGTCACTGAGAACCACAGTAGAGTGAGCACATTTGTATATAATGCCCGTTTCACAGAGTACACCAGACATCTAAGATGTAGATGTAACCTAGAAATAGGGATAAATCAAATAAAACAACAAATGACAGCAGGAAAAAAAAAAAAAAACAACAACAACTCTTCCAGGCAGAAATTTATCATTAGGCTTCAAAAGGTAGAGAAGAGGCAAGAAGTCTCCAGAGTACTATGAGTGAATAGTACATGTACTATTCCCATGTATGTGGGAAATACATTCCCATAAATTTCAAAAGCTATCAATGCAAAGTGATGAAACTGAGATTTGCCTTGGGCTTGAGCTCCAGTATTCAAGTACAACCAAATTCTGATTCAGTTTCTTGTTGTGGGCTTGTTTGTGAACCTTACTTCTTCTCTTTTCTTTCCCTTTGTGTCTTCTGCACCCCATCTTTGTTTCTATTGTGCTTGCTTTTGCTCTGTCTCTCCTATTGATGACTTTACTGTAAATAACACCTGAAAAATTACAACCAAACAACTTCATAACACCACAGGATATATTGAAAATATTTTCAATGTAGGAATACAGGCAAACTGTGTTTGCCATCTCTACAATAAGCAGAAATACAGACAGACAATAGGTCTTGTAGAATATCAAACATGACTTGCCAAAAGTGTGATTCATCCTTCATTAAAATATAAATGTATAAAAATGAGGGAACCTTATGTTCTACAGCTTATATTTCTCTGCTTAAAATTAATTTGATTCAAAAGTGATTCATTATTATTAAAGGTTTGTGGGCTTTTCCTGTTGGTTAGTTAGACAGATGGATTTTTGTTTGAAAAAGGGCTTACAGCAAAAAATCCTCTAACAGCATTTAAGGTAAAGTTACAAAAAGATATCTCAGAAAATAAATATTAGTCTGGTAATTGTGAGTATTCATATGGACAGCCTCTGCCTGAAAAGTCTCTACATCTAGTCAGGAAGCAAAAGTATGATCATTTTACAGGAGGTAAATTCACATGAGAATTTGTTAAATTTTTATTACTTAAATAGTGTGACAATAATATGTTTCAGGCATTTGTTTGTCAGGCTGTTAGATTTTCCAGTAACACAGAAGAAAGAGGGTTTACAAATTATTTGTTACAGGTTTATTTAGGTCTATAGTAGCCTGGCATTTGGTGTTACTATGACACAGAATGCCCTTCATGACAAGGTAAATTAGTAGTAAATCCAGCCTCACAACGAGTTTACCCAGCACCCAAATTTATTCTCCATTAATTTGCTAAGGGAATGGTCTTTATCTTTTTCAGCATACTGAGAGCACCACATATAACTCTACTGCTCCTGCATGTTCACAGTAAACAGCAATATTTATTCTGGAAAAAATCAGTGCACAGGGACCACCCCAGAAACATTCACAGCCTCTTCTCCCCTGACCTGAAACCTCTGTTTGCCTGTAGATACCGTGTCACCAAATGTCAGGCCTTGCTAAGGCAGCAAGCTCCAATTTCCCTATTAGGCATTTGTTGAAGCACTTCATTAAAGAGTCTCTTAAGGAACTGCTCCTGATAGACTCCTGATAATGTGAACTTACTGGGAAGAGCAGAATAGATTAATTTAGGCCTAGAGGTATCTCCTAAAACCTTCTAACTGCTTTTTTGTAACTTTTGCCCATATGCAGCCTGCTGCAGAGCTTCCCCTCTAGATTTCTTATACTACTTTTTTCCCTTTATTTTTTTCTTTTTTTGTAGTTTTAATTAAAAGTTTGGGATTGATAACTGAAGTATAATAATATAAACTAGATGGATGATTTAAACTAGATTCACTGTGGGACATGAATCCAAATCCAGCGGGAAGCAAGGAAACACTGAAAATGAAAGAACACAGGCAAGGGTAAACCATGGGAAATTCTCAAGAACACAGTTGGTTTTTTGACTAGCACAAATCTGACTCTGAGAACATGAGGAAGAAATCCTGTTTATCCAAAGCTAAGAAAGCACTTTGATCTCTGTGCCCGTATATCACATAAGAAAGGGACAATATTGGACACAGCATGTGAATTGGTTGTGCTTGTGGCACCTGTTGCAGTGGAGGATTTTGCTTCAAGGTTACGCTATGTCTCTCTCCCTAGATCCCAGTCCTTGCATAGACCTAGATCAACCTGCCCTATGTGAGGGCTGAGGATCTCCCTTTTCTATTTTTCTATTTCGTTCAGGCTTTTCCTTCCACAGACAGCATGTGCTCCACTGTAAGCAAATCACTAGCTTATCCCTATCACACAGCTATTGAAATGTGCTCAGCTCCCTTTCAAGTTCAGACATGCAAGTTCAGACATGGCTCTGGCTTTGGGTGCTTTATTGCTGTACATGATTTTCCTGATTCCAGGTACATACTGCATGCATTTTCCTGCAACAAGTGCATAGATATTTTGTTTGTCTCTTTTTATCAAGAATGTTTCTTTTTCTGTCTCAAGCTAGAGTTTCCCCCCCTCCCAGTCTCTGCATCCCTCCGAGGAGCTGAGGCTCCCTGGCTCATAATTTCTCTTCCATTATCACTGTCTCATGTGAGGATACTGGCAGTTTTATGAATTCAGCTAAGATGCTCCTTCAGTGAAGTCTGATGTATTCAGTGTTTAACACCAAGTTTCATGAGAGTAGAAGGGAGAGACATTACTAGATTCCCAGCAACTTTGTTCACCAGGAAGTATAGCGTTATCGTGTTTTCTGTCTTTGGGAAAAAAATGTTGGTGGGTTTTGCAATGTTAAATATGACTAAAAGCACCATAATGCAAGAAAGAGGAAAATAAAGCAAAGAATGAGAAAAGCAGGAAAAAACTTTTCAGGAATGCTAAACAAACAAACAACAAATAGAAAAGGAAGAAAGTTGATGAAGCAGAAACAGGAGCAAAGCTTCTCCAAATGCCAAGCATGCTTCAAGAGAAGAGTGCTACAATAATACACAGTGGCAAAGTACTATTCTTAAGCTAATGTACTCCCTAAAATAGCATCAAAAGAAAAGGAGGAGACAGAGGCAACATAATATTAAAACTCAGACTAACTTAAAAGTTATCTTGACCATCATAGGTTTAGAGTAAACAGATAAGAGAGTCCAGAAGACAGTAACAATGCAAAATAATTTTAGGTAAGTGGCAACCATGGTCATCAAGGTCTTTTTTTTTTTTAAAAAAAAAAGAGTCAAATTATCTAATTATCTGAGGAGCACACCCAATGAATCTTCAGCAATTGGCTCAAGAGCCCATGGAGTGCAGAAGAAATATAGAAATATCATGGGGCTGGTTAAGGGCAACTGTAAAACTTTTTCACAGAAAAGAGTTACAAACTGGTCATGCTATTTTTGATAGAACCTGGAAAATCTGGAAAATTTTGGAACAAATTGTACACAACCTGTTTGCATGTACCTGAAATATAATAATGACCACCATTGCCCCAATGGTTCTATCAAAACTGCATCATATCAGACAAGTGCAATTTCCTTGTTTTGCAGGAATATTCTTGATAGTGAACAGGTAGCATGCAAGCATGCAATATATTTAATATATATGAACCTTATTTTTTTTTTCTTCTTCATCTCCTAGGACATTTTCATCAGGGACATATGGAAACATGGTCAAGTTAATATTTTTATGACAGATGCATAGAGTTAAAAAAAACACTTCTCAGAAAGCAGTTATGGCAAGTTTTCAAACAAAATAAAGTGACCACTGACCAATTCCATTTAACTCTTCTAAAATACCTTGAATATAGGATGGACTAAACTCTCACAGATGGCACTAAGCTCAGAAAAGCTGAAATCCAAAATGACTTTAAGAACTGGGCAAACTAAATGGAAATTAGTATAATGAAATGCAGCATAGTCCCTCTTATTGGGGATACGGTTTGCTACAGGATGCTAACAGATGCTATATCAGCTGCTGTAGCTTTAATTCCAAGTCAAGTGCACACGTGCATGCACCCATGCTCTGAGTGAAGATACTGTCTAATACGAACATTGTCTCTGCAAAAACCTCTGGTTTGGAGATAGCTGTAGGCACTACACCCTGATGGCAGTCTCTTCACTGTCTAAACTCCCTACACAACTCTGTAGCTCCCCCATCCCATGTTAACCACCGATTTTGAAAGCTAATACCTGTTGTTGGTTTCTTATTTCTACATTTGAGCATTTTCACTTAATTTCATCCCATTTAATAGATGCTGAAGAAATGAACCTCTCCTAGTAATCTCACTGCTGTAAACTGTTTCTGCTTGGAAATGGTGCTTATGAGAGAAGCAGGATATTGAACAAATTGTTTCAACAGTAGCTTCTACATACACTGTGGCATGCAAGGATATTTTCTAACCAGAATTTAAGATTCCAGCAAGATACACAAAGTAGATTCTACAGTGCTTCAATCAAATTGCAGTGCTCAAACTAAAGTAAAACAATTTCTGTGTTTAAAATCCAGAGAGCCATTTTGATTCACTATTCTCCCTATATTTTCCAATGAAAAGGCCAAATCCTAGAGTCTTTCCATAATGTTTAATCCATCTGTGTTCAGTTCCAGCTGAAGCCAACAAAGAATTTAGCTCAAAGAATAATAGATTATAACTCTGTTAAGAAAGATTATGTAATATACACCATGTATATATGATGTGCTAAATATGACAACTCAATAGCATAGAACACAAAGAGAAGAATATTTTTTTTAATTATGCAAAATGTAGAAAATTAGCGTCCAATTGCTTTGCTAGCTTCCTTAGATTCCAATTATATTTGCTACGCTAACAAGAATCTTGTACTAAGAACATTTTTCCTTTTTAGCATGCACAATGTGACTTCACATCAAAAGCAATGGGAACTGGCAGGCAGCAGCAAATTCCTACAGGGAAATATCACACAGTTGTTTTCTGTGGTGAAACACAGGCTGGAGGGACTCAATTGTCATACCGGTTGTTACCACCTATAATTACTTTTAAAGATTCATGTCCTGTAATGATCCAAGGCACTCCTGTTATCTCTTTCCAGCAATTGATCTGAAACATCTGTCATCAACACCCACATGGCTAAGAGAGCTGTTTTGCTCAGGAATGATTTGGAGCACAGACATTGTCATTGAGTTACAGTATGTTATGCATGCAAAATCAAAAATGTCACACAGCAGCCTCCAGCTGAAGATTTAATGACATCTAAATTGAAGCCAGTAGCATTTTGTATTGCAAGGTGGCAATGTAAACATATTTGTTTGCAAGGTTGCTGCTCTGCAGGTATGATGTGGCAAAGCAGCAATCACAGATGACAAAGTGGATCCAGTTTCTGATGCTTTCAGCCCATGCCAAATCACTCATGGTCTGACAGAGAAGGACAGATTCAGAACCATCCTCTGCTTTGCTAGTTCAGATAATCTGTTAATTACTCTTACTACTTATTACTTCACAAAGTCCAAGCTCAGAAAACTTGATTGCATGGAGAAACCTCCCATTGACCTCAAAGTATTTGTAGGACAAGATTTTGAACAGATCCAAAAGTCATTAACCTATATGCACTGACTTCTCATTTTGCTTTAATGAACAAAGTATGGCAAGGTATGTGTAATATGTAATTAGTAAAGACAAGCTGGCTTTTCCAGATTAAGTACTAACTGAAGGCAAGATCCTAAACTGGACTCATTAAAACTATTTGGATTTACAATAACTCAATCTAGCTCTGGTACAAACTTTGGCTTCAAATTCAAATTTAGATGACTTAGTTTAGGGAAAATTGGTATTTGCTTCATTATTTCCCCATTCACCATTTCACATTAGTGCTTGGATGGAGACAAGGACAGAAAAATCTAGGGGAGATTATTTCTGGCCAACTGAAAGGTTGGAAGAGGGAAGCTCTGCCTCACATGTGTTTCACAGTCCAATTTCCAATCAACAGAAATATGAATTTGATGAGTTTTGCTGTTACAGAAAATTAGTAAGAAATAGTTAATTATCTCCTGCTGAAAATCAAGATAATTGTTATTTTTAAGACTTATTTTTTGGGAAAAAGAAAAATCAATAATCTCAAATCAATAAATAAAATAATCTCCAGAAGTGTGTTATTTTGTGTGTACGTTTGTTTGTGTGTGTATGCAAATTGCAGTTGAAATTTTCTTTCAGAAGGCCAGAAATAATGAACTGATGAATAGAACAGATTCTACTGTTAGTAAGCAGGGAAAGAAAACAAAATCCCATGAAAGGTAGAAGATGTAGGTTGAAAGTGAAAATACTTTGGATTTATTAGTTTATTTAGCAAAGTTTTACTTGGGGAAAAAGAATAAAGGGGGGAAAAAGTGAGCAGACTTTTCCCTGGCACTGTTCCTCTCTCCCCAGCCCTCCTTTTAATATATCAAATAATTTTAATTAGTGTTCTACACATCTGAAGACAGGGAAATATTAGTTTTGATTGCTGGGGCTCCTCATAGGAGCCCTGAATTATAAGCAGCCACACTGAAATCTGCAACTTCTTCATCCAGCACCCATACTAGACCTCTGGAAGCAAAGTAATCTAGTCTATATAAGGCTTATCTGAATGAACACTGAATGACATTTTCTATCAAGTATAAAATATTGAGAAGTAGGACTTTAAGGTAAGGAGCTCCTACATAATTGCTATGCTAATAAAAGTAAGCATTTAATATACAACATCACAGTATTGGGTATTCTAAAGTAAATATATGTTTCAGAAATCTGTTTATAAACTTTTATCAAAATTCAAGGAGTCCTGCTGCAGCAGTGTTTCCTTTTTAAGCAAGTCTTCCCCAAAACCTTTCCTGGGATGTGTGATGTCCCTGTGAGTGCCCTGCTCATGATGCTGTTCCAGATCATTAACGTGATCCCTGCTGACACGCCGTATGGTGGTGAATGGCCATGAGCAATACAAAGCTGCTAATGATGCCCTCAGCCCAAAACATGTATTTTAATGAATGTAGTAGGAACTTTCAGTTTTCAGCATGCAGACATCACTGGCAAACAAACACTCAAGGTTGTGTTTTGCTGCTGTACCCAAGAGAGATACATACACATTCACACATACATATTCAATGACTAACCCGTGTTGAAGTGGGAATAGGTATTTTATTCTACAGACTCAGAGTGGCTGCAGAAAGCCACCTGAAGAGGTCAAGATAGGTTAGGAGAAAGGCTACAAATGGGCCTGACAACATCTAGGGGGAAGAGGGAGAACTCTGTTTTTGCAGAGTTCTCTTTTGATAATTTAATATTTAATATTATTGTAAGGAAGCCTGAAGTGCAAGGGCAGACTTTCATAAATATTTTTAGGCCATTGAGTCACCTGGGTTCCCTGCAGCTAGGTCAAATGGTGTGAAAACCCTACAGCAGCACAAACTTCCAGCAACTTAAACAAGAAAAATTCTTTCTTCTCTCCATTCCCCCAGGACTGGGGACCCAGCATCCTCCCACTCTCCCCACCACACATATCTGTCCTGCCTCATGACCCATCTCTGGCTGACCCTCTTCAGGAATTTTTAACCTTAGACAAAACCTCAAATGCATTCAGGAGACTTATGAAAACAACAAGCTCGTCTGAACATCCCAAGCACAGTAGAAGCTTTGGAAAGCTACCATAACTTGCCTGGAGAAGAAAGTGAGAGTGAACAAGTGGGAAAACACAACTTCCCCTGACCCTACCTCAGAAACTCTTAACAATGACACCTTTCACGCTTTTTCTTCAGGTAGCCGCTCTATGGGGGGGGTCAGGGGGAGATGGCCAATGATAATTTCTTTCTCTCAAGTTATATCCTTGAAACTGTAACTTCTAGTAGTTAAGGCTTTTGACTTGCGCGTTGTGAAAACAGCATTTCTTTAAAGAACAGCACATTCTCACAATTGACACTTCATAAAAGAAATAATGCCACCAGTATCTACCCAAATCTGCTTCTTCTTACCACAAAGCAAGATTTGAATTCACAGTAAGGCACCTTTTTCATACAGCCTGTTGTTCAATCTTAACAAATACCTAAAAACATTTGCAAAGTCAGCCTTACCTGCACCTGCATGCACTTGACCTTTTGAGTTTTTTGTTTTTTGTTTTTTTTTTTTTTTTTTTAAATATTCTTATTCTTTTTTAGGGCTGGAAAGGAAGCTTAGAATCCACGTAAGTAACTTCACAGAAAACAGACAAGGTGAAGGAAGTACTCAAACTAACCAACACAAAACAACTGTAGAACCCAGGAACACTTACCTGCCAGCTTCTGAACTTAAATCACTGCCAAAATACTTCACAGGGAAGTAGTACCACCAGAGTTTTACTGTACTGAGAAGGCACCACTAACGTAACTAGCTCATAGAGTCTCTAAAACCAATTCATATAGAGACAGCAGAAAACATGAAGAAAAAGCAGTCTATCTTGGAACACTGAGTCCATTTCTCCACAACAGTAGAAAAGCACCCCAAGTAACCTGAACCTCAAACTCCTCTGGAGTGGCAAGTCTTCCCATGACTCCTCATGCTTCCTATATAGCAAAGGTCAAATGATCCCCACCTGGCAGATTTCATTTCACATGTGTGGAGTCATGAGACCTTGTGGAATAGGCTCAACAAGCTCGTTTCAATGTTTAAGGTTCAATTGCTCCTTATTGCTAACAGAAAGAACCTGACAAGGGACTTAGTGGTTAGAGTTGACCTAATGAATTAAATACAAAAGGCACGTAAGGGTCATATTTCTGCTAGTCATTCTGCAAGGAAAATTAGTACAGAGCCTGTTAAAATAAGATAAATAAACATAAATAAAAGAAATAAATAGCAAAAAAAAAAAAAAAAAAAAAAAAAAAAGAAAATGACTTAAATGGCAAAATTGCCATCATAGATTTTCATCTGTCTAGTCACGACAGATAAAGAATATAGCAATCAGAAAGACTTTTCTTGACATTAACATTGTTTAAATTTGCTTTTCTGAGATCTCTTCTTTATGCAGGACTTTTCAAAATCTAGTGCCATGACCTCTAACTGCAGTATTTACTTTGGCTGCTTATAAACTGTCACGTATAAATGCCAGGATCTGAATCCTCACTCCCTATTCAGGTCAAGGACCAGCCTGAAAGTTTTGGCTTTAATTTGGTTACATGACTACATTGCTGTTGTCGTGGTTTCCCCCGGCCAGCAGCTAAGCACCACTCAGCCGTTCACTCGTCCTCACCCCTCCCTCTCTGGGATGCGGGAAATAGGAAAACGAAGCCTGTGGGTCGAGACAGAGACAGTTTAATAAGTGATGCAAAACGCAATTGCTCACCACCCACTGACCGATGCCCAGCCTAATCCCGAGCAGCCACCCCCCTCCCCAGCTAGCCACCCCTATATATTGTTCAGCATGACCCCATACGGTACGGAATTCTCCTTTGGCTACTTTGGGTCACCTGTCCTGGGTCTGTCCCCTCCTGGCTCCTGCTGCACCCCTAGCCTGCCCGCTGGCAGCACAGAGTGAGAAGCTGAAACGTCCTTGGCTTAGTGTAAACACTGTTCTGCAACAATTAAAACATCGGCGTGTTCATCCTAATCCACAACATAGCACCCTACCAGCTCCTAGGAGGAGAATTAACTCTATCCTAGCTGAAACCAGGACAGCTGTTTTCTGGCAGGTCGCGGGGAGAAGATTGGCTGGCTTGGGGGAGCTTCTGTACATGTGGCTTTTAGGCTGTAGCCAAAGTGTTCCTCTAGATCTGGAAGTCTGAAGATGGTTGAGTGTTTAGAAAGCTGCCTGGCAGAGAAGGACCTGGGAGCATTGGTTGATAGTCAGCTGAATATGAGCCAGCAGTGCGCTGAGGTGGCCAAGAAGGCCAACAGCATCCTGGCTTGCATAAGAAGCAGTGTGGCCAGCAGGACTAGGGAAGTGATTGTCCCCCTGTAGTCGGCTCTGGTGAGGCCGCACCTCGAGTACTGTGCTCAGTTTTGGGCCCCTCACTACAAGAAGGGCATGGAGGTGCTCGAGCAAGTCCAGAGAAGGGCAATGAAGCTGGTGAGTGGTCTGGAGAAAAAGTCTTATGAGGAGTGGCTGAGGGAGCTGATTGTTCAGCCTGGTAAAGAGAAGGCTCAGAGGTGGCCTTATTGCACTCTACAGGCACCTTAAAGGAGGCTGTAGTGTAATAAATGGCTCAGTCTTCAAAATAGGACTATAATCAAAGTTTATGATTTATTAAAGGAATAGAGATAAGCAAACAGCACTGGGTGCGCTGGGAGTCTCTGCTCCACCAAGACGCACACCAGTTACATCAAGCAGCTGATTTTTATGCTCCTAGGCTAATACATATTCATTACTACTTCTAAAAAATCCAGGGTTATTATAATTAGTTTCCTGAATCCAACTCCTCCTACTGGAGCATGCGTATCAGTCTCCAGTGGTCCCTCTGGGGGTCTCTCGTGCTGAAGGCTCATAGTCTTCTTCTCTCTTGTCCTTCTCTTTTGTCCAACTTGGCTGTATGTCAGAGACTTGCACAGCGTCCCCTGCAAGCTTTGTCTTTTAGTCGTTCTTCAGCTTTCCCCTTCTCCTTAATCTTCTGGCCAGATATCAGAGACTTGCATAAGTGTCCCATGCAATAGTCATAATAGTTAGCAGTTATTCTGATCCCCCCCCCAGATATCAGAGACTTCAAGGAAAATCCTACAAATATATTTCCCTTCAAGCTCTCCATTGACATGAATTGCTAAAACATTTGTTTGCAAGATACAAGAACTATATACATTAACCACTTTGTTTTTCTTAGACTTGTGGTTATACGAGGGTATGTAAGACAGAAGGTCACATTCATCATACCGTGCGGCCCTAACATTGTTCCATATTGACACGAATCAGATGAACACATTTCACAGTAGCGAGGTGGGGGTTGGTCTATTCTCCCACGTGCCTGGTGACAGGACGAGGCGAAATGGGCTGAAGTTGTGCCAGGGGAGGCTTAGGTTGGATATTAGGAAGAACTTCTTTACTGAAAGGGATGTTAGGTGTTGGAATAGGCTGCCCAGGGAAGTGGTTGAGTCACCATCCCTGGCTGTCTTTAAAAGATGTTTAGATGTAGAGCTTAGTGATATGGTTTAGTGGAGGACTTGTTAGTGTTAGGCCAGAGGTTGACCTCTGTGATCTTGGAGGTCTCTTCCAACCTAAATGATTCTGTTGCAGTCTCCCAGCTCAGAGCCAACCACCTATTAGTCTGGCGCAACAAATTTGTGTGTTCCTTGAACTAGCTGTTCCTTCACCTCCTCTTCAGATACAAGGACACGCGTCTCTTTCATGATCCTTCAGGACTAAACAAGCCAGGAGAGATTAAAGCCCTTTTCTTCAGGTCAGTAAGATCCCTGCCTTTGGTTTCAGTGAGAATTCAGGCCCTAACAACTCAAGTGTCTTCTGGATGGTGCTTCTTCTGGGTAGGATAATTTCATTTCCCTTTTGAAGACTTACAAGCATGTAGTAACAAAAGCAAAGGCATAAAACAGTACCTGAGACACAGGCTACTTTTCAGCCTGCAGTGGACTATGATATCAAATAATGATATCATACCTATATCATGATATCATATCAGGAAATGTAGAAAACAGTCTGTTGCTTCTCAGGTTTAAAGTTTTCCCATAAAAGGTGCAAACCTCTATTAAGGTGTAAGAAAAGGTGTTATTAGATATTTGAGTACAATTCTCACGTATACATGAACATTTTCCTCTCCAGTTTCCAACTTGGGGCGTAACATTTTTCATCATGCTGTTACAAATTCCGAGTCAACTTAGCTTTATAAGATTTATTTACGGGATTAATAAAAGGCAAGTAAAGAGGGTGTGCAGGGAGTCTGGGCTCCTCCAACACACACACACATTACATCAGGTGGCTGCTTTTTATGCTTCTAGGCTAATACATGTTCATTCCTACTTCTAGAAAAGGCAGGGTTATTATAATTAGTTCCCAGACTCCAAACCCTCCCACTGGTGCATGCGTAGCAGTCCCCCGTGGTCCCTCTGGGGGTTTCTCATGCTGAAGGCTTGTAGTCTTCCTCCCAGGCTTTGTCCTTGTCCTTCATCCATCTTGGCTGGATATCAGAGACTTGCCTGGTGTCCCATGCAATAGTCACAATAGTTAGCAGTTATTCTGAGACCCCTTTGTTCTCTTATCCCCAGATATCAGAGACTCAGGGCTTACCCTTCAAGCCTTCCATTGACAGGAATTGCTGGAACATTTCTTACAATACTCTTAGATCAGGATTCTGATTCTAACAATAGTTCCTACTGCAGAGAACTTTTCCAGAGAAGAGAGAAGCAAACCAGGCCTGACTGCTTTGAATGAGACAGAGATAGCAAACAAATGTAAATGAAGAAAATCAATATGTGGGAATGTTTTCAAAGAAGTGTCAGAGTCCAAAAGCTTTACATTGGTTCAAGCCCTGAAAGTTAATTAGCATAAACTCAGGTTGCATCACTGAATTTGAAGTAGTAGGATAGACTTGCACCATTGCAGAGCCTCAGTCGCGGATTAAATTGGCATTGCGTCTAACTCTATACAGGAAAGAGAGAAAAGCACACCTTTCTACTTTGTCAGCTACTGGCAGACCTAGATAGAAAAAAAAAAAAAAAAAAAGTTGTTAATTAAAAAGTAATGCTGTTTTAAGGAATTTCACCAAATATGTACTATTTGGTAGAAACCAGACAACAAATGAAAGGGAAGAAGAAACAGTAGAAAGTACATGAATGGACTTAATTTACGTGGCAATAGACAACAAAGACAATCTGCAATGATTTATAAGTGCCTTACACCATCCACCCTTGAGACAGAAAAATGGGATTCCCATATGATGTAAGGGGAGTGCAATCCCTCTCAAAATACAAGAGTGGGGTATGCTACTGAGTACTGAAAATGTTAAGACTAGGCAGCACCAAACTCAACAGAGAAGGCAGGCTGAGCCTCTGGCTGTTCATGTAACAGAAAAGAAAATCAGATTTTAGCCCTAAGCAACGATTTTTAGTGACAGGCAGGGAACTAGTTCTTTTGAAGCCAGGGACCATTTCAGCATCTTCAAAGCTAAAGAAATGGTTGATGGCTCTGCAGAATCACATCCCTGGCTCAAAAATCTGGGGACCAAGACTTGGGACACATTTCACAGTAGCAAGTGGGTTTTTGTTTTTTTTTGGTTGTTGTTGGCTGGTTGGTTGGTTTTTGATTGCTTTAGTTTTAAACACAGGTAGACCACAGATCAATAGCCAGCAGTTAAAGACTTAAGGAAGGAACACATAGATCAAATGAACCTAGTTATGGATATATACACAGAGGGCTAGTCTCCAAAAACCTGAGGGTCAGATTTCCTCATTATGAAATCCCACTACTGAGGCCAGATATTCAAAACAACAGTGACTATTAAAGCAAACAGCTACACAGCAGACTTTCTAGGCTGATAAGCAAAAGGGAAAGAAAAAGAACAACTGCAAATTTACTGTCCCTTTCACTCCATGGAGAAAAAGAAAAAAGAAAAAAAGAAAAAAAAGCCACAACTTTATCTGATCTGGAGGTATTATAGCATTGGTACCTGGAAAACACTCTAGTCCTATGCATCTCAGCTAAAAGGCTTCCTTTCCTCACCTTCAGCCTTTCCACCCCACTTCTAGCAAGGGCCCATCCCAGAAGTGACACCACCCTTCCCTTCAGTGCCATTGGTAGTATTGCTGGGCAGACAGAAAGGATGGCAGGAAGTCCAGAGGCAGCAGCTATGATGCACCAGGAGCAAACCTCAGAACAGTCTCCATGGGATCTGCCCAAAGTAACATTGAATCATCAGCAGAAATGGGGACCAAATCAATGTATAAATTGCCTTTCTCCACCATCTTTCCTGTGTCTGTGGTAAATATGAGGGAACAATCCTTCCTCCACAGCAGTGATCATAAACAATTTATTGCAACAAGGGGAACCAGGCTTTGTATTCCCCACTGCCACATTCTTCTGCAGCCTGCAGGAACAAATAAAAGCAAGTATTAAAATGATCACAAAGTTGCTATTCCTTCAAAGCAAAACAAGCCCAGAAAAACAGATGCATCTTGTGGTATCTGAGCTGTTGTGCCCTATAGCCAGAACTTTCAGTTTAAGTCATCTGTATGAACATAATACAGATAACTCTTTTCTTTCACTGATGCTAAGAGATATGACTTGAGACGACAGAACTTCAGAGGAATCAGATTGCTTATGGGCAGTGTTGAGTGCTTTTAAAACAAGAGATTAGGGGACTTCTTATCAACCGCTGAAAGCAATTCAGGAAACAAAGACAGTTAAAGGAGTTTATTCTTCAAGCAGGCAAAAGAAAATGAAAAGCAGTTTCCAGACAAGATGAGCACGTAGATGGATCCTGTCCTCCCACCCTGAGCTATGCAGGAGAAAAGGGGGGGGGGGGGGGGAGGAGGAGGAGGAGAAGAAAGAAAAAGAAAATAAAAACCATGAAGCACACATATACCCTCTCTCTTCAGCAGGAATGATATCAACATTTGGTATTTTTTTCTGTTTTTCATGGCAACACAATGTTCTTCATGTTGCAGACTCACAGAAAACTATACTTGCAGTTGTATACTTTGAACAAACACAAAGACTGATTTTTCCTGTCTCCTTCAAACAACTCTTACTGTGATACTAACTTAGTTCATCAGGCACAAGAGAAATCCAAAGTTTTCTGACTGTGTCTGTGTTAACCAAAACTGTCATACAAGAGAAGCTGTTTTCCAGTTGTAAAATTGTCATAACCAGCTTAATAAGAAAATTTTGCTTCCAAAAACATGTGATGTTGGTAGGGATCAGTGCTTGTCTTTTCCAATAAATGCTTTGCTTTTTAAATAAAATACAGTGGGAAACTTCTGATGAGACAATGTGCTAATAGTCCTTTTAGAATTGTTTTGCTTTTTGATGCTATATTCCTAATATGCCAAAGAAAGAAGCATCCAGAGGCTGATCTCCATATGAACATTCAAATCTCTTTAAAAATCCAATACTCCTGAGATTTCTCAACTAGAGAAAATAATAGGGCAAGAAAAAAAAAATATATCCTGATAGGACAAAGACAGATTGCCATGTCTTCCTGCCGTTTAGGGTCAAGCCATGTTGTCAACGTCCTTAGGGGTCAATGTCTGTCATTTATTTGTATTAGAGGCTTATTTAGAGATTCTCTCAGCTTAGTCTCTGAACCACCAGCAGCCTGTCAAGTTGTAAGAAATTCATGGGATGATTGCATGATTAATACATCAGGCTGTCACAGGAGCCATGTGTCCATGCATAGTGGGCCTACAGGCACAGAGAGAAGAAATGGAAGGAAGAATAAGACGAAGAATTAAGTTGTATGAAAATGAAAATTTCTAGGGACATCTATCACAAGATGCTCTGTGTATGACGACTATTTTTTCCTCAGGAAACAGGTGGTCACTAGATTAATACTAAAAATGATAACAAATAAGATAAAGAGGTTTGAGAAACAGCGGGTGCATCTATCCACTGAATTTTTGATAGTGCATATGTGAGACCAGGAGCTGTGATGAGCCTATAGACTAGTTGGAGAAAGCAGGCAGTAGATTTGCAATGAGAAGCAGACTTGTTTCTATTTGCTCTGCTGATTTCTTGCCAGAAGCAATCAGCCTTTCAGTTTGACTATCCTTCAGTTTTGTTCCCCCTTCCCATGTCCATCATCCCACCCCCAAGCACCCATCCATGTTTTCATCCATGTCTCTCTCACCCCCTCTTGGTCAGCTTTACCATAACTTGCTTTGCAGCAGTCACAAACCAGACATGCTCCACTGTCTCAGACAAATCAAGAGAACACGTCTTGCCCCAGGTCATTCAACAGAGCTCAAATCAGCAGGGACAGGAATAGACCTGAGGTTCATCGCTACATTCCCCAGGTTTCAGTGTGCAACAGCTCCCAGGGTAGGAAAGGTCAGTCCATGGCTACAAGCACCATCCAGCAGGATCCCACTTACCCTTTCAGCAATATCTCTGGCACTACAAGAACTCTTATGATACTTTTCTTAGTTTTCTCAAACAGTAGACAACTTTTCAACAGAAGAAACTGCTGTTCTGTTCTGGTAATCAAGTCAGGTTTATAAACAATATGGAAAGGAAGCCTTGTTGGAGTTTTCATACGACAGGCCTAAAACTGAGTGAAAGACAGATTGCTTTTGTGCTGTTTACCTCATATTAGGGTCTCACTGGAATTAGGGAAGAACCTTCATATTGCTGGTAAACAGATGGGATTCACATCATATAGCACCAATGGTTGATAAGTAGACATTTCTCTGAACTTTTCCTCCAAGATACACTTAGTTGATAAGCCAATGAGTATCCTAAAGCAAAGCTCTATGAAATAAATAAATATTTCCAAGCAGTCAGATGAGGCTGCACAAGAGTGCAAAGAAGCCATTATTTCATTTCATTGACAACTAGTGAGTCTGGGGAGACTAGTTCAGATGGAGATAACTGTACTGGGAACATAGGCAATTAAGAGAGATGACTCACCTGAGACTTCCCTCCACTCCTTCCTCCTCCTCCTCCCCCCCCCCCCCAATAAAAACAGGCCCTGAGATCTCATTTTGGAATTTTGATTTTCAAAAGTAATTTTCAGCTGCCTGAACTTAAAAACATAAACAAAAGAACCAACCTCTCCCCTCAAAACCAGCTCTTGATGGTCCACGAACTTAATGCTGTGACTTCTTCCTGTGGATCAGTCATGGCAAGTGAGTGGGGAGAATTCTGCGTTTTTATGTTGTGAACCCCAAACATTTATGGGTGAATATGTAAATAAATAAATATGGATTTCATTGCTCCAATTCTCCTTCTCAGAGTCTACCAATACTTGATCATATTTCTCACACATAATCATGTCTTGTTTGCATCTTGTACAGTGCAAGTGAAATTCTAGTCTGTTTAGAATTAAACTAAGTGCGGCTTCAAGTTCTACAAATCAAAGCTGTGGAAATTTGTATCCATTGTCCCATTTAATGGGTTAATGTCTGTGCAGGGTTTTGAACATTTCAGACATTATTTAAATTGCGTGTATTATTATGATTTATCTGATTTCATGACAAGCAGTACATTTCACAGTTTTCAGTTTTGATGCATCTCCAAGGTCTTATCTGAACTTAAACGTTTCCAAAGAATGCAATACTAAAAAGATCTCTCAGCATGGTTGAAATTTATCCTAGAAAAGAAAACAAGAACTGAAAGCCAACTCAGCTCAGATGCTCTGTTATGGAAACAAAGAATAACACTTCTCTGAGTGGTACTGCTGAAAAGGTTTTCTTACCATTATATATGCAGAATTTCTTGCCATTACATTCACAATATGCAATTTTATTGCATATATCACTGCAAGAAATCTATTACATTTACTAGTGTAGATGTAAGCAAGTTTTTCAAGTATATTTCTTTCCAATATGTCAGAGCATTGAAAAGAGAAACTTCCAGATGTTGCAACAAGCCAGCAGTTGTAATGTCAGGTTACAGGATGGTGGCTGGACTGACCTTGCAGGTCATCTTTTGATCAGATGGGTACCCAAGGTGTCTCACCATCACTCTTACTCACACCTCCTCCTCAGAGCTGGTCACTGGATCACAGGTCAGGCTGACCAGTTGTGTTTCTTCTTCCCAGAGAAACAAAGAAACTGGACTATAAACACACTAGGTAGTAAAAGGTGAGAGTTCGTTATGCAAGTTCCAGTCTGATGTGAATAAGGTGTGACTGGTCAACATGCTGGCAAAAAAATAGCATTCATATCCCTAATGAAATAAAAATAAAAAGTAAAAAAGTGAGCCAGCAAATACTGAAATGTTGGGGGTTACAGAATTCATCTTGCTGCACAATTCTTGCAGTGTCTCATTGCAGGTCTCTCTCCTACAGAGAGAAGAAATGTTTTGATACAGATAACCAAATCTCTTTTTGTTGAACATTCTCTATGCCTTGGAATACCTGCATTAACACTTTATAATGAGATATCCAAACTACAAACACACACACAAAACAAAAAATCCAAATGAATTTTATAGCCATTTTAAAGAAATTTTTTCTTTTCTGCTGATATCTGGGGAGAAACTTAAAATAAATAAATAAGTAAATAAATAAAATAATAATGATAACAAAAAAAAAAGTCCTTGGTAATCTGGCAGTATATTCTAGCCTTTGATCTCCATAAAAGAGAGATGATCAGAAAAGCTTATCATGCATGTCAAAGTCTGACACTGATCTTCTTTGCCTTGACTACTTCATTTACAACATTATGTTTATGTGGCAACCTTGATGGATCAGCATTAAATAAGATAAGCTAGGAGAGCCTTGTAGAATGTCATGACAGTAAGTTTTCGAGAAGTTCTCACTCAGAATATAAAGAAAACAACATACTGAAACTCATCACAAAAAATATGTTCTGGAGTTATTTACTTTTGAGTTAATGCTAAGGATACAGCAAAATATATGGAAAGATTTAATTATCCTTCCAGCCTTGGAATGTAGTTTTTTAAATATTCATCATTGGCTATACATTCATATTGCATCTCTTCACTGAGGTAATGAAAGCTATTTCTAAAGAAGTTACGGAGCTTATACATGTTCCTAGCCCCAGGCCAGATCTCTCTGATTTTGAGGAGACAGGAATATTCAGTTCAAAGCTTTGAGAATCCCATCTAAATCCACTCTGTCCCAAGACCAGAACATCACTAGCAAGGCATAGAGTCCAATTTTTCCATTTCATTCTTCCTTGCCCACTCAAAGAAATAACAATGTGAAGCAGAAAGGCCAAGACCTCCATGAACTCCAAGAGTTTCTTAGACGTGAAATGAGGTTGTGGTTTTGTTTAGGAAAAAAAAAATAAATAAATAAAATTAGTTTTGGTCCTGTCCCAAGACTACATAATGAACTAAGGACTGTGAGAAATAAATACCACTTCCTTCCAGTTCCACACTTTTTCTCTGTCTTGCATTATTATTGTTTTAAACAAATTAAGAGCCACACAGTAGTTTTTCATTAAAAAAAGGAAAAAAAAAGAAAAACTTTTCCATTTCCTTCCTTCAAATCACTTTCAGAGTAAGACAATAAGGTATAAAAGAAGCAGAAGGCTGAAAGAAATAACAGATCAGTCACATTATTCACTGAGATATTGATAGATCAGTATCTGGCAATACACAAAACACTAACTGAAGCAGAAGTTTTGCTATTGCTGTGGGGGAGCTAAATAGCAAAATATATGTAAATAGTAGCAGGACTGATATACTATTAAAATGGAAGGGGAAAGAAAACTAAATTTCTACCATTACGACAAATGAAATGGTCTAGTTTGAAAGGAAGATAGGGGATGGAGATTATCATGGTTGGAAGTAAGCATGAATTTTGTATTACACAAATCTATCATATAAACATACCTTTTTCAGCAGAGGCCTCCAGTTCTGCAGGCAAGGATGTTAGCTCAGCAATTGGCTTGATAGAATAGAAACATCTTCTGAATCACCTAAATTTTCTGTTCAGTCCCTCCATTACAAGGACCAGACTCTTTCTGACTCAACTTAAACATGTGAGATGGGGTGAGAACTCAGCATGAGCAATTAGAGCTACAGGAATCAAAACTTTTATGGTCCACATCTTTGCTAGAGCAAAGATAAGATTTAAAGGCTCAGAGGGTAACTTAGTCTTTTTGTTGAGGAATAAAAGAATTTTCTTGCCTGACATAATTCTTCACAGAAGGCCAATCTAAATGCACCGTTTTATTACCATACCATTTATGGTTCCAAAAGAATCAGAAAGATTACCCACCTGGAAATGATTGATATCTCCTAGTTTCAGAGTACGAAGTGATAAAAGTTAGGAAAATAAAAAATAAATATAATACAACAAAACAAGAAACTCTGAGAAGAATCTCATGATTTTGCCACCAGCTGCTGTATTTATTTACCCCCTACTATCGTTTTTGCAATGCACAGGCCTCTAATGTAGGCACAGGAGACACAAATTGCAGATTACTCTTTGACTCCTGTAGACTTCAATCAATAGAATCACATGTGATATGAGAATTAAATCTCTGAGGTTTTCATGGATGTGAATGAGAGTGCAAATTTCAGTTCTATTGACAACTTTCTAATCCTGTTGCACAATTATATCACCTCAGATGAAACAATATTAATATTGACATTTGGCCATAACTGCATCACTGGGAGAAGGAATAGGACACAAGGTAAAATAGAACAAATCTAATAATCAAACCAATAATGCTGTAGCATTGGGTTTCATTATTATAAGCTCTGCACGTTATGCTTTGCTTTTCATGCTACTGAAATATTTTAGAGCATTTCTCTTGCAACAGTGAAGTGTAAAGAAATTTCAAATAGCACAAAAGGATACAAACCTAATCAAACAGTTTATGCTGTAAAGCCACCCAGTCATTCTCTTAGGGTAACAATGAGCATCAGTCAAAGTTATATTATTCGTTTATGAGTTGCCGTATCCAGTTCTTGAAGGCATATTGTTTCTCTGTTCCAAAGAGCTACTTTCATATGGAAAGAACTGCTTGCAGCATCAACTGGAGTAGGTTCACCTAAGGACAGACTTTGCCTATGGCTCTCAGTGGTCTATGCAGGAGTCTCAACTTCACCGGAGTACAAATGCAACAAAAGATGCTCAGCTGTTTTATAGGGATCACTCCCAAAGCCCTCTAACAAAGGGAGAAAAAAAAAAAAAAAAAAGTTGAAGCAGCCCACCTTGATAGCAGAGGTGCATGATCTTGCAGAAGTGCAAAGTATCTTGTGCTGTTACTTAAATCATTATCATAAACAGATATAACTTATATAGAGATCCTAACCTATATAGAGATCCACTCTCTGGGATGAGCAGTCATAAGAAACACTTAAAGAAAAGGCTAACTGTTAGAATCAATATTCATCTTTCTCTGGCTGCTACTGACACCTCTGAAAGGTCTGGATTGATCTTTTCACTTCTTCCTTATCACTTACAATCAGTTGCACCTGAGTGCCTAGGTCAGAAGCTCTCGTTACCTGGCCTGAAATACACAGGTAGTAATACTGGGACAAAAACCAGGAACTTTGCATGATGAGAGTACTTGAGAGCAATGCATCTGTAACTTCCATTGTTCAGCTTTGGCCCTGTCAAAAGGGTCTAGCAACATGAAAGGTGAAACTATATGATGACCAAGGAGATCCTGCCGAATCATTAGGCAATGCTCCATAGACCTCTTAAAAAAAAAAAAAAAGACACCACTTAATTGTCCACATTAAAAATGAATTAACACATCACAGGAACACATCCTCTAGAGCCCTGACATTCATGTGCATTTTAATAGCTAATTAAAACACTTTCACCTCTTACAATTGCCAGTAAATCCCAGGCAAGACCTTCTTCTTCAGTTTCAAGCCAAGAGTGAAAAAGAAGGAAATGAAAATGTGCAGTTATTGCAGTGGTGGGAGAGAGGCAGAAGTAGATTTTCAGGTTGCCTTTTACTAAGATACTTTTTACTGTTCAGAAGAGATATTTCTCTTTCTGTGCAGCACTTTTGGGTTGTACACTCAGTCACATCGACTCTATTTATTTATTTTTTCAGAAGTGTAAAGGCAGCCATTGAGATTTGCTCAGTTTTCACAGCTCCCATATCCTTCAACTGCACTGTTAGCAGACAGAGCATTCAGAACAAGATTAAGAAAGTGCATAAAAAAATGAAAAACAAAATCAAACACAAACAAAACACTATTTCTACCTCCTCTCACAACACTGTCTCACATATTTTATGAAGTCATTGGGTCATTATGAAGTCATGATGACAGTTCCTCATGTTCGAAGAAAACTTGAAGATCTAGACCATTTTCATGAAGCAACAGCTTCATGAAAATCTATCTAGAAACTCCTCTGGAAACATTTTAAGCATATATTTTGAATCCCCATAGAGGGGAGCAAAGAATGTATACAAAGTTTACAATGAGAGTTTATTTTTATTTTTGTTACCAAAAGTAAGTTGTTAGGGTAAAAACTATTTCCCCCATGAAGAACAGATATAACACCAACAGAGCAATTCCTATCATTTGGCAGAACTATTGAAGTTGTGTTGCCTGTGGATTCACATCTTGAAAGAGATTTCATATACTCTTTATCACTGTTTGTACTATCTAAACAGGTAAAAATTCAATATCTTTAAGATAACCCTTCTTCCATTTTCATTTCATCAAAGCTGCCCCATGAGTTCAAAGGTAAGCAGGAAAACATATATTCAGTGATATCAGGTGTAATTTCCTTAGCTGGAAAGGAGCTAAGGAAATTATCCTTTATACCCATTAGCTGTATGTAGGGTACTTGTGTGCTCTGGAGGTTTCACATGTGAATCTTTGCCAGAAGCACCTGCACACATCAGACTTGTAACAGCTGCACTGAAAAGATTAATTTTACTTTTAACCTAGTGGAGCAACATGTTAACATTTGCAACAAAGAAGGGCAGATTCCCCAAGATCCAGGCTTGTATATACTCATGCAAAGTGGGCATAGGACACAACACATAGTGATGGGAAAGCACATGGAGAGCACTGGTCCATGGCTGGCAAAAGGCATTATTGTGCTGACGTAGTTTAGATTTATATCATCCTCAGACACAAACAAACTTCAGGCAGTAAAGATGGGGCCTGAAATTTTCATCAAAATAATTAGCCTTGCTTGCCTCTCCCTTAGATTTAAGTAAGCATGTTTTTCAAGAACAATTAAACAACTAAATAAATAATAATTAAAAAAAAAAAAAAAAAAGAAAAAAAAGAAAAAGGAATATGTTCATACTTACATTGTGGGGAACCATGACCCCATAAAACAGCACTATGGTGTTGCAAGAAAGAAGGATATGAGGAAGAAAAGATGGAGAAATTCATGACTTGGGGCAGGAGTTTGGAAAAAAACATCCTAAAGACCTGTTGCATATACTATATTACTGTCTGGAGCTAGTATTCACTGAGGTCACAGGATAATTGATACAGCTAACAAGAAACACAATTTGGGAAAGGTGAAGAGAGGAAAGGAGCAAAGAGAGAAAAGAGAAGAGAGGAAATAGGATATAAAAGAGAGGAAAGAGAACAGAAAATTCTCCTCCTGGTAAATGCTGCATCTCCACAAGGGGTCTCTGCAGATGCAGCTACGGCAGCCAGGCGCTGCGTGAGCATGCAGCACGGGTGGGTGATGCAATGGGTGGCTTTCCGGCTACACCAGGGTTGATGGAGGCAAATTAAGTGATAGACCAAAAGTACAAGGACACATTACATCCTCCTGTACACCACCTGGGAGAGTGCCAGGTAGGACCTGTTACATGCTCCTCATTTCCCAGTGCCACTGCAGTACAGATGTAAACCTTTCATGTGGGTGAGGTGGCTTCAGCAGTAGCACAGCTTAGGCTCTGTGCTGCTCTGAAAACTGTTTCCTCAACACTAGGCAGGTTTACCAAGCACATGATGTGCTAAAACCAGAACATAAACACACAGCTTTAGCCCCCAAATGCCAGCAAGAACTGCAGTTGTGGGTGTTCTCACTCAGAAATGAATACATACAGCTCTGGCACAGAGTTGTTTCTGCCCTTCTCATTGCAGTCATTTCCAGCACATAGAGAGAAAGCAGGAGTTTTACATGGCTTTTAATCCCTTTCTATTAGCTATGGTGTTCCTGTACTTCTTCTCACCTGTAGTTTGTTATGCAGGATGCTATAAATATATATATACACACATTTATAATATAATTAAAAATAATATATATATATATATTATATAATAAAATAACAGTTTTATATACATATAAAATAAAATAAATATATATATACATATATTATTTTATTTTATTTTTGTGATGACAGTTTAATTTGATCCTCCTGAGGCATGCTTTACTTTTTCTTCCATTCTTAATTTTAAATA